>NW_008357493.1:263294-283142 GCF_000622305.1 Nannospalax galili
AATTCAACTGTGAACCTAACAATTTTATAGCCACTTTTGAAAGAGATGTTTCTTTGCTCTGGAAACTGTTATTGAGTATGTTAAAGCTGTAATGAAATACTTCTTCTAAAAAAATTTAAAAATTATTTTAAAAAAAGATCAGTTCTTCCTCACCCAGCAGTGATCAGCTGCCAGTCGTTCTTTGGCTAAGATTGGGGCCTGCTGCCCATTTCCATAATTTTATTCTGGGTTTTTGTCTGCTTGAATTTGCATGGGTCTTATGCATGCTGACACCACTGCTGTAAGTTTGTATGAGGAGCCCCAGGAACCTGTAAGACTCTGTTTCCATATGGTCATGCACTTCCTCCCCAGGCTCTTACATGCTTTCTGTCTCCTCTTCTGCATTGGTCCCTGAACCCTGGGTGGGTGACGTTTAATAAAGGAGTCCTGTCCAAGGACCCACACTCTGCAGACTCTTATTCTCTATGCTGTTTGCATCCTTTTGTGTCCGTGTCTCTCTGTTGCATGAGGGAGCTTCATTGATCAGAGTCGAGAGGTGCATTAGTATTCTCCCTACCCCTTGTTCCACTGTGTTCTGTGGGCTTTAAGAGCAGAGGTTCCATTATAGATGTATCACTTGGAGTTGGGAAATTCACAGGCAATTTCTGTGTGTGAACAGTTCTGGAACTCTGTAATAATCTCCATCTGTTACAAAAGAATCTTCTTTGATAAGTGGTGACTGGTATACTTGTCTGCAAATATAAAGATCTGTATTTAGCACATAGTAAGAAATTACATTTGTCTAGGGATGTGACAATCTTGGGGTTTTTCCAAGATCTATGACCTCTCCAGCTATGCCTATTTGGCTATGTTTACAGTGCCACACATGAATTTCCTCCCACTGAGTGGGCTTTAAGTCCAAATTAAATAGCTTTTGATGATCCCCAAGATAAAAGTGCTAGTACTGCCCCAATATAGTTTGCTGTGCTAGTTCTTCACTTTGTTTTTAAATGCAAATTGTTGAATTGCCATTCAGAATGAATCTGAAACTCATCTACGATTCCACAGATGGGAACCAGTGAATCTGGGATTTGAAAAATCAGTCATACTCCAAAACTCAAGATCTTTGACTGAGTCTGGTGACATAGCCATGCAATTCTAGCATTTGGGAGGGAGGCAGGAAGATCAGGGGTTCAAGTCATCTTCAGCT
The DNA here is from genome assembly GCF_000622305.1 of Nannospalax galili. Taxonomy (NCBI): domain Eukaryota; kingdom Metazoa; phylum Chordata; class Mammalia; order Rodentia; family Spalacidae; genus Nannospalax; species Nannospalax galili. The sequence continues at coordinate 264,484 of NW_008357493.1, forward strand.
GCATAGAAAGTAAAAAAGCCATCCTGGGTCTTGTATACAAGACTCTGTTTTGAAAAAAAATGCCAAACAAGCAAACAACAATAGCAAAAAAGATTTTTTGTTTAATCTGGTGTTTCAAAGCACTAGGGTGATATGGGCTGTCTTTGGGAGCTGAAGTGTGTTTGAGGATGTTTATTAGTTTTCTAGGCCTATGGTAATAAAGTATCACAAGTTGGGGGACTGGAGACAATAAAAATTGATTCTCTTACAATCTACTGTCTAGAAGTTGCAAGTATAAGATCGTAGCAGGTCAGGCTCCCTAGGAAGCCCATGGAAAAGAATCCTTCCTTGGGTCTTACAGCTTCTTATAGCCCTTAGCATCCCTTGACTGGTGGCAGCTTCACTCCAGCCTCCGCCTCCATCTTTACATAGTTCCTTCCCCCGCATGCCTGCATCTTCATAGGCTATGCTGCTCCCCGTGTCTTTTCTTGTAAGGAGACCACACTTAACTGAATTAAAGGTACACTCTAACATGATATCATAACTAATTACCTCTGAAAACACCATATTCCCAAATGACATCCTTTTCACACATGCCAGAGACTAAGACTCCAACCTGTCTTTTGGGAGACACAGTTCAGGTTGTAATAACAGATAAGAAAGGGGTTCCTTATCATCAACCCAACTTTTACGAGTGATGTAATGCTTTTACTCATGTAGTTTTGGGCTCCCAGAAAAACTTTATTGGAAAGAGAATCACTACCATGCATGATATTGACTCCAATGATCCCTAGCATGCCATGCTTAAGAAAGAAAGAAGAACGAAAGAAAGAAAGAAAGAAAGAAAAGAAAGAAAGAAAGAAAGAAAGAAAGAAAGAGGCACGTATCTATCACTGGACTGGCTTAGAAATCACATTTATGCCAAGCAGCATAGTAGTGATTTTCCTTCTATGGTCCCTGATTACTTTCAGCATTGCAGGGTCCAATCAGCTAGAAACTGCTCATGGATGTTGGTCTGGAACCACCACTAGGGATATATGAATGGCATCACCTGACTTTTTTGCACCACCCCATTCTCTTTGAGCCCCTTTGAGTTGCCATATGGGCAATGCCTGTGTGGTCTGTTCTCTCTCAGGGGCTCCATGTCAAGTATTCCACCCCTCAGGCTTTCTGGTGCCCTTGGACCCTGCAGTTCCTTTAATTAAAGGCAGTGGGTGGTATGATGACAGGGTTATTATTGTGGGTAGTTCCCTTAGGAGTAGGGAACACAGTGGCCCTAATTTTCCTATCTGTGTCACTGAATCCGACATTACGGAGGGTGAAATCTAAAAGGGACAGTATGCGTCTTTTCTGACTTGTTCTGTTCTGTCCGCTTCAGATAAACCTCAGGCATCAGTCACTCGGGAGGTGTTTGCCAGGTTAACTGGGTGCTGTGTCTTTGAATACATTGCCGTTCTGGTTTTGCTTCACTGCAGAATGAACAATGATGCTCTCCTGAGTGTCAAATCCAGACGTTCCAGGAAGGGCTCTGTAGGTTAGTGGGAATGAAGCTCTACTACTCAAGTGTAATGAGCCAAGAAAAAACATCTTGTTTATTTTATTATTCTTAATTGTTTTCAGCACTAGTGCTTACCCATGCCCTGGCTATGACTGGCTTCTCTGCCTCACTGTGACTTTGGAAGGTACACGATGCTCACTCAGCTTTGTCGGCACAAATTTAAAAAGGAACAGTCTGGCTTGGGGAATTGACCTTAAATGATTACCAGGGACAGAGCGTTTGCCAATTAATTATGAGCTGAATATTCAATACAGTCTTTTCATTGCTCCAGTTAAAGTTTCTTGTCACACAAGAAAAGGTCTTAAAAATGAGCAGCAGGTCATAGTATATTCTTTTACAAATCCAGTATTTATTTTATTTTTATGTACAAAAAGTAAATTCCAAATGAACATAAAACCAAGTAAACATCCTTTTTGGCTGCATTAACTTGAATTGCCTATTACCTCATAGTCACAAATAACCATATTTACAATAGATGATCACAGAATGTCACATCTTATGGAAGGAATGTCCATTTTATAGAAGGAATGTGATATTTAAATATTTGAAGAATATTAAATAGAGAAAAAGGTATCATAAAGCAACCCAAGAGTCAGAAGATTCTCATAAAATCAGTCTGTTAAAATAATCCAAACATTAAATCTCCAATTGATAATGACAACTCAAGGGAGCCCCACCCAGCACTGGGTCCAGAAGTTCTTCCTGGTCATTTTGTATTTCTAATTTTCCCTGAGGACATGGACCACTGATATGTGGGAAAAATACAATTAAGTTGTGGGATATCCAAATGGGGTTCAGAGAAAGATCATACCATTATTTCCATAGAAGATTCTGGCAGCAGGAGAATTATTCTGAATCTCACATAGCAATAGTGTGTTGGGGGAACCCACAATGTCCCTGCTGATTCCCAGAAAAATAGCCACAACCACGGATCATCCATGACGCCCACAATAACCTCTCATATGGAAAGACTTTTAAATAAATGGAGTCTTGAAGTTTTACCCTGTTTCCTAAACTTAGTTATTAAGAGGATTTTAAAAGAAACATTTTTTTGCTTCTCCATATCCCTCAGGTAATCCGCCTATAGGTTTTTATTACACCAGCCACTGGGCCAATTCCCTTACCTGGGACCTGCGTATTCAACTGTCTTGTAAGCTGGTTTCACTTTCATTAGAGCAACTGAAGACACAAATCAATTGCTCTGATTTCTGAACACCTTATGCATATCTTTAAAAATAACATGAGGAAAAGAATAGACTAAAAAATTCAGTATCTGTAGTTTTTGAAACTACTATCATTTTAACATGAGCTCAGTGCTGACCTTTTCAGATCAATCATAAATAATAAATTCTCCCAAGAGAAGTGTTTCTATTGGAAAACGAGAAAAAAAGCTAAACTAAAGCTGTTAACACCTCTACCATAAATATCAGTCACTTTTGGCTTAGCATGCTTTGAGGGGTACTAAAAATATGCAAAAGCTCCTATGAATATATACCTTGGTTTACACAGACAGAATGTATGAAATGTTTGGTCTATATCTGCTGTTGATATAGTGTCTAAGTATCAATACTATCATTACACATATTTTCTTTTCTTGTGGTATTGGGGATCAAACATAGGCTTTGTACATACCAGGCAGGTGCTTTCCCACTGACATATACCCTCAGGCCCAAATTTTCTTTAATACATAATAATAATCCAACACACATATAGCTTTGACCAACCTTTACTGTGGAGGGACAAAAATCAATGAAAAAATCCTATGCCAAGTTGAAATTAAATGTGTAGCAATTATGGATTGCTTGCAAGATGATGAAAGAATGCTAGAAAACAGTTTTCCCCATGTAACTTCCTTTGTGTTTTGACAACCATCTATATATCCAAAAGATCATCTCCACTTTCATCACTCTCTACAGTCAGCTGTCTGGTCCACCACTTCTTAACTTCGGAGCCACAGGAAGCTGTGTCGGGCATGGGATTCATCTTGCATACCACAGACTTCATTGTTGTCCTCCCTCCAAACCGTAGGTTGACCGAAGACACAGAATGGCTTATTGGTTTGGGAGCTGTGGAATGAACAAGAGTCTTGTGAGCAACTTGGTGTTGCCTCACCTTACTGCAGTCATTCCTGGAGAACCACACAACATTCGGATCAGCAATACTTTGGGCTCCCAAATTTTATCTCTAGATGTTAAATAAGAAATATTTTCAGTTTGATTTTTCCAATAGATTTTCAAAACTATGCTCGAGGGCAACTAATCATGGCATTTGGGAAAATATGCTGCTGGCCCCTTTCACTTTGAAAAAATTATGAAAATTAGAAATGACTAGCAGTTCCAATTTGGGTAAAACAAAAGTGGCATGAAAGTCTGTATGAGCTGGTATTCATTAGCATTTGCATATAAAGGGGAAAAAAACAAACAAAACACAAACAAAACACCAAAAAAAAAAAAGGGAGGGGTGTAGTCCAAGATAAGGAGAGAGAAGGGAGGCAGGGCAGGTGTGGGAAGCAGAGGTGACTTTGAGTTCCCCTGGCTCTGGTCTTGGGTCCTATGTGTCATCTACAGATATTAGCTACTGGCAAGTGCATGTCTAAGAACCTAAATTTCCTCCTTTGTAAATGAAGAGAATTAAAGGGTCTTCACTGTATTTCTGTGAGGCTTAAGGTAGATGAAATGATGTAACAAAGTGGCTGCTGTGATGCCTGGTGCACTGCTGGTGCCTCCTTGAAATGCTCTTTTGATTTCCCTTTACCCCTCCATCAAACTCAGCATGTTGCTAATAGCATGGCTTTATGGCTACCACCTTTTTGACGCTGGGATGACATGGACTTGGACCATTGGAAGTGCTTTGACAACATTCCTTCATTTGTCCATTTAAGGGATGGTACATTCTTCCTACGTCATCTCTTTTATCTGCCTGTGGTGTTGGACCTGCAGCTTGGGCCATGTCCTCACACTTGTGTCTGGAATGCTCTCAGATCTTCTAGCCTGTTGTGTGCCTTTAGGTGCTGCCAGAGGCAACTGGCTCTGCACTATTGCCACACTGGTCTTCCTAAATCAAGTTTCCAAATGTCACCTGCTGCTCAGAAATCTTTACTGTCTAATTGCCTGTAGGATGAAACTAAAACTATGTACCCTCTCTGATCCCTCATTAGGTCTTTGGATAAAAAAAAAAGCCATTTTCTTTGGTTGTGGTGACTTTAAGATACACGGAGCCTCTCTAGTTTCAGAATGTAAGCTGCACTGCCTTCTGCTTTGTGGAACAGACATGTGGCAGAAGACTTTTGGGGGTCACCCATCTTCTCGCTTGGATGGGGCTGAAGTTAAACCTGATTAAAAGATCAGATGAAACCTTATTTCACCATGGACTCAGATCTCTACAGAGAGCAGGTGCAGAAGGCACTGGGCTGAATATAGAATTGCTCTCCTCCATTCCTGAGAGTCTCTTCATGAGTCTATCTTAGCTTTCCAGAACCTCATTCTGGAAAAGTCAGAAAATGTGGAAAATATTTGAGTCATGATGATTAACTGAGGGAACACAGGCAGTGCACTTGGATCAGTGATTGGCACACAGTAGTCAGTGCTACAGGAAGGTTTGTCCTGGCTATCCTTGACAAACCTTGAGGTAGAGAAGCCCACATGAGGGTGGTAAGATGCTCAGGTACACAGTGTGTGTTAGGGTAAAGTGGGCCTAAGCCTTTTCTGAAAACTCCATGGCATTTTCTGAATGATCATATCTACCCATTTCTTCTTAGATTAAATAAGGTTTGCCCATATTTGAGATGCCTTGACTGTACCCAGGAAGCCCTTGGAAACCTCTTCCTCCTTTCTTTCTGGATCTTGGCTGTAACATCTCATTTTGTTAACAGGTGCCGTCTTCTCAGGGATGGCAGCTGAAAATGAGGGCCAATACAGTTCAGAGAAGTTACTTTGAGGAGAATGTTTGATGAGGGGATACATTTTCATTGTTTCATTGTCTAGCAACAAGCAGATACATACCCTGGGTAAGTCTGAAATGTCCCCCAGAGGCCCATGTGTTGGAGGCTTGGCCCCAGCTTGTGCTATTGGGAAGTGGTGGGATCTTAAGAGGTGGGGCCTACTAGGAGGTCTTAGGTCAACTCGGGTCATACCCTGGAAGGAGATTGTGGAACATCAATCTCTTTCCCTCTTTCTTTTCCCAGCTGTGGTGGGGTAAACAGCTTCCTCCATCACACATTCCCGCCATGCTGTGCTGCCTCACCACAGGCCCAAAAGCAACAGACCAGCTGACTGTGGGGTGAAACCTCCAACACTGAGTTTTTTTAAAAGCTACTTATCTCAGGTATTGGTTACAATAACAGATAGCTGACTAATATAGACCTGCATATTATCTAAGACCCCAAACAAAGTAAATTTCTCTTAAATGACCCCCAAACGGTAGAGAAAGGACTGATGTACTTACCTGAGGGCAAACGCCATTGTCCAAACTTTCTTTGGGGTTTCCCAGGATCAGCTGCATCCTGGCGGTTTCCTCCTCTGTCCGACAGTGTAGGGCTCAGGAGCTGCTGCTGGCTGCTTGTCTACGTGGGAGAAGAGTTGGTTGTGGATATTAAAAAAAGTGTCACAAAATATGCATGTGGCACTGTATTATAATCAATACATATATCAAATATTCAATGATGGAATCAGGGCAACTGCCATTTTCAGTTTCTCAAATATGTATTATTTCTACATGTTTGGAATATTGATATTCTCCTAATTGCTTTGATACATATCAGAGATTGTTGTAGACTATATGTGACAGTTATTTTTGTCAATTTGATGGGATTTAGAATCATCTAGTCTGTGTCTATGAGAATATTTTTGGAGAGGTTTAACTAAGGTGGGACGATCTAACTGAGGTGGGAAGATCTGCTCTGAGTGTGGGCATCTCATGGGTTGGGGTCCTAGATTGAATAAAAAGGAGAAAAAACAAGTGGGGCACTGGAATTCCTCTCTCTCTCTCTGCTTTCTCTGATACAACGTGACCAACTGCCTACCACTCTTATCACCATACCTTCCCCACCATGACGGACTACATACTCTCACGCTATGACTCAAAGTAAACCCTTTCTTCCTTAAGCTGCTCTCATCAGGCATTTTGTCACAGCAATGAGAAACATAACTACTATTCTATAGTAATTCTACTGTTCCACAGAACATCAGAACTTGCAAAATGCATAGAACTGGAGGGTACCATGTTAAGTGAAATATGCCAGGTACAGAAAGACAAACACCACATTCTGTCACTCATTTGGAGAAACGATCTCATAAGTTACGTCTCTTTATAATTGCTGTTCTCTTTTGTCACTCTGCATGGATCTAGGCCCACTTTTTATTATTATAAAGGAATAAGTATGGCAGAAAAACAAGTAGGAAGACTAACAGAAATTCACAGCATCCACAAGACAGAAAAGAGATGTGAAATTGGGTAAAAGAGTCAAGGAAAACCAAGGACCTATCATTACTTAGTGGGCAACAGAACACAGCCCTCTAGGTAACACCTTTTTCCTAGCATCCTGATTAGTATCCAACCTTTACTTTCTTCATGCCTGAGGACATTATTGATTTCTTAACCTCAACTGGAAAATGAGGCAGAGACAATAGCACTACAGGGATGACAGGGTGGCAGGGATTGGCTGTTTTGAGGCTGTGGACTTTTGTCAGCTCAGAGGTCATAACCTGAAACTCCAGGAGGTATGTCTTGGTAGGCAGAGTTATGTGATGGGTCCTGGGGAGATCAATGCTGAGGACAGCCTGACACTGGAAAAGACTTTCCAGGCACTTTACCTTGTCTCTAGCTCAAGTCTGGCACCTTGCTTTTTTCTAACCACAGTCTTATTTTTTAAAGATTTATTTTATTTATATATGTATGTTTAACATGTATGCTACATATATGCAGGTACCTGAAGAGGCCAGAAGAGGACCTGGAACTGGAAATGTAGGTGGTTATATGCCATTGCATGTGGGTGTTGGGAACCAAATGGGTCCTCTGGAAGAGTAACAAGTGCTCTTAAACCACTGAGCTATCTCTCTAACTCTTCACTGTCTTGGTTTGAATATCATTTCAACATTCCTGCTTGGCTTTTTGGCTACCTTAAGAACTCTGAAATCACTTGCCCTGCCTCACTGGTCCTGTGTCTGTTTCTGTCCCAACCTTATCTGGCTCCTCCATATAAAGTATGACCAGCTATCCTCTGGGCAGATTGCTGATGGGACTACTGTGGACCTTCTTTTTAACCTCTTTTGCTGACTGTCCCTGTAAAAGTCTGTATAGATGGTAGCAGCCGATTTCTTGGTTTCATGCTGGGGAGCACAAAATTGGACCAGGGCACAAAGAGGTTCTTTTGGAGCCTCTTTTGGGCCAAGGAGCCTTAGGCTTCAAGGTTTGTCTGACCTCTGACAGCAATGCTACACATCATGAGCTCAGCACTGCTGGGGGCTATGCATAAAGTACTGGATGGGATTCATGTGATTATCAGCAAATCATTATTGCAGCCACCATAAAGGGGAAGGACATCCCTGCCAGCTGCTTCTCACAGCACAGGGCTCTCCCAGATGCTGGCAACTGCCCTGTTTATTTTTTATAGACATGCAGAATAACTTTGAAAATGAAAAAAATGAAAACGGGCTGTGTTTTAGTAGACAGAAGCTCCTGAAGCCATCTTCCTGAATTCCACATGCTCCTCTGATGTCCAGCTAAGCTGTGATGCATTTGATTATTGAAGAGGGTTGAAAGTCAAGTGCAAACATTTTGCTGACTTTACTACAAATTTCCATGATGTACTGAGTTTAGCTCTTATGCATGATATTAGCATTTAGACAAAAGGAACAAGTAGCACTCAGGATATAGTATCCCTATACTATAGTTTGGATCTTTAGTGTCCTACAAAGCTTGGTCTCCAGTCTATTACTCCAATGAAGGTGGTATAGACCTTTTTGGGGAAGGAGCCTAGTAGAAAGAAGTTAGGTTATTGGTGGTGACAGGTGTCCTGGAAGGGGATATTGGGATCCTATCTCCTTTGTATCTCTCTTTTGCTCCCTGACTAACATGGAATGGGTAGTTTTCTCTGCAGTCCTACCATGATGTGCTACCTCACCACAGCCCCCACAGCATGGAGTCAACTGCCCATGAACTCAAAACTGTGAGTGGTGTAAACCCTTCCTGCTTCTAAGTTGATTGTCTCAGGCATTTTGTTCAGTAATAGAAAGCTGCCTAATACACTATGCAAACCAGTCTCAACTGAATCCTAAATGGCAAAATAAGAACATCTGGATACAAATGTTCCCATTGCTTTGGTTATTTGACCACAAAACAAAAGGTCTTGTGAGAAGTACTGTCACTTCGCTTGAAATGTTCAAATCCCATACCTCATGTCCTACCTCAGGTTGCGTATTATGATCTTGGCTGTTCGCACTGGTGTCCTCACTTGGCTGGGTGGTCTCAATGCTGGGAGGATTCAGGAATCTGCTCAGCTCTTGCTGCTGGCTCTCCCTCAGGCTGTGGATGATGCTGCATGACTGCTGCTGTTTCTATGGGAAGATGCTGTCCCTTTCAGTATGGAGAAAAAAGTGCCCAGCCTCTCTGCCCCCTCCTATCAAGTCACATTTTCTTCTCCCCTCTCTGAAGACCTGTAGGATTGTTGACCTCTTAGAAAATTCCAAATAAAAATCTTGAACTCAAGAAAGCTTGAGATTAGAGGCCTACTTCTACCTTTCCATTTGCTTAACAATTGGATTAGTGATCTCCTTGATTCTAGCTTATGTTTTATTTAAAGTCACTAATTCTATTTTTTCCTCCTTATTGAAGTCTATCTCATTTAATCAATGCCAGTCTTCCTTTTCCTGCAAGTTGTAAGCACCAGAGAATCTTGGGTAGATGAGGAAACCTTGTCCTTTTAGTCTGGACTTTGTGGTCTGGCCTGGTAGGACAATCCAGCAGTCCACCATGTCCTGGCCAGGACTCCCTGTGTCCTCTCAGGGCCTATGGTGGACATTTGGGATCTCTGGAACTAACAGAGCTATAGTGAGCCAGCTGTGGCTAGACAGAAGTAGGCAGGTGGTCTTGCTCTAGGGTCTGAGTAATGTTTTTCTTTGGAGACACTTTTCCCTCCAATAGAAATGCGTGCTTCTTCAGTTAGTGGTGTTATTTTTAAGAGCAGGATGAACAAATCTTTTATAAACATTTATTACACGTTAAGAAGTGTTTAGTGATTAGTTCACTTTTCTTCTCTATATGTGAAGTAGAAGTCAAAAGCATTAATAAATGTTAATTAATGCTTACCTAATAGAAGTACTCACTGGAAACACAGTATGTGCCAACAGAGTATATGTTCATTAGTATGTGAGAGCCTCTTACAATCTTAGAGTTCAGGAGACAGCAGACACGTCATTAAAATTCCATGAGAGGTGGTCTTTAGGGACCAAACAACATCAACTGTATGTTGGAACTTTTTGCAGCAATTTAAAAGTAGTTTTGTAAATTCAATCTCAGTAGATATTTTGGGGATTTTGTACGTGGAGATCATAAATATTTTAATACCCCAAACTCTTTTTTAACCTTCATGTTACAAAAATGTGATCCAACTGAACTGTGTCATGGAGCTTGCTGATGGAGATGAGGCTGAGTCTGGAGTAGAGCTAAGGCTACAGCAGCATCTGACCACCCTAAGTGGATGAAGTGGACACAGTTTAATGGGTATCAGGCTAGTCTCTGAAGAATCCTGTCAGCTGGTAGCATTCTTCTTTTCTGCCCCCTTTCCCTGAGAGTATGTATGATGGTCAGTGTTAATAGTCAACTTGATAGAATCAAGAATCACCTGAGATACAGGCATGGGGCATGTTTGTGTGGGATTATCTTGCTTCTTTTATTGATGTGGGAAAACCAGTCTTAATTGTGGGCAGAACTGTTTCCTGGTCAGGGATCCTGGATTGTATAAAATGGAGAAGGCAAGCCAAGCACTAGAATGCATTCATCTCTCTGTTTCCTGATGATGGATTCCACGTGATCAAGTAATTCAAGCTCCTGACACCTTGACTTCCATGTGACCAGGTAATTCAAGCCCCTGACACCTTGACTTCCCTGCCATAATGGCCTATACCCTTGAACTGTGGGCCAGAATAAACCTTTTCTCTTTTAAGTTGCATTTATCAGGGTACTTTATCCCAGCAACAGGAAAAGAAACGAAGACAGGGTGGGAAACCCAAACCCTGTGCTTGTGGTTCACTCACGGCCCGGATGCGTTTCAAACACTTCTTCAGCCACATGCGGATGGTCTGTTTGGCCACCTCCTCCTCTATGGTGTACTCCAGCTGTTCCCGTGCTAGCAGCTCTTCCAGCTGCAGGCTCTTCCGTATGTCCACGGAGCGATAGGAGAGCATGCTGGGGGACAGGGGAACACAGTAGTACTACAGGTCTGACTCATCTAGGGTTTAGACCTTCAGAGGTTTCAGAATCCAGAGAGCACATCACTGTAGCCAGCCAGTATGACATTTGATGCCACTCTTTACCAGGTGGGCGATGGGCTGGTTATGTCACCTCTGCATCTCTCTTGTGTATGTGGTGTTGACAATCTTGGCACCTACCTTACTGAATGATGAGGTGAGTTGATATCTATGGGGCACTTGTAAGAGTGAATGCCATTTAGGTGCTTATTCAGCAAAAGATCCAGGTTAGGTGATGATCTACAGTTCTCGCTGCCTAAGTTCAGATTCTGGGACTTTTTCTACAGAAGGAAACATATCAGCATATTGCTTCCACACTTTCTTCATGATTAGTTCTAATTGCTGATGGTTCATATCGTGGCTGAGTGATGCATGCCCCACCACACTTCCCTCTCTATTTCATTTATCCCTCGCTGTCTTCCTTATTAATTTCAGAAGACATAAAGCCCTATGAATAGTCACTCTCATCTAGCACTTGGCTCAACAGACCCAGACAGAGTAGTAAGTGAAACTAACATTTTTGGGCATAGGGGCAGTTGGGTAACTGAGCACATCAGGACTGAAGGGTCTACAACCAAAGGAGAAAACAGGCCCATCTGGAAGCACTGTGTACTCTGGTATAACCTCAGGACTCCAGGATCTCACTCAGATGTCTGCTGTGAGCTCAGGGCCACCACTGGTGCCCAAGCCATGCACGGGGGTTCTAAGAACACTGGGATATTGGCCTTCTCTTCTTTGCTAAGCTTCTTCCCATCGTGGAGGAAAAGAGTTCATTCATAAAATGCTCTTAAGTACTCCCTGACTCAAGAAGCTCAGTATTACTTAACTTCTATGGAACAGGGAGAGGCAAACCACTAGCACTGACTTATCCCAGTCCCTTTTTATCAGAGGCACCATTATGCTCCAGAGAGGCTGAATGCTAATTAATAACACTAGTAGGTCTGAGTGCCTCCCATCCAAACTACAGTCATTTTGCTGTTAGGAGGAAAGGTCATCATTCTGAGATGACATCAGTTCTCATTCACTCGTTTCCTGTCCCATCTTTCTGAGCCCTTAGCTTATTAATGGAAGGAAAGGAGAGTGGGAAGCAAAATGGATAACTTTGGGGAATTTCCCCAGACCCTTTCTCTTCTGCTCTGATCTTTTTTTGACTTTTTTTAACCACATGTGGATTTCTGTCTAGCTAAATGCTCCCAAAAGTTGTGACATAATACCCAACACTTAACTTGTCAGGCACTTGCGACATGAGTAAAATAGCTACTGCCAGTCGAGGGTGCTTGTGGATTTCTGTGTCACTGACGTCTCTGGCAGTAGAGCCTGGGAAGCATTTTTTTTAGGATAATGTTTTGCATGTGTGGATTGAAATACACATTATTATGAAGGAGATACACTACATTGAAATAGATTTCTCAAATTAGTTTCTTTGCAAAGGTACTGATATGGGTATAAATCTTTCTACATTGGTCCATTAAATAACATCTAGCTGAGGTCAAATGACACAGTAACATAAAACTAATGGTAGCATATAAATGATAGTTTAAGATGTCAGTCAAGGAAGTTAGCAATATGACCTGAGAATAACTATGATTTCTACTTGTGACAAGACATGGCTATTGTTAATGATACAGTTTGTTGCCTGAGTTCATCATTGAAGAAGGTGCTGCCTTTTAAGGAGTGGTTACTGAAAATAGAGATATAGGGCTGGAGAGATGGCTCTGGTTAAGAGTACTAGCTGCTCTTGTAGAGGACCCTGGTTTGATTCCCAGCACCCACATGGTGACTAACAACTGTCTGTAACTCCAGTTCCAGGGGAATCCAATGCCCTCTGCTGACCTCCGCCGTCATTGCACAATATGGGTGCACTTACACACATGCAAGCAATACACTCATACACACAAAATAAAAATAATAACTAAATAAAATATTTAAAAAATCAAATAGAGATATAATTATTTTCTTTTGCAAGGCAAGGACTCTCAAATCTTATCTATGAGACCCTTTTTAAGTATGACATTAAGGAAATCAAGGAACTCTCTCCTGTCCTTCCTCTTCTGATTTAATCTTTTTTTCTTTTTCCAGCCAAAAATGGATTTTTGGTTACCTGAACACTCCCAAATTTGTGACATAATACCCAAGAGTTAAATCTTTCCCCCCAAAATAAATATATTGGAGCCCTAATCCCTAGAGGCTCAGGATGAGACTTTATTTGTAAAGAATTTTCTGCAGATGCATTTAGTTAAAGTGAGGCCATACTATAATAGAATGGGGGCTTAACCCAAGGTGACTGGTGTCCTTACAAAAGGAAGAATTTGGATAGTCATACACAAATGGGGGGGATGGAGAAAGAGAAAGAGCCCTGTGAAGATGAAGGCAGAGACTGCTTCTGTAAGCTAAGCTTTGCAGAAAGTCACTAGAAGCTCCCAGAGAGGCCTGGAACAGGTCCTTCCTCACAGCCTGTCATGGAACCAACTTTGCCACCCTGACCTCCTATTTTTTGCCTGCAGAACCATGAGCAAGAAACTTCTGTTTTTGGCACTTCATTACAGCAGTACAGCAGCACTGGGAAGCCAACACAGATGCTGTTCAGAGAATGAAAGGCAGAACTGATTTTGAGCCTTTGTCCTGTCTGGTGCTCATAAAACATTTAGAAACTCTAGTGTTTTAAGCAAGGGGCAGGGAGCAATATCACAGAGAAGCCATGGCAGATTCTTGCCAGGCTCATCTGAGTGAGGAGTCTGGATTTTAGCTCCACTTTAGCCACAAAACCAAATGACCCTGAGCAAGTCACTTTACTCTTGCAGAACAGCACCCTCATTCCAAAATGAATAGGTGGGGCCACATTCTTCCAGGTTCCCCTCTGTGATGGCAGGCCACTGCTTCCTACCCCTCTTGCATGAGACACTGATTGGACATGGTCATTATGGGGCAGTGAGAAAGGCCACTTCCTGCCTAGGAAGTATGACCTTGCGTTATAAACACAACAACTCAGTGTGGCAGCTCAGAGGTTTTCAATTCACCAATTCAAAAAGTAACTGAACTCACTGGTCTCTGAGGGTCACAGCTCTGATTTCTGGCCTTAGGTCAGCTCTGTGATCCTGGATCCTGGAACTTGCTTCATACCTCAAGACATCATGGAATGTGACGTCACCACCATTGTGAAGCCTCTCCATCTCATAGCACATGTGCTTAAACAGGAGCTTGTCTTTGTCTAGGTCCACCTCCAGCCTCCCACGCAGCAGCCGCAGCAGGAACTTGACTCGGAAGGTGGGGATCACGCCCTGGGTGGGTTAGCATAAAGACTAGTAAGTTATGGGGCGGCCCTAGGGACTCACCTCTGCATGTTTGTTTGTGTGTGTGTGTGTGTGTGTGTGTGTGTGTGTGTGATTTCACAGGGAAGCCCAGACAACAAATAAAGCTATGAGCCAGGCCAGGTGGCACATGCTTGCCATACCAACACCTAGGAGGCTGAAACAGGATGATCAGCACTAGTCAGGAGGAAAGTCTTGGCCTCTTTGGAAGCTGAGCAGAATGATGTGTGCTTAGAGCGTGACATGGAATACTGAGCAGCCTGTTTCAGCTGATGCTCTTCTGGCTCTGTGGCTTATCATGGTATTATGGCCCATAGAACCAGGGAAGGCAGTAGTGAGAGACACCCCTGTGGCTTTCCCTGGAGCCAGCACTCAGGGCTTATGATCGGCAGTCTGTCCCCTTTCACTTGCACACTTGCTGGATGGGCGAGTAATCTATTCCCATGAAGAGTGTGCAGTAAATTAGTGTTGGTATACAACCCTCCTCAGTTTGGATGCTGGGGGCTCAGCATTTATTGTTTCTCTTCCACTGAAAGATAGCTTCCTTGCAGGTGTTCTCCATGATTAGAACAAATTACAGACAAGACAAGAAGGCTCTAAAAGAAATTGCCTGCCACGCCATCCCTGATCATTTTTGTGGATGAACCTGGTAGGCACAGGCTTCCTGGCAGTCATTAGCATCTCTGTGAATGGGAGTGTATTCTTCCTTATATGTATTAGGTAAGATCAGGTTCCTGTGGGTCACAGTCAAGGAGATACAATTGGATCTAGATGAGATAAACGAACCAGGCCAGGGCACTCCCCTGGGACCCCCATTTAGACCTCTACTCTGGCTCCTTGCATTTGCTTTCTCAACTCTTCTTGAAACTATTTGGACCTTCCCCCACGTGGCTTTCCATGGTTGAACTTTCTTCATTTCTCAGATGTCAGACCAAGCGTCATCTCCTCAACAGGCCTTCATGACCATCCCAGCTAAGAGATCCACCCCAATCCCAGCCACTCTAGCCCTTACTCTCTTCAACATGCTCATGACTTCTGACAGTAATACAAGTAGAGTATTTCTTATTGAAATGCTTGGGGTCAGAAGTGTTTCAAATTTAGTTTGTTCAGATTTTGGAATATTCATATGCATAGTGAATGATCTTGGGGATGAGATTAAAGTCTAAGCATGAAATTCATTTCTTGCTTTTTTTATTTTTATTTTTTTTATTTCTATGGTTTTGAAATGGTCTCATGTAACCTAGGCTGGCCTTAAACTTGCTAATATGTAGCTCAGGCTGGCCTTGAATTCCTGACCCTCCTGCTTCTTCCTCCCATGTGCTGGGATTACAGACATGTGTCATTCATTTATGTTTCACATATGCCTTATACACATACCTTGGAAGTAATTATATACAATACTATTAGTTCACCTGTGTGCTGTCTTAACTTGCAACATGAACTCAGGTTTGGGTTCTACCATTTTTAATGTCAAATTGGTTCTAAAAAAATTTAAAGTTTGAAGCATCATTTTGGATTAGGGATGATAATCTGTAACACTAGCTACCACCTCCCTTTTGATTGATTGCCTCCCTCTTTTAGAACATAAGCTCCGTGAGCATAGGGACCTTGCCATCTTACTGACTGCTCTACCTCGGTGTCTCGAGCTGCTGACTTTCCTAGGATCATGATGAAGAAGCCAAGGGGAGTGAGGGAGAAAAAGGGAAGAAGATGGAGGATTCTGAGGGGGAGAAGGTAGAAGAAGAGGAAGGAGGTAAGAAGGAAGAGGAGGAGGAGGAGGAGGAGATGAGAACATGGAGGCTGCTGCTGCTTTGGCTAACTCTAGAAAATTTGGGGTAAGCTTTATGGATAAAATATTTACATGCTAACTCAGCAATAGCTCAAAATGACCAGGTCCAGACACAATTAGTGAATTAATTGCTGGTGGCACTGAGAATTGAACACAGGGTGTTTTGCACACTGATCAAGTGCTCCAGCAGTGAGCTACAGCTTCATATTCTACTTGGGACTCCTGTGTGCTTTCATCAAGATGACTGCTTGAGGTTGCAGTGATAGTAAGTCTATGGAAGGCTTTCCCCTCTGGGAGCTGAAATTTCCCTTTCTCCTGCTTGAGCCCAAAGCTGATTCCTTTGAGTCTCCTTTGGCCTCCTTTCCCTGCCAACTTCTTACAAGTCAGAAGGGCAGGATGTTCATGATTGAAAGGGACACAAGGAGGAACTATTCTGTCCCTCTGTCCTCCTTGCATTTTTATCTGACTTATCAAGTCATACGGCAGCTTTCTGCAAGTCAGCAATGGCAGTTCCACATTCAATGTATATCAATATTAAACTATAAGATCTTTGAAATATGTTAGTCAGTCTCTTTGAGCTGGAACATAAAACAGTGATCTCTCTCTCCCTACTCCCCCTTCCTTTTTCCCTTCCTCCCTCTCCATGGTTTCATGTAGCCTAGGATGGTCCCAAACTCAATATGTAGTCAGAGAAGACCTTGCAACATATGATTCTGTTGCCTCTATAGAGTTCCAAGTGCTGAAATTATAGTCATGTGCCACCACACCCAGGTTTATGCAGTGCTGGGGATCAACTCCAGAATCTCATGCATGTTAGGCAAGCACTCTACCAACTGAGCCATATCCCCAGGCCCCTACCTCTCTTTTATCATCCACCATGTTCCATATGATTTGAAAGTGACGAAGATCATTGTAACTTAAAAGCTGATCCTCTTCAGTGGAATAAAACAAGGAGAAATTCTCCACAATTATGGCTTGAAAAAAAAAAACCCAAGAAAATGAGAAATTCAGATGTTAGACAAGTATGTTAATCTCTAATTTTTTAGAAAAAGTAAAACATCTATTATAAATAATAGATGTTATCACTCACAGTTACAATGCCAATTTTTAAAAGAGCTTTTAGTACAGTTTCCAAGTTGGCATGTTTTACACTTGGACTAAGCTATTTACCCAGCACTTGCCTTTTCCAAACATGAGGGTCATAGGCTCAAAAGCACTCTGTGTGTACACATTCATGCCAGCTGTCTCCACTCTGACTTGAGCGTTCCAGGGCATTTTTTAAGGGTTATATTGGGTCTGGGTGGCCCCACAGCTGGGTGAACAAAATATATCTTTCAAAAACAAAAAATGTGATATTTCTAGGCTGTAAAAGTAGCCTCTCTGATTTGTGTTCAATTTAATCCATGGGAAGAGCTCTTTGGTAATAATGATCATAATAAATAGGACAACTCTTGAAATTGCAATCAACTGCCATTTACATGCCTTTCAAAGGTCTTTTCAGCTCCTGGGTTGAGAGGCAACAATTTATAATTAATGCCATGAAACACCCGCCCCAAGCAATCCAGGATAATTACTTGAAAATTGTACATAATTATGTAAGTACCTGAGTTTGAGGAGATGGAAAAAAAATCAATGCACATCTCTTACCTACGAGCAGATTCAGCATGATGTAGGCGATGATGACATAGAATGAACAGAAATACATAAGTGCCCCTGCGTAATTTCCACAGTCTGTCGCCCAGTATGTAAATTCATCTGGAGTACAAAATGGGGGCTGAACCTGTGGGGTGGTGGGGGACATGAAGAGAGGGAGGAAGAGGGCAGATCTCTGCTCACTGTAGAGCTTAGTGAAGATGTTCTAGATAATACAGAATATAATTAATTAAAACCATCATGCAAGGGCCATGTACATCAGGCACATCATCTGCAGCAAAACCCCAAAGAATATTTCATTTACATCGTGTTTGCAGTCTTGTTGCACCCTGAGTTCATTACCATTGTTAGAAGCAAAATGCAAATAACCAGATTCCCTTGTAAGATGTTCTTCCTGCCATCACTAGCATCAAACTGCAGAAAGTCAAATAAAGAATTTAATTTTTTTTTTTCTGACTGAAGTTGCAAGTTAAGACAGGAAGGTAGACAATACATACCAAATTTACATTCAAATTGTATAAGAACAATCCCTACTGTGGAAGCACCAACATAAGATCTCAAAGAAGAGTCTAAGATTCAGCTTGTCAAAACCCTTTACACTGTGCAGGGATCATTGAAATGCAAACCACTCTGAGACACTGTCTTGGTTTCTTTCAATGAGAGAGACTAGTTCATTCTTTGGTATTCCCACAGCATTCTTTTGGTACTCCTATAAGGATTTATTCAATTCTGCCTTGGGTTATATCTGATTTGATCAATTTGATTTCCATTATTCATTTAAAATTTTCTAGTTCTGGGGCTGGAGAGATGGCTCAGCAGTTAAGAACACTGGTTGTTCTTGTAGAAGACCTGAGTTCAAATTCCAGCACCCACATGGCAGCTAACAACTGTCTGTAACTCCAGTTCCA
>NW_008357493.1:301610-303535 GCF_000622305.1 Nannospalax galili
CACAT
This sequence comes from Nannospalax galili, assembly GCF_000622305.1. NCBI lineage: Eukaryota > Metazoa > Chordata > Mammalia > Rodentia > Spalacidae > Nannospalax > Nannospalax galili. Next base: position 301,616 of record NW_008357493.1, read on the forward strand.
AAAATAAAAATAATAAATAAAAATTAAAAAAAATTAAAAAATTTTTTTCTAGTTCTTACTATGTGCCAGATTTGTGCCAAGTGTCAGGGATAGACTAATAACAAAGACATACTGGTGGTTTGAATGAGGGATGTCCACCATAGGCTCCAAGTATTTGGATACTTGATCCCTAGTGGTTTGGGGAGGGTCATGGAACTTTCAGATGTGGCCTTGCTGGAGGAAGTGCATCACTGGGGAGGTCTTTAAAGTTCATAGCCTTGACCACTTCTGGCTTGCCTTTCTCTTCTTCCTGTACCTGCCTGAAGATGTGAGCTCACAGCTTTCTGCTCCAGCTGCCTCCTGCTGTGCATTCCCCACTGTGATGGACTCTTATCCCTCTGGAACCATAAGCCCAATAAACATTTCTTTCTATAAGTTGCCTTGGTCATGGTGTTTTATCACAGTAATGGGGAAGTGACTAATGCACCCTTAATGCTCACAGATTAACATCCCAGATGCCAGCACAAGGGCTACTAGCTCTATGTGGCAATTGAAATTTAAATTCATATAAATCAACATTAAACAAAAATAAATTAAGTGCAAATCTGAGCTCTTCAGTTGCACCAGTCACATTCCAACAGCTCAAAAACCATATAAGGCAAGTGGCTTCCTGACCTGGACAGCACAGATGTCCCTCACTGCAGAAATTTCTGTAGGACAGCATTGGTATGTGTCACGTGAGAGGGAACTTAAATAAATTAGCTTCAACTAACAATTCTGTAGCATTGTGACACATGTTTCAAAAGAGAAATATAAAGTGTCGTAAGACTATATAAACTGCAGACTTAAATGTAGGCCCAAGTGCCTGAAGAAACTGGTGTTAAGGCTGAGACCAGAGGGTGACAGAGACTTAACTTGCAGACTGGAGGATGATAAGAGACTTAGCCTGCAGAAAGCAGGATACCAATGTAAGAGTGACTCAGCACACAGAATGAAGGCACTTTGAGGGAACTTTGGATATGCAGAAGTCCTAGAACCAGGGACTTGCTGAGTAACTGATGGAGATATTTTTAAAAAATTATATATATATATTGACAGGGTCTCCTGTAGCCTCAGCTCACCTGAAACTCACTAGGTAGACCAGGCAGGACTAGATCTCACAGAGATCCGCCTGCCTCTGCTTCCCAAGTGCTGGGTAATGGTATGCATGCCACATTTGTTTACGTTTGATAAATGGAAGTCTCTTGCTTTGATTGCTAAAATAGGAAGGGTAGGAAGAAAAGAACACTTATGATTAAATATGACCTCAATCTCTAAATTAGGCAAAGTGACTATTTCACTCTGCATATTCATGTATTGTAATATAAAGAATGCTAAATGGTCAAGGTATTCATTTTTTAAATACAAAGGCTTTATGCTGACAAGGATACCATTGCCATGTGCACATGAGTAAAAGTTGAGGCAGTGATAATGACAAAGGGAATGTTTACCATACAATCATGCATAATCTTGTTCCAGTCTTCTCCTGTGACAATTCGGAACAATACAGTAATAGCCTTGCCAGCCGAAGAAAAATTTGCATGCCTAATTTAAGAGAAGAAAACAGAATGGAAATAGGATGACTTGTTATGAAGTAGTGTGGATGGTCACCAGCCAAACTGGTGGGTTTGCAGAAAACTTATCTGTTATCATGTCCTACTAGTACAACTGTTTGACAAGCCAGTTCTCACAAGGCCACCCATTTATTGCCATTTATCATGAATGATGGAGTGAGATTTGGCCACTAAAAGTGACTCCTTTTACTTAGGTCTTCAAAGGAGGAGCAGCCATGTACTAAATACATCATTTCTTCAACAAGGCTTATTTGCATAGGTCTTGTTTATTAGGACCTTTAAGAAAACAACCACCAATTGCAGCAGTAAAATGGAAGATCATCTTTGA
>NW_008357493.1:304844-350237 GCF_000622305.1 Nannospalax galili
GTCTTTTTGAGACAGGGTCTCCCTGTAGCTCCAGCTGTCCTGGAACTCACTATGTAGACCAGACTGGCCTTGAACTCACAGAGATCTGCCTGCCTCTGCCTCCCGAGTGCTGGGATTAAAGGCGTGTGCCACCACGCCTGGCTGACCCAATACCTCTTTTTAGTGACAAAAAAGAAACAATACCTCTGAAAAGGAAAGCTATAGGTAGCATGTATGCATGAATACTGTGGAGGAATATAAGTCAATCTAAAACCACAGAATCAATACCATCAATTAAGAATTTTCTCTGCAATAAAGTTAGTTGAAAAACATAAATTAAGGCATGAAACAATGGCATTGATTTTTTTTGTGTTCAGAGTCAATATGGCATCTTTTATGATTGAGTTTACTCAGAAAATATGATGAATAACATAAATGGGAAGAAATATATTTGAAGCAAGCTGGATGCATAATGATGATAATTAAGCTACTGTTTCATTTTAATATTTATTAATCTTGATTTATGATTTTAAGACTTAGTTGATTGTAGCCTTGAACAACAGGTTAGCTGAGGTCAGTCAGCGCTACTGACTATTCAATGCATATGTGACCTTTGAAAGGATTCTTCATGACATACTTACATGCTTTCCACAGATGGAGAAAAATCTAAAGACAATCACACATGCACCCATCATGTAGGTATATGCATTCTGAAATTTAAACAGAAGACAGCCTCTTATAATTTGCACAAAAGATCTTGTTACAGTTTCATTTTTTTTTCATTTTAAGCCTTCTGTGAAGTCTACTGAATAATTAGTTTAATAAAATGTGAAAATTCCTATGAGAAATTTTATCTAAAAAAGTGTTGAAAAGGTCACTGCCAAAACTCATGAATAAATATTAGATTTAAAATCAAATCTCAAATAAAACTTTGGGTTCTGTTTTGCTCAGCTGAATTCTGTATTCTGAAATGTATTTCACATAAAGCAGTGACCAGCCCCTTTGAGGACAAGGTCAGAAAAACACAGGGTAACCATGCAACACGGAGAAGTGGAATGAAATCGGAAATAACAGCACCTTGGTAAAGCAGAAGGGTGGATGCTAGAAAAGAGTCTTGAAGGGTCTGGGGATGTAGCTCAGTTGATAAAGTACTTGCCTAGTATGCATGAGCCCTGGATTCAGATCCCCAGCACAGCATAAGCCAGAAGCACTGGTGCATGTCTATAATCCCAGTACTTTGGGAGTGAAGGCATGAAGATCAGAAATTTAGTGTCATCCCTGACTATATAGTGAGTTCAAGGCCAGGCTGGCTTACATGAATCCCTATTTCAAAAATGACATCAACAGCCTCAGCAGCAACAACAACAAAGTACTTGAAGGCAGCTTCCTTCTCTGTAAAGACCTACTGTTTACAGTAGGTCTCTGGCCCTACTGTTTACAAATCAAGCAATTTCAGAAAAGCTCCCCCAGATCAGGAATGAATCCAGCTCGCTCTTCAAGGTATGTGCTTAGGGCCAGAAGTGACTCTGTGCTTTATGACTAAGAAGGCTTCCTCTGAGAAACAAAGATGCCACCGGCCACAGGAAAAACCACCGTGACATTCATCTGATGCCAAAGCCTGCACATTCTCCAGGAGCTGCCTAGCCAAGCGACAACAGTCCCAGATGGGCCCCTGGGAAGGGGGTCCAGTGAGGCACAAGGACAGGAATGTGGGCACAGAGCAATTTTGGGTGGAAGACAAGGACTGTGCCTTCCTTCACAGCAGTCCACTGCAAAATATGGCAGAGGATGATCTCTTTTCCAGGACCAGAGATTCTCAGGGAAAGAACCAAGGCAGTCAAGCAGAAAGGGAAGTTGGTCTTTGTGCATTAGCGTTTCCTCTCTGGAGATATTTGGATTAGGAAGCGTGCTCCTTTTTTCTGTGTAGTCTGAGTGGTGTTTAGCTAAAAGTTTGTCTGGAGAAAGAAAAAACAAACAAAACATGCTTTCCTGTCTCTTCTTTCCATGTGAGTTCAGGATCCTTTGTGGATGTCTCGACTCCTTATGTTCTGGAAGACTGTAGCCTCTGGGATGATGACTGGTTAGTTTCACCTGGACCTCAAAGTCCTGAGAAGACATGCGTTTCTACCCTTCCAAACCTTAAGTCAGGCTACATACCTTTGCTCCTACTTCAGCTACATGACCGGGCCTTCTAGTTCCCACACCCTTCTTTCACAGCCAAGGTCAGCTGTTTTCCACTGTGACATTTCTGTCATCTTCAATGTAACCCGACTGTTCTACAGATGGAGTGCAATTCTTTGGGACTGTCTTCTAGGACCCCTCTGATGAAGCCATCTCCTAATCCTATTTGTTGTCATGGGAACATGGGCTCTCCTTTCTCTTTCTCAGCACATGTTAGAGTATCAATAAGCCCCATAAATTGAACTGGTCCAGACTATAAAAATGTCTAGTCTATCTGTTGGTGGATCCTACTTTTCTAGTCTCACTGGTCAGTTGTCTGGAGATAGAACCACTCCCAAGAAGGCAGGGTCATCTTAAGTTATGCTAAATAGATGGGCGGAATACCTGGTGTGTTGATTAAGTAGCGAATACTTCTGCCTGGAACTAGCTCAGGTCCTGGAAGAACTTCCAGATCAGCCACAGCCGTGTAGGTCTCTGTAAGTCTGTCTGCTTTCCTGAACTTTTCAGGAAAGTGTAATTTCTCCTTTTCTTCTTCATGCCTTTCTTACTAAATGTGATTTTGTTACGGCTTTGGGCTGCCCCTAGCATCTTGTATTTCTTCACTTTTTCTCTAAAACTTCCTTCTCCCAGCCATGTGGCTGTGAGTCAGCCACGTGTGTGACCTCCATGCAGGCTCTAAACCTACATGACTCCATGGCTTTCTTTCCTTCTTCCTACTATTCGCCTCCTCAAGGCAGCTGCCAAGATTACCAGCTCACCTGCCCTGAGGATTTTTCTTTAAGATTCTAATAAAATTGTAAAAGTTTCCGGTTGGGCCCATTCTTAAATTCTTTTATGAATGAGACTAAAAACCCTCACGGGGACCATCTTTCTCCTCATTTCACATCCATAGTCCTCACTGGTCGGTGAGCATGCAGTGAATGTCTGTTTAGCTTTTCCTGTAGGGTTTTTGAGAGCAGTAGCTGTCTTTGTCTCATTCACTCTGTTCTTCTTAATCCTTACACAGTGCTTTGTACATTACTATGCTCAAAACCCTTTATTGTTTGAGAAAATGAATCCAGTTGATTGAGAGCACAAACAGGTCCTGACGTTGAAGGAAACCACTAGTTTAAGCCTACTCAGTGTGCTTATTAGCAGAGTAGTCCCATACTAGAGCTAGCTCATTCTGATAAGAAAACCAATTCTATGTGCAACAGATCTTTTCTGGCATGCTTCTAATATTAAAGAGGAAGGGAAAATGGGGAAAACTGATAAAAACTCAATCTCAATTGGGGTTTCAGAAAACTATTGAAAAGATGGTACTTATTTTTTTTCAATTAAAAAAAATTTTATTTTATGCATATGTGTGTGTTGCCTGCATGCAGGTCAGTGCATCCATGTCGTGCAATGCCCGCAGAGGTCAGAAGAGACTGCTGGATCCCCTGGGACTGGAGTTACGGACAGTTGTTAGCTGCCATGTGGGTGCCGGGATTTGAACCCAGGTCTTCTGCAAGAACAACGAGTGTTCTTAACCACTGAGCCATCTCTCCAGCCCTGAAAAGATGGTACTTAAAAGAATGCCTTACAGGTGGCTGTAATGATTATAGTTTACAGTTAAAGCCTGCATCACATCTGTGGCCATATTTTATTTCCACTGGACAACACCACTGTATGCTGAAGTCCAGTATACCCACAGCTGTAGATTTTAGGCTGGCCCTCAGAGTAAATGAAGGGTGAAGACATTTTAGGCAAAATAGTGAGAGCTCAGGTATGCATGGGGAATGCTAGGACTTAGAGAAATGGCAGTTAGATGTCTGGGAGAGAACTGTGTATTGGAAGTATGTTTGAATTACATCATAAAAAATCTTGCTTATAATGGGTTTGAATGCGCACTACTCTTAAGTTCAGAGTGCAGGACCCGAGTCTTCCGGCCCTAGTCTGCTGTGTGAATTTAGACAGGCGCCTTCATCTCTGCTTTGGTTTCCCTCACTCCTGTTCTATCTTTTGGTAAGATGAAGAATTAAATAAGACTGTCTTTAAGAGCCTTTTTTCTGGCTTCTGCACTTTAGGACTTTGAAGTCCAGGTTTCACCTGTGTGAAGAGTGTAGGTGTGTATTTGCAAGCATGCCTGAGGGCTCTCAGGATGAAAGCTTGGCTTTAGGGGGTTGATCTAACACTGGGGAGCAGATGACATGGAGTGAAGAGAGACCGGAAACAGATCACGACTAACTAAATTGAATTATCATGGAAATAAAGTTTAATTATGGGCCTACCAGCAGAGCAAAGTGAAGCACCACCCACACCACACCGAGTGATGTCACCAAGAGATCGTATCGATTTCTTCTGCTTTGCCAGAACCCGGCAGGTGACATTGCTATGATCTTCATTGTAACCTGGAGAAAGAAGAGAAGAGAATAGAAAACAAGTGTTTAGCAAGTACTTAAATCAATTAACTTGAGTCATATTACACAGATTTAAGGATAGAGTTAACAAAAGAAGAGTTTATCACCAAGATAGAGGATTTTATTTTTTAAATCTCAGTAGCTGCCACTTTCCTGTTCTCCACAATCTTCTTGTTTTATGGCTGCTTCATTAGGGGTAATTTTTCTTTCTTGAATGAAAAGCCATAGGTTTTGGGAAACATCAGCCAGTTTATGGCAATATGAGAATCCACTTGAATTTCAAGAAAGACTTTACTCCAAAGAGATGAAATACAAAGAACTCATTTTAAAAAATCTTGGCTGGGCCGTAGTATGCGTTACCACCATGATGTAATCTGAATCTCTGAATTACAGTGGCTTGTGTCTTGTGCTCTAAATATTTGAACTCATTACGAGACAGGCCAATGTTCAGACACAACATTGGTAGTGATGTTTCTGCAGTTAGAAAAATTGGAACTGTAAAGTGAAGTCTTTGCAAATTAAACAGAACAGTCTTAAAAGGAAATACCCTAAGAGCATGCTCCCTGCATGTGAACCAACACCCCCCTTACCCAAGACTTCAAAGACAAGAGAACACAGGACTGAAGGTAGGTGCCATCAAAGGGGGGACTGATTTTCTTTCAGATTGTGGCTGGCTCACCCCAGAGCCAGCAGACCCATTACTGTACCTCCAGGACGAAGATGAAGGTGAAGACAACTGACATTGTTGCCAAAGGGACAGTCACAGGGTCTTCGACATCCCACTGCAACCGGAAGAGCACACAAGTCATTGCCACTTCCACCAGACACAGATGTTCCCTCGCTGCTGCCCATTTTAATATGAGCACGGATCTTTTTTATTTTTACTAAAGACCTTAGCTCGCAAATGGATACGGCAGCTTACAACACTCCTGGATGCACCATGGATACGAAATCCACTCCCAAAATTTCAGAGTGAAAGAATACCTTGACAGACAGCAACACAGACTGGGCCAGAACAAGCAACGCAATAGTCCTCTTAAAAAACGGATGCTGGGTTATGTCATACATTTTAGCTCTAAAGCCGTCATTATCTGGAAAAGAAAGGTTTAGGCAAGGGCACTTTAGGCACAGGCTGGATTTGCTTTCTTTTCTTTCATTTTCTTTAATGCTTATCTTGAAACCCATTACAGCCTTCCCATCCAGTTCAATCTATAGTGAGGTGTTTTGCAGGAATGGCTGGTGCTGAATATTAAAACAACAGTGCACAGTGCCATCCACATCGGAAGAAGAAGCACATCATTCAATTTCTTGCAGCTTAATACATTTCACTCATATTTTTTAAAGGCAAGCACAAATATATTTTATTTAAAAATTCAGTTTTTTTCATTAAGGCTTATTCAGAGAGCACTGAAGCAAAGACTTTGGGTGGCTGATTTTAATAGCCTTGTGGAGAGATCAGCAGTTTGGAGCCTGTTTCGATATTAACTTATGCACAACCTCCTAGTGGCCTCACAATTATTATTTTAATTTAAATCTGAGGCTCCTGGGGCATCAGAACACTAGTGCCCAACATGAATAAAATCAGAGCATCTTTGATACCAGGGCGAGGTGGGAGATGAAGAGGCTGTGCGATCTTCAGTCTGCTCTTGAGATCTTCCCATCGTCTCTGATCTACTGTCAGCAGAGCTGTCCCCTTGACAAACAAAGAAAGCAGTGAAAAGGAAAGGCACAGAACAGTGTGATGGGCTAGTTTTACAAACAGGACCAATGTGGGGGTTTGTGATAGAGATAGTCTGCAAAATCTGTACTGGCTGGAGGTACATGGTTAGAATTCACAATCTCTATTGAGAGGAATTCCCCAAAGCGACAGCTGCATGCCTCAGGGCGGTCAGCAGCCTTCAATTTGTGTCTTAGAAGATGTGTAATATTCAGACGGGAAAATTTCAAGAGGGTTTTCTACATGATTACATTCTCCAAAAAGGATACTAACTAATCTTGGTTAGTTTCTTTTCACTTCATAGCAGCAAAATTACAGCGTGTCAGTATTGCTGCTTCTAGTTAAGGATTTTTTTTATAATCCTTTTTTTAAACACTCTAATATGTGCAACTGTAAAACTATTTTTAAGAGCTATGAAGTCATGGAATTTTCCTCTTTAAGAAATTAGTGCTACAGTAGTTGGTAGATAGGATAAAATATTCTGTGTTATAAAGTGGAGTACTTGATAAAAATGCACATTATTACATTATATCATTCTGCTTTGTATTTTATTATACTATATCACAAAGGCAGAAGTAACATTTAAGAAACTGAGGGGAGATGTCCACTTATATCCTCCCTTTCCTCCCCTAAAGCTAATGACTGTCCTTCCACAAAACAGCCTCCTTGATTTTCAGAATTTTATGCTCTTTGGAATATGTAAGCACACAAGAGCAAATTTGTTTTGAATTAAAAATTTTTTTTAAAAGATCTTCATTGGTTTTATTTTCATTTGTAAAATCAGGCAATACTTCATTCCATAAAATGAAATAAATGAATAAATATTCCAAAGAACAATGGAAGTTGGTTTTTCCGACAGAAAAGTACGAAAACAGCAGAAACAAGGCCCAGTGGATTGTTGTTTCCAAGCTGCTTTCTTTACTGTAAGGCAGGAGACAGGTAACAGAAACACAATTTATAAGCTAACAGAAGGTGATTCAAGTTATTTTTCCTGTGTAAGGATCAAGGCAAAGGGAATGTCATTATTGTGATGATTGAAACTGGCTTGTCGTGGAAATTTAGCCATTATCGCCATAAACCTGACTTCTTGTAAGTTCAAATAAATAGCTTGGTTTCATCTTGGTTCATGAAACTTAATGATTGACTCTATTTTAACTTTTAACCTTTCCTGTTCAGTCCTAGCTCAGAAGACTATTCCAAAGCAAGACCCTCTTATAATTTTTAAAATATTTTTATTGATTCTTTGAGAATTTTGTACAATCTATTTTTATCATATTCAGCACCCTCCCCCACCCTAAGACCTCACTGACTTCATGTCTTCTATTATTATTTTTAAAGGCCTATTGAACCTAATTTGTGTGTTCATCCCTTTGAGTCTGGTCAACCTACCCAGCTTCACACCCTTAAAGGAAACTGACTTTCTCTCTCCTAGCAGTTATCAGTGGCCAATAGATCCTCAGCTAGAGCTGGGGCTTCTTGTCCACCTCCCCATCCATGCTAGATTTTTGTCTGGCTTGGGCTTGCACAGGTCTTGAGCATGCTGTCATATGTGCTCATATGCACAACTATCCTGTGGTGTCTAGACTACAGTTTCCTGGAATTCATCTCCCACCTCTGGCTCTTATAATCTCTCTGCCCCATCTTCTACAACCATCCCTGAGCCTTGGGAGGAGAGGGAATGATATAGCTGTCCCATTTTGGGCTGAGCACTCTGCAGTCTCTTACTGTATTTTCAATTTTCCTCTAGGTTACTACCTATAATAACCTGCAACAGACCCACACATAGTATAATCATTCACAGTTCTCCTTGTTGGCTTATGGGGACTCTTTGTGTCAATATAATTGTCCTCTACATTAAATTGATATATTCAGTGTGTATTTATTTATTCAGTTTTCTTCATCTTTGAAGTTTCATTACATTTATTTATTACTTATTTGTGTGTGCACATGTGAACAGTATGATTTGAACAATGTGTTATCTATATAACTAGATTCTTAGACCTAATTTCTTCATTTAAACAGCTCACATAGTGATCCACTGCAGAAATGTGCCATAAATTACTTATTGTAGATTCATGGACTGTTAACTATGCTGTAAAAGACACTCAAGTTCTGTCTCTCAGTAAACATCTAGGAAAGACTTTCCATGGAAAATATCCAGGAAAAAATTGCTGGTTCCCAGGAACTTCAGCATCTTTATCTACCAGGTAATGCCTGTTCTAGTTTGCTTTCAATTGCTGTAACAAAACACTCTGACCAAAACCAACTTGGGGAGGAAAGGGTTCATTTGGCCTTACAAGCACAATTCATCATCAAGGGAAGACAAGACTGAAATTCAGGGCAGGAGCTGGAGCACAGGCAATGGAGGAGTGCTATTTACTGGCTTGCTCCCCTGGCCCATGCTCAGCCTGCTTTCTTATACAATACAGAACCACCTGCCCAGGGGTGGCACTACCCACAGTGGTCTGGGAACTCCCCATCACTCAACAATCAAGAAAATGCCCCACAGACATGGCCACAGGTCAGTCCAATGGAGGCAATTCCCCAGAATCCCTAACCCAGGTGTGTCAAGTTGACACCAAAAGCCATCCGGCACAATGCCACAATGCTCTCCAAAGAGCAAATAACCAAAAAAGTTTTGGACCAGTGATAAACAAGTACTCCCATCTCCCTATATTCTTACCACTGATTTTTACTATTGGACACTTCAGTTTGGCCGTCCTGAGGGGTATAAAATGAACCTGTTTTAAGGACTTGTTCATTCGTATCTTTGCACATTTTTGTGCTTTGTTATTTTCTAACACTTAATAGACATTTAAAAATATATTACCGCTCCTATGCAAATCATATATTTGCCATATAATATAGCCCTTTTAATCAGTTGTAAATATGGTATTTCCTCTCTGCCATGACCTACTCTGATCCCTCTGGAACTGTAAGATCAAATAAACTCTTCCTTTTATAAGTTCTCTAGGTCATAGTGTTTAATCACAGTAACAAAAAGGTAACTAATGCAACATAGTTTTAAAGTGGCTTAAACTTTGCTTTGCACATTTAATTTCAACTCATCTGAAATTATGTTTTCACATGCTGTGGGGTGGGGCTCTCAAGTTGGATTCTTCATTGACGCGATCACTGCACCAGGAGCACTTACTGCTGGTCTCTTTCATCCATGTGGCTTTGTTCTGCTGCTTCTCTTTATATATGCAGGACCTCTCCTCTTTCTGTTGTGTTCTTTAAGTCTAATTTCTTTTATTTCCTGTCCTTCCCTCTCCCTTCCCTTTCTCTTTCCCTTCATTCATCCCTCTCTCCTTTCCTTTTTGTTTTCTTTTTCCACTTAACAGTTTTATTGAGATTTACATATTACATTAGTATTCACAATTATAGCCAAATAGGTACATGCCAAAAGGATTTTACAAACAGTATCTGTATAGCAACGGATAAGCGTGACTTAGAAAATTTATTGCCCTTTATACACAGAGAGAGTGGCTGAAAATTGTCCTATTAAAATGTTAATAGAACAAACAACTTTTAAAAGTATTGTTTTATTTCTTTAGTCAATAAGTTTAATAGGTAAGATGGTTCAGTGGGTCCAGGCACCTGCCACAAAGCCTGATGAACTGAGTTTGATGCCAGAAATCACATTGTGTCCACACAAAAGCAAACACAGAAAGAAATGTAATAAAAATAAAATGTTTAATAGGTTTAACTAAGCAAAGAGAGAAGCAAGGCTCTTAGTAATCATACGGAAAAGAGGCTGATCATGAGGAAGGAGAAGATGAAAATACTCTAGACTGTCACAACATAAGAAACTATCAAACTCCAAGGACAGCGGGAAGGAAGGAAGGAACGAATGAACAAAGGAAGGGAGGAAGGAAAGAAGGGAGGGAGGAATATATGACTGAGATGTTATACTTTATAATAGTTTTCCTCTCTCCTCTCCCTCCGTCCCCCCCTTCCCTCTTTCCTCTCTCTCTTCTTTTTCCTCTCCCCTCCCCTCCCCTCCCCTCCCTTTTTCCTCTTTCTCTGTCTTCTATCCCTTCCTTCCTCTCTTTCTCTTTATTTCTTGGTGCTGGAGACCAAGCCCAGGGCCTTGGGCTTGCTTTCACTGGGCTAATTTGCCAACACATAAATCTAATTTTCTGACTGTAACAACTCTAATACTGTTTTTAATCAATAAATTTTTTTTCATATTTTTGTTCTTGCCAATCTGTTAAACTTAATTTTCCTGAGGAACCAGATTTTGTTTTCTGGAATTCATAGGTACAGTAAATTCTTTTTCTTCACCACTAATTTCTGGCTTAATCCTTTATACTTTTTTCTTCTTTTTCTCCTTGATTTTACATTGTTATTGAATTGGGTATTTGACATATCAATATTGAGCTTTGCTTTTCTTTAACATCTAAACTTAGGGTGAGGAACTTTTAATTACTGACTTATCTGTACCATGTGAGTTTTTAAATATCTAATATTTTAAGAGGATTTCCCTCTAAATATTTTATGATTTTTCTATGATGATTTCTTTTTAATTCATGAATTTTTAAAGGTGTGTTAATGTTGTATACCAGTTCTTTGGAAATCATTGTACTTGAAAAGAACACATCTCAAATTACTGGGGTCAGGGTTCTTATTTCCACTAAGAAAAATCCTTTTATTCTGTTGAATTCATATTTCATTTTTGATCTGATTTATGAGTTTCAGAAAACTATGTTGCTATCTTTCACTCAGACTCTAATGTTTTATAGCTTGGTTACCTTTTGCTTTGTACATTTTGAGACAAGAGTTCCAGGTTTCTCAATAATTATCTTTTAGTCAACATTCAATGACTCCATTTATTATGTGTGTGTGTGTGTGTATTCATATGTCTATGTGTGCACGTGACTGCAGCTGCACATGTACCTGTGTGGAGGTCAGAAAACAACCTCAAGTGTCATTCTTCAGGTGCGGTTCATTTTGTTTTTTGAGACAGGTTCTCTTACTGGCCCTAGGCTCCTGACTAGACTGGGCTGACTGGTCAAGGAGCCTCAGTAATCCACTTATTCCCACCATCCAAGCTCTGGGATTACAAGCATGCACTACCACCACACCTGGCTTTTTGACATGGGTTCTGGGAATTAAACTCGGGTTCTCATGCTGTAAACACTTGTCAAGTGAATTATCTCCCCAATCTTGTTGTAAGTGATTTTTCTATACTAAATCAGTTTTCTCACTAACTGAAAATAGATGCTTGCTCTCTAGACACTGCGGACTTTAAGGGGTTGGAGAGTACAGGCTCAGCAGTTCAGAGCATGCACTGCTCTCTTGCAGAGGACTGCAGCTCAGTTCCCAGCTCCCAATTTTGTTAGTTCACAACTGCCTGCAACTCCAGCTCCAGGGGAATTTGATGCCCTCTTTCAGTCTCTGTGGGCACTGCATTCACACACACACACACACACACACACACACACACATCCACACACAGATCTGTGTAAGTTCAAGGCCAGCCTGGTCTACATAGTGAGTTCCAGGGCAGCTGGGGCTACAGGGAAACCTTGTCTCAAAAAGACCAAAAAAGAAAAAAAATGTTGTGAGGTGCTTCACCAGAGAAGAGCATTCAGACAAAGTTTTGCCTAATGAAAGTCGTTGCTGGTCATGGCTACTACACAAGGGTGATGGAACCCAAGTGTGCAGCCCCAAGCCATCTCTAGGGTAAGCTTTTACACTGAGAAACCATAACCAGGGGTGAAAAGTTTAAGTTCCCAAGCTTACAAGTGCAAAGCCCCCTTAACAATTTCTAGTCTATTAAGCAACAATTGCTATTTTGCAGAAGAAGCCAAGCATAACCTACAGAAGCCATAAATCTGCAGTTAGCAGGTACTCTTCAGGACACTCTGACCTGTTCCAGGACAACCAGGGTCCAGCTGACATGTGTTCTCATATCCTGGGCCAACAGCCTGATAATTTCAGAGACTAGAGTCAGCCTAAACTTTAACATGGCATAGCTATCTATGGTCAAGAAGGTGCCCTATTACAATAAAAATAAAAATAAAAATAAAATCTTTAAATCTTTAAAATTATTTGGAAAGGTAAACACTGAAGAGATCCAAAAGAATAGTAAATGTGAAGTTATCATTAGCTTATTAATATATAACTATCTCTGAGTTTTTGTGCCAAATGTATTACTCTTGTTATAGGGAAAACAAAAGAAAAATGTCATAGCAATGGACTAGACTTGCAGTTTTATAGAGCCATTCATTTTCTAAGGGAGACCCGGTTTTACATATCTGAATCCTGAAAACTTTGACCCTGAGAAGCTTATCACATTTCTTATCGCTATCATTCTATTTGGAAATTTATTTATACACACTTAGAATATACATTGTTGTATGTGTTGCAGAAATCTCCACGTGTTTAGTATTTGGTTTACTCTGTAAGGTCCTCGATGCCAAGAGTGTCTCATAACCAGTACATGTCCAAATGAATATGTTGAAGAGTTGAAAAATAAGTGGATAAATACTGCTTCATACCAGTTCATATGCTGCCTTCAAAAAACGTAGGGGAAAAATTTTTTTAGAAAGGTTCAGGGGCTGACAAGATGGTTCAGGGTGTCAAGTTCAGATCCTGGCTCCCAGACCTGGTGGTCAGCACCTGTGGCCTTAGTGTTAGTGGTCAGTTACAGGTGGATGTGGAGGCTAAATGGACAGCCAGATTACTTGAAATGCTGAGCTCCAGGCTCAGTGAGAGAGTCTGTCTCAAGAAATCAGGTGAAGAAGCCACTGAGGAAGATGCCTGACATTGAACTCCAGCCCACAGATACACACATACACCTACACACATATACCTACACACACACACACACACACACACACATATACACACACACACACACACATATACACACACACACACACACATATACACACACACACACACACATATACACACACACACACACACATATACACACACACACACACACATATACACACACACACACACACATATACACACACACACACACACATATACACACACACACACACACATATACACACACACACACACACATATACACACACACACACACACATATACACACACACACACACACATATACACACACACACACACACATATACACACACACACACACACATATACACACACACACACACACATATACACACACACACACACACATATACACACACACACACACACACACACACAGCTTCACATGATTAGAACTTTATATTTCCGGTTGACTAGTGAAGTTTGTGATACCTGCTAAAATGATTGCTAATTTTGCTCTGTCGGTGTTGCTTTGGGCTGACACAGCACACTCCCAAACATGCTGTGACTTCTCACCTCTTTGAGAACATAACTGGTGTGTTGGAGGTGGACATCCTTGGTAATTAACAGCCATTGCAAGACTGACAATTAATTATACATTTGTTTCCTGTTATTGAGCATTTTTTTTTAGTTGAATCATTTATGTTTTCTGACTTGTGAGCTGCTGACCTGTCCTTCTGCAGCCAGAAGCCTGGCCAGGGACCCATAAGCTGTTCCAGGTTGGTGGTGCCTCATCGCTCTGGTTAATGGTCTGATTAACTTCTGTCCATATTCTGGAATTCCCAGTGTTTGCTCCACTACATGGCTCAAAGGCATATTAAAAAAAAAAATCGTCCTCTTTCTGCTTGGTATTAAGCAGAACACACTGTAGGGCTTACAGAAAGTCATTTATGAACATGTTAGGAAGTAAAAGAGAGGGGCTGGTCGACATGATCACTACTGCTTTTTCTAAGATTCCACGTTTCTGGGGGGTCGGAGTAGCGTTGGGGTCCAAAGGGAGATTTTTAAATTGTACGCTTTGAAAGGCTGAATGAAGTGACACACTCATTAGGCACACATCAAAGGTGGCAATTGACTGAGTGAGTGGTACCACACACATCGAGTCTGGGCACAGTGAATGATGAAGTCCCACGTGTAGCCATACAAACCAAAGGGCTCTGATGTGAACACATGGGAATTGGTCGTTGCAGTGAATGACATTGAACAGCAGGTGCTTCACAGTCAAATGGAGCTTTGCAGTAGTGGTTTTTATGTTCTTGCCTTCGAAGAATCACAGACTCTGCAGTTATAGGAACTACATCTGAATTTGGCCCCAAGTGTTTACTCCTTAGAGTAATTGCTTTTTCTTCTACCATACATTTCATAAAACACATGAGAATTGATAGAAGCCTCTCTCTCTCTCTCTCTCTCTCTCTCTCTCTCTCTCACAAATATACACACACACATACACTATCTTCCTGTTTCATGAAAAAAGACCAACCCTTTCCCAATAAATGGTTTATCAGCCTTGCCCAGAACAAGAGCCTCTCTGAGGGGGACTAATTGTTGTTCCCTCAACTCACTTTTCCACAGGAAACAACATTGTTCTTTTCTTACTCTGGTGACTTACTCATCTTACTCATGAGTCTTGCACCTGTCATTAGCGCTGTTATGAAACACAGTGGTTCTGGACTTCATGAAGTATCCAAATTTATATGAAATTAGAAATAAACCCTTCTATTCTATGAATTGGGTTTTAAGTTTTGTATGGTTTCTTCCTTATTAACACTTTCAGTTAAGCCACTGAGTGACAAGGAGGCCTGCGATTTAGACTCTGAAGGTGATGTTACTTACAATCAGAGCACTGCTCTCAGCTGTTGTGTTTTAATAACTTGATGTTCACTCTCTCAATTTGAATAATAGATGTGCTTCTTAGTTGTCAATGAATTACTGACAAAAAAGTAAATTCATCAAGAGTTATACTCCTAATAGACTCAAAGTGTGTGGCTATGAGGACGCTTGTAAAATAGTTATGCAGGTTAATTACATAATTCATATCACAGTTTATATGGCTTCATACTGTGTATGAAAAAATTATCTCAAAGCAAAGATTAGAACAAAAAAGACTATATAATATTAAGTTCAGAATACTTACCTTGTTTTCATTGAAATTAGCAATAACTACACCAACGAAAAGGGTCAGTCCAATCATGCAACCCAAGAACACAAAAACATGAATATAGATTCCATGGATCTGCATAAATGAAAAACACAGTTATTCATCAAAGCAATGAGAGCTGTTCTGGAAGTTCTTGAGAGATCTCATCTGCATGCTTACCGGCCCCACACGATGAATAATGACATCCCTCACTTCCACCCAGCCTTTCAAAGACAGAACTTCAAACAATGCCAGCATGGCATTTCCCACATTGTCAAAATTAAAGTTCCGAGGATTGGCCCTGAAATTGAGAAAGAGATGCTGTATGTAAGGTTCCAATGCAGAATCCCTGTGGCAAATACCTGTAACTCTTTCTAATCCTGGGTGCAGCATCTCTGGCCTGGGGTGGGGCTGGGGGTGGGCCATGTAGTATTTATTTTCTGAGTCACAGGAAAGTATTAGTAAGCTATAACGTATGATTATGTTCATTAGGTCATGATGGTTATTCTTACCTTAAAAGCAAAGACTCAGCCAGGTGTGGTGGTGCACACCTGTAGTCCCAGCACTTGGGAGGCAGAGGCAGGCGGAACTCTGTGAGTTCAAGGCCAGCTTGGTCTACATAGTGAGTTCCAGGACAGCTGGGGCTACAGGGAGACCCTGCTTCAAAAAGACAAAAAAATAAAATAAAATAAAAAAGGCAAAGACTCAACTCTAAATTCAGCCCCAGCACCTGTATGACCCTCTGCCTTGTCCTAAAGACACCCAGTATTGGAAGACAATGTTAGAGGGCTGCACAAGGGGGCACTGAATTCTGGTTTTATGATTGAAAACACTGAAGACCCAAGATACAACGCCCTGTGCCAGAAGAGTAAACAGGAAGAGCATAGTGTTTGGTCCCTATACTTTGGGTCATCAAGTATACTTGTGGAATGGCGTAGTGGTTCATTGAGCATCTCCTGAGATAGAAGAGGCTGCTTAGTTCAGTGTGTTTCCCTCATTCTCTCTCAGTCGGATTTTTTTCTCTCATTAACTTTGAAGTATTCTCTATAGTTCTTGTGACACTCAATGCAGTTTTCTGTCTACACCCATGGTTGATGCGTAAAGTACTTTGACCCCATCATTCCTTATTTTCTTTGAGTGAGATGATGCCCAATTCCTTGTTATTTCTCATACTTTTATACTTTTTGCTTCTCAATTACAAGATTCTTTCTACTATCTTGTGGGTCTTGGCTAAACATTTTTTGTTGTTAGCAGAAGAAATTGTCAGTGCTTTCTTCCTATTTTCTTTATCAGTCTATGTTACATAATTTAAAGATATAAATGATGATTGCTACCTTTCCTGAAGGTGATGAACTATATAGCTCTGAGTTGTTGGATACAGTCAGCCTGGCTTCTGACTGTATTGTAGTTTCATCAATTTTTCCACGCTGTCTTCATCTATAAAGATCTAACCCTCATGAAATCTATACTCTGGGGAGAAATCTGGCTCAGTATTTTTCCATCATCTTTTATGCTTTTTTAAGTAGAAAGACAATCATGAGATGTGTCTTTATAGCACATGGTGATCTAATAAGAAAGCATACAACTGCAGCTGACTTGGTCTGAAGGGCTTGAGGCTGATTGACTCTGTGTCAACACAGAGGCTCAACTTAAATTTATAGTTTAGAATTCTGATTTATTTTTGGTATGGAGGTACAAATATACTCTTTTGGATTTTTCTAACAACCTTTCATTGGCGAGGGTTTCAATTATATTCCATATCTTTTTTAGTAGACAGAAGTTGTAGGGACTGTGCATATGGAGTGGTTTGTTTGCGTAACATAAAGACTTTTTTTTTTTTAACAAGTGAGCCAGCTCTCAGGTCGGATGTCCATCTTTCTTACTCACCTGTTTTCTTTATGTAGGAGTGCTTTTGCAGCTAAATTTGCAATCACTTAAACTACTTTCATGTCCCCCACACTTAGAAGTTTAGAAAATGCTAAAAACTATATTTTAGGCTAAATCAAGAAAAACACAAGATATTATATAATGTATTTGAAACAATATATCACATTTTGAAAAAGAAAATCTTTCCAGTTTTAATCAAATAAGATACTTGGTTATGTTGTACTATCAAAATTGCCAAGTTTGAAATTTGATCTCTGACTCCAGAGGACTTCTGTAAATCCTCAATATAAACTGCCGTTGTTATTTCATGTGCTGCCCTTGCTTCAATTGGAAGGCTGTTTAAATCTTTTCTGGTTGATTTTGAAAAGCTTGTGGTCTTATTTCTCCATCTCAGAAAACTAAGATTGGTTCTGCCCTCTGAATTTGGTCAGTCTTTGGTTCCCAGTGGACAGTGTTCCAGGGCCCCTGAGATCATAATAAAGGTAACAACTTCTGCTCAGAAGACAGATACCTAGTCTCTGCCCATGGATATAGAGGCATAGAGAACGCCAACATCCAAAATGGCACCTGGCATCTCACACACATCAGTTATCTAGCCTAGAGAAATTAGAAATGTTTTGTATCTCCTAGAATGCACCAACATTCCTTTTGCCTAGAGCTTTGCCAATGGAGTTTAACCTCCAACACTTTAGCTTTGCTCCCTATTTCCCTATATGCCCACTCTTGTTCCCCTTCCCTACCCTAGCCTCTTTTCATCTTCTCTACCCACCAGCTCCAAGCCCTCCCCCTCCTCCTTCTCTCCCACCAGTTCTTAGACCCACTCTTTTTTCTACCCACCAGCTCCTGACCTCTCCCCTTTTCCAACCCACCAGTTACTGGATCCTCCCTCTTCCCTTCCCACCACTTCCTGGACCTGCCCTCTGCCCCACATTTTCTATCCACTTGTCCCTAGATCCTCCTCCTTCCTCACCCACCAGTTCCTGGACCCTCTCTTTTCCCTATCCACCAGTTCCTACCTTTTCCATATCCTCTTGTTCCTAACCCCTCCCTCTTGTCTTCCCTCATACCCCTGGCTCCTCCCCCTTCCCTACTCATTTCCCATCCTTTGCCTTTTTAATAAATATTTTATTTATTATTTTTATATTATATGTATGAGTGTTTTGCCTGCATTCATGTAAGTGCACCCATGTCAGAAGAGGGCATCGGATCCTCTGGAACTAGAGTTGTTAGCCACCAAGTGGGTGCTGGGAACCAAACCCGGACCTCTGCAAGAGCAGCCAGAACAGTCAGCACTCTTAATTTTTGGCCCATCTCTATAGTCATCTCTCCTCTGGTCCTTCTGCCTAGTCCTATGGTGCTCTGGGTCAGGGGCTTCTCCTGTGTGCTTTTCATTACACTTTTGCTGTGTGTAGAAAACAGAGACAGCTATTCCAGACATCTAAAGAATCTTGAGGTCTCTTTTGTACCAATACTTTCTCATACTCTTATATCCCAAATTATTTGAGCCTTAGACCTATAAGACCTGCCTAGAATGCATTCTAGTGTAACTTAAAGTTACCTGAAGAAGGAACTTTGGGCGAGCCAGCCGAGCGCTTAGAGGCTTATTGGTGCATATCAAAGCACTTAGCATGCTATATGACATTATTTTTTATTTTATTTTCTATTTTCCACTTCAGGTTTCTAAGGCACAAAGGTCACAGCATACAGCTGAACGAATGACAAGTACACCTGGTGATTGTGAGCACTCGGTAAATACAAATTTAGAATAAAACAGAACACTTTGTTTTTACATGCCTACTACTTTTGGGTATTCCAGACCTGTGCTTAAAATGTAACATGCAATATTTATGATATGCAATATGCCTAATCGTTTCATCCTGAGGTGATGTTTATGTTATTAAATCTGAATCACTCAGAAGAAAATGGGTGTATTCATCTGAGGGGAGATTATGGGAGCTAGTCTGTCTCCTGAATTAGACAGTGCATATTTATATCTTAATTATAATTACTAAAGCATTTCACTATGCACATAACCAGATATAAGTTATAGTCTTAATCATGATTTACTCAATATAAAATTACAAAAAATTAATCTTTTAACTCTGATTAAATTAGAGAAGGAAAGTTTAGAAGTGCCAAGACTACAGCTAGTATTGACTACACTGAAGATTTTTGTTTCATAAGGAAGCCAAGTGACAGACCCAGATAAGCAGGCAAAGGGCAGTGTGATGAGAGCCAAAGCTTGGCCCCTATCTGCTCAGTTTAAAATGTTGAACTTGATGCCGTCTAGTAATAATTTGCATGCAATGCTGTATTTCAATTATTTGATTTTCAAAAATTACATATAATTGATTTTATGGATAAGTTGAATGCTGCATGGTACAACCTGGGATTGGTTTATTTATCTCGACACACTGCCTTCCAGTGAGTTCCAGTTCTCCTCTTGACATTTTGAGAGGTTACAAAGCATTTTGGTCACTTTATCATAAGATTAGAATCTTCTTAGTTGATGTAGTTTTCAGATACAAAGCACTCAACCAAGAGATCACACCCAACCACCTTCTTTATGAAGCTTTCATATCTAGGCCATCAGACTGTGCTCTAAATACCCTAGAGCCAGGGCCCCACTATTGGGGACAGCCTCTATGTCCCAGGACCTGCAGAAAACATCCAAACTATCCAATTGTAGGTCAGTTTTTCCCATCTCCCTGTTCCTCCCCAGGAAGATGAAAGCCACAATACAACCTTTCCCCACAAATCTTCTCTCCTTCTACCTGCTAACCCTTCTATTTCCCTGTGTGTGTCTCTCCCAGGCATGGTGTGGCAAGCATCTCCTCTTGAAACTGTAACAAATTGCCTTTTTGTCTGTGGTTATCACCTGTTCCAGTGGCCTTACTATATTTCAGATTTCCTGTTAGTGCCCTTTGAAACAAGAGTGCCCCATCTAGACCCAGAAACACACCAGGGTCTCCGATGGGGGAAGGCTCCTCTCCCCAGCACATAACCCTTTGCAATGGGGCTCCATCTAAGAGGGTTCAGACTAGCTAGTCCTAGGCAAGAACTACATCTTTGGTCCTCCAGGAACACACGGCAGCCTGTTCTGCTAGGGCTGAAGAGCAGCTTTGCTCTGAGGCCTCTCCTACTGCTTCGTCAAGCTCTAATAATAAGAGGCCCTCCTGCGGGACCTCATCTACTAGAGTAGGAAGCACCTTGGACTTCCTCCACAGAAGGAAGTGGGGAATGCCATAGCATAGCACTCTTCCCCTGGCCTGTTCCTCCCAGGATGCTATACTTGTGTGTGGCTTTTGGTTACAGCCTAGAACAGGGTAATAACATCTCAGTAAGTTCTAGGGAGTTGCTCCAGTTACTCTCTTTAGAATTAAGATCAGCTTTGAGGCTTTAGCCCAAATCCTAAAACAGCAGGGGAAAAAATCCCATTTAATGTCCTGATATAAGTAAGTTATTTATGGTATAATGAATTTCGTCTCACAAAATAAACCTTTTATGCTTCTTCAAATTTTTATTTTAATGTAAATTAGACTGCTTTTCTAGTGTGCATTGGGATAAGACTTTTCCATGAGCTAAATTCCTCTTTGTCATGCTCAAAACCCACATCCAAAATAACTGTTTTCCACACTTGTTGGGTGTATTAAAAAATAAAAATTCCAATAGCTATAATATTGAATTGTTCATGAAGTGAATTTTATATTAGAGAAACACCAAAGCAAGATGAGAATGAGTCTAGGTTGGAGCTAGTGAAATATTCTTTTTAAAAAAGTTTTGATGAGTAGAAAAGAAACTGGATTGTGATAAAGACAGAGTTCCTGTGACTCACTCATTATCCTAAGAGGCACAAAGAAATTTAAAAAGATAATTAAATGAACAAATGAAGTTGATGGAATACTGAGTTTATCAACGAAGCAGAAAAATTCCATTCATGGTCATTAATAAGCAGATGAGAAAGAAGGTTCTGCAAAGGCACTACTTTTGATGGAAAGGTTTTGAAAACTCATTTCCAAGAAAAATGAATTTTAAGGAGAGAATTAGGTCTAATCAACTATAGTACTGATTATTCCTCTCCAGTGTTTCAATGATGGCGATCCGTCAATGTAAGTAGGTTTTTAAACTGAAGTAGCTTTATAATTTAGAACTCTCTACAACTGTTATAGGGACATCAGAGCCTCCCTTAAAGATATAAACTCAAAATGAGTTCGGGTTTAATGTGATAGGAAATCTTTGTTTTTTAAGCCTCATTAATTTTTAAAGCTATTCCAATCCAGATATGTACTTTACCACATCAGAAACATACTGAAGCAGTTTTTCATTAATTTCACAAAGCAACATGGAATTCCGTGGATCACCTGGTTTCTTACCAGTTTTTTGTTCGTTTGTTTGGTTTTTGATGTTCTGATATAATCCAATATCATATTCTATATTATTTAAGATAATTTTAATATTTTAAGCAGAATCATTCCAAATTACACTGATTTAAACACCATACTAGCAAGTATAGCATTCCTTAGGATATTTTTCTTAGAAGCTTACCAAACACGGGGCACCCAAAATCCAGGTTTTTTCTCTCCAGGTTTTAGTTTCAAATTTAAGTTCTTGGACACACTTACATTAATTCTGAAAATGCCATTACAATCTTCCTAAAGTAGGAAAAACAAAGGAGGAAGGGAAACCTAGTTAGAAAGTGAACTCAGAAAAAAGAGGACACATTTCTTACATAAAATAGCAAATGGCAATGTCTAGCAAGTAGTAGCAAATACTTGGAGAAGGAGGTGAAGTGGTGTTGGAAAAGCAGCACAGTGGCAAAGGATCTAAATGCACATTTCTCCAAAGAAGACACGAGTGGCCAATAAAGATGCTCACTAACATAAGCTACCAGGGAAATGCAAATCAAAACCTCCATGAGGTACAACTTCATAGTCAATGAGAAAACTGCACTCAGAAAGTTTCAGATGGGCTGGAGAGATGGCTCAGTGGTTAGGAGCACTGGTTGCTCTTGCAGAGGACCTGGGTTTGGTTCCCAGCACCACATAGGGGCTAACAACTGTCAGTAACTCCAGCTCCAGGGAATGTGAAACTCTGTTCTGACCTCTGTGGGGATTGCATGACTTGGATGCACGTACATACATGCAGGCACTCACACACATAAAATAAAAATAGAGTTTTAAGAAATGTTACAAATGAGATGTTGGTAAGGCTGTGGAGAAATGAGACTCTTCATTCTTGGAATTTTCATACATCATAGAGGTAGGAATGGGCGGTGGGCAGCCAATTTTGGAAACAGTCTAGCAGTTTCTTAAATGAATAAACAGATCTATGGGTGCTATGATTGGAAATGGTTTGAATATGTATCCAAGGGTCATATGCTGGATGTTCGGTTCCCAGAGTGGTGTGGTGAGAGGGAGAGCGAGCTCTAAAAAGAACCTAGAAAAGGTGGTTAGGTAAACTGGGGTGCCATTAACTCAAATTCTTCAGAGCTGCTTCCCATGACTGTAGGCTGTTATAAAACAGCAAACTGGTACTTTCCTGATCTCTGGCTTGCTGTCTTGCTGTTGTGATGGCTCTTTTACACACACTTTCACTATAATAGCATGTGTCAAGAGGGTTCTTGCCAGAGGTTTAAACAGATGGAACTTCCCAATCTTGGGTGTTCAGCTTCCAAATCTGTGAGCTAAGTAAACCCTCTTTCTTTACAAACTATCTGGGGATCAGGTATTTTGTTATAGAGTGGGAAACAGACTATTATACCAAATGACCCAGAAATTTTACTTTATGCATCTACTGGCCCAAGAGAAATGAAAACACGGGTCTGTAAAAAGACTTACGTACAGATGTTTATACTGGCAATATTCATAATACCCAAAAGGTTTCCATTCAAATATCTATGACTAGACACATAGAAGAACAGAATACAGTGCATCCACATAGTGATCTGGCCATCGAAAGAGATAAAGCTGACAAATGCTACACATGGACCATCATGAATACAAATGTCCTAGGTTAGGAAAGATAGAAACAAAAGGGAAAATTTATATGATCTTTCTCATATGAAGGTCTAGAACAAGGTACTCCACTAAGATGAAAAGGAAACAATGGCCAGTTAGGGTGGAGGTGGAGTTGGGGTAAAGAGCTAGGGGTGACAGTGAACATATACAGGGCTTCTTTTTGCAGTGATTCAAATGTTCTAAAAGTGACCACTCTTTAGTTACAGAGCTCTCAATATGTTTAAAGCCATTTAACTGTTCACTTGGATGGGGCGAATGACAGCATTTGAGTTACATCTCAACAAAGAATCTGTTTAAAAGATTTTAAAAAGAAAAAAAAGCAGTGAGAAGTTTTGATTTACTTTCTGTCTATTCTCTCTTTGGTCATTCTTGGGCTAGGACTGTCATAGTTTGAGCTTAAGCCTGGCTTTGGTAAACTTTAATCATCATCTGAATATTTCAACAGAAATTCAAGTTAAATTTGTTTAAAGACACCCTTGATTCTAAAACACATCTGTTTTGGGCTCTCCATTTCTGCCTGTGGGCCAGCATGTCATGCCAGTAAGCCTCATGACCTTGGAGTTGTCTTGCTTTTCCTTGTGCTTATTGATTATTTCTCCTGTGTGTGTGTGTGTGTGTGTGTGTGTGTGTGTGTGTGCATGTTGTGTGCGTGTCCATGCACATATGAGTCTGCATTCACGTGGAGACCACAGATTGACATCTTTTGTTTTTCATGTTCCGCACTGATGATGATGATGATGGTGATGATGATGATGAGGAGGAGATAGGGTCTTTTAGAGAACACAGAACTCACCAAGTAGGCTACACGGCTGGCCAGCAAGCTCTAGGGATCCTCCACTCTCTGCTTCCCCATCACTGAGCTTACAGATGCATGCCTGCTGTGCCCAGCCTTTAAGTGGGTCCTGGGGTTTGAACTCGGGTCCTCATGCTTGCATGGCAAGCACTTTACCGACTGATCCATCTCCTCAGCCCCTCAAGTGTCCATTCCTATTTCAGCTAGTTTTATTAGTGACAAAATTATCTCTTTTTAGATTACCTGTAAAATTCTTTAAACAAGGAACACTTTTGACCCACATAGCAAAAGTGTAGATAATCATAGGAAGGACATTTTATCTAGAATTATCTAGAGACACAATTAACACTTTGGTGTATATTCTTCTGGTCTTTTTCCCTATGCATACATGAGGTCATGTAGTTTCTATCTTTTCATGCACCTTTCAGCTAAAAATATGCAGCAATTATTTTTTCATAACCATATCTAGCCATCGACACTCTTTTTTAAGGGCTGTATTGTGGTATGCTATATAGCAGCCCTACAATGTACTTGGCTTTACCAGTTTGTCTCTCGGAACCCACCTGATTCCACAAGGCATCCTGGTTTCCTGGTTAAAAGCAAGCATGTTGGGACTGGTACCTGGATTTGGATCACAGCTTTCTTACTTACTATGTGGGTGATCTTCTGCTGTGTAGCATTTTCCTCCAAACTGAAACATCTCTAGGAGGTGGGGACGCTCATGAGATTCATGAGGTAAACAAAAGGTTTTCTTGTCTGGGAGACAAGAAATTTGGAAGATTCTTCCAGGCCCAACAGCCCCTCCCCAGCAGTATGAAAGGAGGGAGGAGACTCTGACCAGCCAAGCTGTGGAGAGATTTAGCTGAGAGACGATTTCCTAGACTATCAAGCTTCCTGCCAGTGGTGTAGAGAGCGCCAGGGTTGCAGTTTGCCTGACCTATCATTGTGTTGCTGTGGGCCTGTTGGTGATGCAGGTGCTTCTCAGTTGTCTACTCCTTTAAGTAACCCCTCACCTATACTCCTGTTAGTAACTCCAGTAAAAACTCATTGGTCCACCAAGTTGGAAACTGGTGCCACCATTACTTTGGTCTTTTCAGGGTGAGAAGACATTGTATCTCCCCAGATTAAGTATCTGACACACCTTCCACAAGTGATTAATCATTCTACACTAGTCCTCATTCATGGTCCCACAGACAGCACTTTGTACTTTGTGAGGACTAAAAAGTGCCAGGTTCCTCTTCTTAACAAACCTTTCAGGCTTCTTGTTTCTTATCAAAGAAATTCCCATTTGTCACCCTTGTCTGGCAATCAGGATCTTGTCAATTTCTGGTCTTAGTTTTTAGTTACATCAACATGGAAGGGAAATGAAGTCTAACAATAGCTACCTGAGTCTTGTGTGGGTACTTCGTGTAAGGAAGCTTAATTTAGTCTACTTGATATCCCTGTGTGAGAAGTGTTCTAGAGGAGGAAACAGATTGGGAAAGAACTGAGCGAACCAAGCCAGTGCATCTACTAAGGTGGGACTGGACTTAGGAGGCGTTGATTCTAAGGCCCATGCTCTTCCTGTTCTGCCCAGCTTCTGCCCCAAGACCCTTCTGGGAAGGCTTGATGTCTTTCTTAATTCCACTTGCTCTGCTTGACAGCCTTTTTTTAAGGCCCACATCCTCCTTCCTCCCCTGGCTATTGCGGTACCTCCGCTTGGTTGGTAGCCAAGCACTCTACCCATGAGCTACATCCCCAGACTCTTAGTCAGCCCCTCCACCCCCCGCCCTATGGAAGACAGTTTCCTACACTGAAATCAAACATCACATTACTTCTGCTTCTTACCTGCTCTTTAACTGCTGGCTCTATATTATAGTTTCTTAAACATGGGACACACATTCTGTTTAGACAGAAAATGCTGCAAAACAGAGCAGTAATTGACTCGGTTTTCCAGTTCTATTTGATTTTACCTGTTATGATGCTTCAGACATAACTGAATTTAGAAAGTACTTGTCAAAAGTTGTCCTCAGACTTTGTTTACAGGGCTTTGGTGGCTAAGCTCTGGGCTCCATATCTATCTGTATTGATCTCAAGACATCTGCTGTCAAATTTTCAGAAAAGGAGCAGAGGAGGGACGTGATGGCCTAAATATGAGAAAATAACAGTTTTCCCCAATAGGAAACCATGACCCTGACAACGGAAGCCTCATTCCCTTTAAACATCAGTTATATGATCCAAATGTTGGAGCATCCAGCTTTCTTTGTGCTTTTAGAAAGATGGACAGAGCCAGTGAGACGGTTCAACAGGTAAAAGTGCTGGCCTAAAGACCTGAACTATTCCTTAAACTAACGGTGGAAGAAGAGATCTGACTTCTAAAAGTTGACTTCTGACCTCACACCTGAGCCACAGCACATGAGCACATGTGCACGTGTACACACCCCCCCCACACACACACGCACTAAAAACTTTGAGACAGAACTGATGTTCCATTTGTCTACAGTGTGTCCTTCATCTTGCTCTTTTTCACTGGGATCAGTGAAGAGGTGCAGAGCATTTCTCAGGATGTCTATTCCAATGATCCCTCTTGTACATTGAGCATCTCCTTAGGCTTTCCTCCTGAGCCTCTCACAGACCTCACTGCTCCTGCAAAGAGGACAGATGGCATCTTATCTGTGTTTGCCCATCTACAGTGTGCTCTTCGCCCCTCATATGAATCATTGGTCCTCAGCTTGGGCTGGATATGAGCACATGATAGAACAACATGATGCTCTGAGGCCATCATTAGTACACTGAGTCACCCAGGATTCCTAGGAAGCTTCAACTTGAAGTGCTGTTATTATCTTTCTGGCTTCTATTCAGTGTGAGCCTAAAATAACTCTTCATCCTCACACAAGCCTGTGGATTAAAACATCAGCTCTTGATTACTTCCTTCATCCACCAATATGGTACATCGCGACTTCATATCATATTCCTGTTATGTCTTCTCAGGTTTATGGAAGGTTTCAGAATGTCTCTGTCCCTGTGGCACCAACTGAAATCCTCTTTTAGTGTATTCTGTAGTATAATTTGATTGGACAAGATTGTTATTATACTTTTAAATAGCTAGAGAACTTACAATTTTTGTCATATAAAATCTGTATAAGCCTTATTTACTAAAAATGTATACTAGTGGACCTTTGGGATATACACATGCTAATGTAAGAAGGTATTATTTTGTTTGGATGAAAGAGAAAATAGTTCTGCTAATTTACACACCAGCAATACTTGGTTTACTTTATTAATCCACTTGTAACATGGAAAAGAATCCCAAGAGAATGGGACATAGGATAGTAGAGCAGAGGTGAGCTAAATATTTTTGTCAGAGTACCACAAAGCTACATTTCCCAGCTTTCCTACCTGCATGGTAAGGCTGTGCTCTTTCCTTGGGAATATGGTTGAAATGATATAAGTCCACACTCCCTTGTGATAGAGTTTATATTCTTTTCTTATGAGTGAAGACACCAAAGACCTACTTAAAAATGAATACACCAGACCAAAAGAACCCCAGTACCCCAGTGGTCATCCGGAGAAGAGCTATGTCATGTTATATTATCAGGATACAGGCAATTACAACAAACCTCCACTTGCTGGCACTGACTAGAGAGAGAGATGCTATAGTGAGGGCATACACATTCAGTTGTTTGTTAGAGACCTTGAGGGCTGTCATAAAGGGGCTAACTCTGGATAATTATAAATGAGTATGTATGTAAGCACTGACTTTCTCATGGGGAGCATGCCAAGAGTGGGAAAGGAGTAAAAGAGGCTGTGAGAAACAAACTTGGCCTCTCCATTTTGTTTTTTTTTAAAGGTGGGGTGAGTTTATTTGCTGGTGAGTCTTGTATGGCAAGAGAGGCATGATCACTTTAAAGGAACATTTCTGATGCTCTTAACTATAAACATCTTAAGTCTTAGTGCTATGTGTAGTGTCAGCAGTGGATTTGCATTGGAACAGGAGGGGGCAGTAGAGAGAATGAGATGTGCTTTTACCCTCTCAAACCTTCACTAGTAAGAAGAGACAGTGCGTTTTTATGGGGAAAAGGTGTTTGTGGGAAAAGGACTCTAGGAGGTTTATAAGGGGCTTCTTGGCACCCACCGATGTACATACTTTCCAAGGAATGGCAAATGATCTGAGTTTTAATTCCAAAGGACAGGAACATCTTACCCTTCTGATAATGTAGGGGTCATTGCACTTGGCTAGCTTTCCAGCAAAGAGCTGAACTCCAAAGCTGGCAAAAACAAGCATTAGTGTCAGCAAGAGAATGGAGACCTGAAAGAAATTGAGAAAATAGTAAATCTCTTTGTTAAAGTTGAATACTAGGTTTAAACAGGGATATCAATGGGACCTCCTAAATCATATTGTATAAAATTTATTTTTAAGAACATCTTTTAAGTTCCCCACCATGGGGAAATGGCAAAAGGAGAATATTAACAACACACTTTGAATTTGAGAAAGAAAATAATATGACTTTCATGCAAAAAAAATGGGATAAGGTATTTTTATACGATTTTGGAATCAATACTGTATTTAAAAGAACAAAGGGAAATGTTTAAATACTTCTATTGTACTCAGCTTTTCCAAAATGGATTCACATCTTTATTAGCAGAGAATAAATTAGGGAGACCATGGCACAGCTTTCCTGTGAACACAGGCCTGAGTGATAGGGGAACGTGCTGTGCACTGGGGACTTGGAATAATTCAAGCCTCACAGGCAAATCTATTAATTATCTCGGGCTCCCTCTGCTGGCTGCTACTTTTGTCAAAGCAGAGAAAAGAGGCAAAGGGCAAAATCCAAGTAACCATTAAACTGTACTGGGTGAATAACTAAATGAACGTCTTAAGTAGGCCACAGCTCAGCACTGTAGAAGAAAGAGCTGAGAAAAAACCCTATCAGTGGTCAAAAGATTTTGGTGTATGAACTGTCTGGTTTGGTAACTCTCTGTCTTCCTTCTCATGAAACCATGTGAAAAAGCCAGTTTTATGGCTTTGTGAAAAGCAAATGCCCTTTAAAAACACTTTTTAAAGTATCAGCAACTATACATCTCTGGTAACATCACAATCTATCATTTAAATGCCTTCATATCACCTGAAACTACAGCTGATCTAGCACCAGTTTTGCTAGAAAGCAAGTCACAAACAAGCTTCTGCAAAACATTCCCTGTTCTTTGTGCACAAGCAGAACTCGTTCATAATAAAAAGAGAATCATGTGACCACTCTTCGGGAAGGCAGAGGTCCTTCAAGCACACTGTCAGCGATGAGCCTCATACAACTTGTTTTATCTCCAGCTTTGTTTTTAGAAAATGCCGTTTCCCCTGTATCACATTTGTAATTATTGTGTGTTGTTTACTGAGTTGTTCAAAGGAAGATTTACTTAGGTGTTGCATTTTTGTTTTGATAACAACATAAAACTATAGAGATGAATTCTATTCTGTATACTCGAGGGGATATACCGAATCCAAACGTGTTCATTCCTAATCTAATTTGTGAAGCAGATAGTATTGAATCTGCTTACCCTTATTTTCTATATGAAGAAAGTAAAACCCAGAGTAGAAATTCAGGTCAGGTGAGGAATGACAGTGTGATTCCTACCTGGTTAGGACATTTATTGTATTTTCCAGAGTGCTTCTCCTCAGCTAAGAATGTTTATTCGGTTAAAATAAGCCAGAGTATCAGTAGGTGAAGTTTCTGAGTATGTTTCCCTGTCTCCTTTCTAATCCTTGGACAATGAACAAAACTATAGACTCACTTTATCAGCTACATGGCAGGAGAATGAACTAGACTCAAAAGACAGCTCCCACGTACCAAAAAAATTTCCTTGAAGCCGCTGAAAAGTTCTCGAACAACTTTCCTCATCTGGGGCACCAGTTTGAATATCCGCAGAGGTCTTAGGCACCGAAGAACCATCAGAAGCTGAGCTCCTGATTCGGCAGGCACATTTTGAGGCATCCAGCATAGAAATATCAAGCTCACCTGGAGGAGAAAAAAAAAATCTCTTGAATTCTATGTCTCTTCTGCTGTCCACATTTTCTGAGAGTTAAGGTGGACATTACTTTTCATTCCGCAGGGGCGCCATGCGCTGTGTGGCACAGACATCGTGGGTGTGCATGCGATCTGTTAACTTTAAACAGTGAGTCTAACCCATGCCTGTCAGAGGCCTCCACAGAAAAGCCACTGCTTTATTAATGATCAGCAACATGCAGTCTGTTACTCAACACAATTCTCCCTTTGCCTGCATTGATTTCATGCCTTCTTGGGTAGGTGGGAAAATGAAATTTCTGACTCCATTTCTGTAGTTCCCAAGTTTAATAGAACTGAACACTTGAATGGGCATCTGCTACAGCCAGGTGTTATGTACATTAGAATTAGGAGAGATCTGATAACGAGGGGCTCATTAACTAATACCATGAGTTACTTGACACAGCATTTTTGTATTATAGGAACCATAAGAACTGTGGGATACAAACTACCTTGGTTGTTTTAGACCTTATTAATATGTCTCACTCACACATAGGAGTGTGATTTATATGTTTCGACAATATATCTGTCGATATTTTAATGCTTTTATTTAGATTATTTGTTTAGATTTCACATTCATGTCTCTTACTTGCATGTAATGGACTTGCCTATGATTTATTTGATAATTCAATTATGACAGCTAGACTTCAGATAGTTTACTCTTGTACCAAGGGATGAGGGAATTTATACAAAATCATCACATTTTGCATTTAATAATCAAAGACTTACAAGATAGATAAATATGTCCATTACTCCACCAAAGTCCCTGATGACAGCAGTTGGAGTGAAAAATAAGCCATCTGCCATAATCTTCAGATTAAGCTCAATGCTCATGAATATCACAAACACATACTCAGCGATCTGAAACAGGCAAAGGGTAGTTTGGTCATGATAAGTGGTGGAATTTCAGGTCTGTATTTACTACTCAGCTGGGGGCTGAGGTTCCACAGAAGTACCTGCAAAGTAGGTGCGTGCATGACTCTCCGGAAGGGGGATTCAAACATCATGGAAATGCAAGAGCAAATGGTGACGATGATCATGACCCAGTCCAGGTAAGTGACCAGTCCCAGCAAATCACTGCCAAAGAACAAGCAGAAGTGAGCTGAGCAAATGCTTCATCCAGCTGCCAAGAATAAACGATGATGGCTTTGGTGACTGTCAACATGGCTGGTGGTTTTTTGTTGCTGCTGGTGGTGTATTTTTCTTTTTGACAAAGGGTCTTACTGTGTAGCTCTGGATAGCCTGGAACTCTTTATGTAGATAAGGCTGACCTGGAACTCATAGAGGTCTGCTTGCCTCTGCCTCATGAGGGCTGGGGCCAAAGTCATGTGCCACAATGCCTTGCTTGATGATCTATTTCATATATATGTATATATACATATATATGAAATATATATGTATGTATATAATGTATGTCATGTGTGTTTGTGGCACATGGGTATGTGTGTGTGTGTGTGTGTGTGCATATGTGTGTATGAAGGAGCTCAAAGAAGGACATCTGGTGTCTTCCTCTATCCCTCTGCTTTAGTCCCTTGAGGTAGGGTCTCTCACTGAACTGGAAGCTCACTGTTTTGTTTAGGATGACTGGGCGACAAGCTCTCAGGACCATCCCTGGCTTTATTATATGGGTACTGAGGATTCAAACTCAGGTCTTTTGCTTGTGCAACACTCTTACCCACTGAGCCATCACGCCAACCTGAAATATTACATTTTTATGAAGCAGAAAATAGCACATGCAAAGTTCAAATGCACATGGAAGGCAGAGCTTGTGATGCTTACTAAAGTTGATGGTATTTTGTATTTTTCACAGCTCCTGTGACAGGGTCTGTTTTCGATCTGTAAGTAAGAACAGCATATGAAATTTGTCAACACAGTGAGCAAGTTAAAACTCAGTAGCATGGTAATCACAAACACCTCTCTACCTAAAACTTTTTATGTCTTCTGTAAAATACCCATTATGATATATTGGAACTCTACATCACTGCAGAAGCCAGAGAACACTGGACAAAAGAAAAATCAAAACAGTTTGCAATTTGTGATTATTAAAGTTTTAGAATCCTAAAAACACATGGCTTTGGATTTGTGACTCATTCTGTCATGGCTTATTACAAAGTAAAATCTCGACTTCTGTTTTAAAACACTTGTTTAAAATGCATGTGCTACTAGTCTAGGATGCTTTTCATAATTATTTAGTTAGATACTCCATCAATTAAAGAGAATTCTTCACCCTCCATTTCCCTGTGGACCTGTGGAATAATTTTTATAGTATTTCATAGGAGGCAGCTTTAAGGTTTACTTTTAGGAAGCCTGTGAGTGGTTGTCAGTGAGGCCCCAGCAGTCTTTGTGTGTATGTTTCCAATTACAAGGTCTTCATCAGCCTATTCAGCTGTGTTGCTGACAAAAGGAGAATTACACCATACTAAATGAAGTGAAGAATTAGTAATTAGATGTTAACATGTAGGCAGCCAACAGGGTAATTCAAGATGAAAATCCCACTTGGGCACTGAACAAATCAACATCTAAACTGCCACTATCTTCCTCCACTTTGCAGAATCTCAGGGGTATTTTTAATGATTATTACTCAGGTACTTTAAATGGTGAAGATTTTTCTAGAATTGCAGAAGGAACAATAGACTGGTGGTAAGGAGAAAGTCACACTCTAGTTGGGGTTCTTGGGCAAAACCTTCAACATCCACGGACCTAAATGTTCTCCTTGGTTAGAGGGGAGCTTATTTGCTTCTGACTCAAAATTAGTATTCTTCTGAAACAAAACACTGACAAACTCAACTTAAAGAAGGGTTTATTGTGGCTCACAGTTCAAGCATATAGTCCATCACAGCAGGGAAGGTATGGCAGTGGGAGCTTGAGGTAGTTGGTCACATTGCACCCACAGTCAGGAAGCGTAGAATGATGGATGCTAGTGTTCAGCTTGCTGTCTCCTTTTTATTTAGACTGGGACTCTGCTCACAGAATGGTACTACCCATAGTTACAGTGGATCTTCCCATTTCAGTTAGCCTAATCTAGAAACTCACAGACATGCCCAGAGATTTGTTTCCATGGTGACTCTAAATCCTACCAAGTTGACTCTCAACATTAACTCTCAAAGGAGAGTATACATGATACCACATGGTCCCTGAGGTCTTCTTAGCCCTGCGATGGTGGGACAGTGCCCAGTGGTTTTCTAGAGATGCTGTAATTATACCTAGAGGTATAATTACAAGGGAATATTGTTCTCATGTGGTTCTAGGGGCTGGAAGTTCAAGATGGAGATGTCAGTAGTGTTGGGTCCTCTGAGACCTGTGATGGTAGGATCTATTCCAGATTTCTCTCCTTGCCTTGTAGAGAGTCTGCTTTACCCTACATGTCTTCACACAGGGCTTCTTCTGTGTGAGCTTATGTTGAAACCTCTTACAAGAAAGTGAGATATTGAATTAACACCATTTTAAGGACCTCATTTTATTTAATACCTCTTTAAAGTTCCTGTCTACAAACATGGTCACATTTTGAAGTACTGGAAACTAGGACTTCCACATATGGGTATTTTTAGGTAGAAACAACTGAGCATTCATTCAATAGATAGTGATATTGTTTGCCGCTAATTATTAACAAAGGCCATCCATTAATCTGAATGTGGGCATCATGGGAAGCCCAAGCATATAAGGAAGAGGTAGAAAGTTTTATACTTTCCCAAGACTCCTGCATGTATGCATTTGTATGTATGCATGTTTGTGTGTGTGAGTGCACATGTGTGTTTGTGTATGTGGAAACCAGAGGTCAGCCTCTGGTGTGTCATTCCTCAGAAGACTTTAGTTTTGAGGAAGAATCTTCTGCTGGGACCCGAAGCTCACTGATTAGTTGAAGACGGCTGGTCAGTAAGCCCCAGGAATCTGCCTGTCTCCACCTCCCTAGAGTTGGGATTACACGCACCTATGCCAGTATGCCCAGCTTTTTACATGGTGCTGTGAATCAAACTGAGGGCCTCAGGCTTTGGCTGCTACTACTTTATCCACTAAGTTTTCTCTCCAGCCCAACCCCAGGACTGTTGATATCTTCAGTACATGTACTTAAATTCATACTCAACAAAATCCCATTTATCCATTCGTTGTCTATCAAACTTGGCTTAGGTCTCCACAAATACAGCATGCCTTTGGTTTACCCAGTCCTCTCATCCATTTCTTCTATCCTGGCAAGGTAGAAACAGTGGCCATTGGGTTTTTGTTTCTTCTGTTTCGGTAATAGAAGCAGTAGTTAACTTTTTCTATTTATTCTAGAATTAATCAGGTAGAGTGTGTTTTGATCAAAAAGTATGATCTGGCAGAAGGTGTAAAAAATGACCTTCCCCATGCTGTTTCCTTTCCCCTTATTTAATGACTTTCAGAGTGAAATAGAGACTTAGTAGTGACATACATGTATTAAGCAGCTGTTGAATGTGCTATTATACATAGCTGTTAGATGCTTTATCAATGGGAGTTTTCTATAAATACTGACCACTGTCACCATTTGCTTTCCACCTGGTCAGATGCTCAGTAAAGAGAAGCAGCATGATTAATTAATCCACATATTATTTGGTGACCCCATTAAGGCTGCACAGTCCTCGCTCCTCCTATGACAACCTCCCTGCTGTTCACAGGACTTGGGGCCAAGCACTTGTAGAAGCAGAGTGTACTTACGCATTGAAGCGTGCACGAACCACCACCCGGCAAAAGTTTCTGAATCTGTGCTCCCGCCCCACGATGAACAGCGGCTTGTCGAAGTATGGATGGTTCTCTCTCAGCTCCTCTTCCTGAACTTTCCTTCAAGGGGACATTTCTGGGATAAGAGCAAGGCCAGGGGAAAGAACCATTCCAAAATGAGAGCCAGGGAACACAGCCATGCCCTGTACCTTTTCATCTCTGCTTGCTCCTTTTTCTCCTGAATCATCTTTATTTCACTGTCTTCTCTTTGTGCATTTCTGTATCTCACTGTATTGGAATGCTAGAAATAAAATAAAAGGAAGCATGTTACAATGGAATGTTTTCAAAGGCCTAATGCTATTTTTAAAAATTAAAATAAGTATTTCTGTTTATATGTGCAAACTATAACATACATAATACAATAGATATATCTTAATATATATAACATCTATATGCATATAGTTTATTGGTCATAAGCATCTTGACAATGGCATTTTTTCTCCTTTAAAATATAAAATGCAGGGCTGGAGAGATGGCTCAGCGATTAAGAACACTTGTTGTTCTTGCAGAAGATCCGGGTTCAAATCCCAGCACCCACATGACAGCTAACAACTGTCCTTAACTCCAGTTCCAGGGGATCCGACAGCCTCTTCTATCCTCTGTGGCCATTGCACGACATGAGTGCACTTACCTACACGCAGGCAATACATACATACACACAAAATAAAAATAACAAATAAAATAAAATATTTAAAATATAAAATACTTGTCATATATTTAGAGAAATTTTATGATGTATCATACTG
This sequence comes from Nannospalax galili, assembly GCF_000622305.1. Taxonomy (NCBI): domain Eukaryota; kingdom Metazoa; phylum Chordata; class Mammalia; order Rodentia; family Spalacidae; genus Nannospalax; species Nannospalax galili. The sequence goes on from NW_008357493.1 coordinate 340,283, forward strand.
TTGGGGACATAGCAAAAGGAAAAGCTAAGACAGCATATCTTTCTTGTGGGGCTGATAGTTTAGTGATGGAGAGAAAGATTAAAAACTAAACCCAAACGAGTGTTTTAGAGGATGCATAGTACTCTAATTATAAACAAAGTAGGGCTAAGGTTGTGACTTAGTTGGTACAGTACTTGCCTAGCATTCAAAAAACCCTTGGTTTGATGCCTAAAACTGTGTAAGCTGGGCTTGGTAATATATGCCTGAAATTCCAGCTCTCAGTAAGGGAAGGCAGGAGATCGGAAGTTCAAGGAAACCCTTGATTACATAGTGAGTTCTAGATCAGCCTGGGCTACACAAGACTGTTGAGAATGTTTCAATACATGCTTTCAGAGTCATGTTCTAATTTGATTCTTAAGTAGACTGTACATTTATACTGGATCACTCAAAACAAAGTCCTCTAAAGAGTGTTGCCTTTGAATTTACCACTAGAAATTTTCACCACATGATGTGCCCAACTCTGGAATAATAAATGTACAGCCCATGTGCTGGATGTGATCACAATTCCATATCAGTAATAAGCTAGTCAATCAGACAGAGCTGTGGATATTTTAAAAAAAAACAAAACAAGACAAAACACACATAAAAAACCATGGCAGGAACAGAGCCCTGCACAGGTTAGAAACACATCATTGGGTAATGCTGGTATCAGGTATTCCCACCACAAGCTTCTAGTTCTCAACTTCCCCGTGACACTTAATAAGGGCTGTCTATGTGGACAAAACCCAACAGTTTCAATGGTACAGGCACATATACACCGAGCACTTTATTTAGCTAACTCTCCTTTCTGAGTGCCATTCTTGATCCTGAACATTCACGACTGCTTTCCCAGCCAACTGACCAGGTTCAAGTTGAGGTTTATATTGTCACATGAACCTCACTCTTAGATGGTAATCTTAGCATGGGGAAGCCATGGGTAGTCTAAATAGTGGCCTCTGGATTCCTCACATGGCTCTCTTCTTCACTTTATTTAGTTCTTTGGGCTAATATACAAGAGTCTACACATGCTTTTGTATCTTAAATTACCTGCCTCTGAATCTCCACCTTTGATTTCCTTACCCTATTTTATTTTACTTTACAGAACAAAGCAATTTTCTTATAGCAACAGAGGTAGTGGAAAAGAAGGTTAGAGTAGCAAAAAAAGCCCTATAACATTTACTGGTCAATTCTATAAAATCTCTAGACTATATGTTGGAAGATCCACCTTTGCAGTTTTACTTGTCAATCATCTGGTCATAGAACACCCTTAGGAAGGTAGGTTCACCTAAGTCATGCTAAATAAATGGGTGGAATAGCCAGTGTGTTAATGAGATAGTGAACTTTTCCTGCCTGGAATCCTGCAGTGCTTCTGGACCTGGCCATAGACATGCAGGTTTCTGTAGGACTTCAGAAGTCTATCTTCAGAAGAATTCAGAAAAGTGCAATCTCTCCCTTTCTTCTTCTTATCCCTTTTCTAAGTACACTTTCTCTAATGCTTTGGGATGCCCCAGCACCTTGTATTTCTTTTCTTTTTCTCTAAAGCTTCCATCCACTACATGTGGTTGCTCATCCATTACATGTCTGACCTCCATGGAAGTGCTAAACCTGTATGACCTCATGGCTTTTTAACTTCTCCTCTCCATTCTCCTCCTCAAGGCAGCTGCTGAGATTTACAGCTTGCCTGCCCTTTAGATTTTTTCTTTAAATTCTAATAAAATCGTCCTAAAGGTACTGTTTGAATTCATTCTTAAATTCTTTTATGAATAGAACTAAGAACCCTCTAGGGGGTGCTGTTTCTCCCCAGTAGCAATAAGAAGAATTCACTCTCAGCAATGCCATTTCTATTTACTTGCTGATCATCTGTTTCTTTTACTAGGATGTAAACTTTGGAATATTACCACTATACCTTATCACTTAGGACAGGATCCAGCATATATTAACATTTAGTAAATAGTTAAGTCAGTAAGTAAACATATGGAGGGCCCACAGTTTAAGTGTAAAAAAATTCTTAGGAAATTCTATATGATCTTTACAGGAGAATTCTTCCAGAAAAATATTATTTCTTAATTTCTGTGTGTGTGTGTGTGTGTGTGTGTGTGTGTGTATGTTATTCATGTGTGGGTACATGTTGTGTGTGAGTGTATATAGCGGCCAGAGGAGGATGTTGAGTGTCTCTTTGTAACACTCTGCCTTATTCCCTTGAGACGGAGTCGCTCACTGAACTTGGAACTTACTAGTTTTCAGTTAAGTAGGCAACCCACAAGTCCTAGTGATCCTCCTGTCTCTGCTCCCCACCAGTGCGGAGATGACAGATGTGAATGGCCATCCCTGACTTTTTATGTGGGGAGCTGGGGATCTGAACTCAGATCATGCTTGCATAGTAAGCATTCTTACCCACTAATCCATTTTCTGAGCCCTAATTTTCTAAGTTTTAAAGCCCTGAATTTATACACACTAAATCTTGATTTTAGAATATTTGGAACTTGATAAGTTTTCAAAGTTGTTTAGGTGTACCATTTCTATAGCAAGCTTTTTAAATGGACTTAATTTCAGTCAAATAATATGGATGCATCACTTTTGCATTATTCTTTTTAACCAAGGTGTGTCTCTGCATGGGCTATCTAGATTTTTGTAGTTAATGGTCATTTTTTTTTTTTTTTGGTACTTGGCTTTTGTAGGAACAACTTTTATTAATGGATGTAATACGAACTAATGACTTAATTAACCCTAGCAAACCAATGAGCTCTTGGGTCTGATGATGGGGCATCTCCTTGGTTACTTCAGTTTGGTACTTGACCCCAAAAGATAATGAATGTGGGTAAACTTGGGAATTAACATATCAAAGCTCTGCAAGCCATGTACCCACCAACTGGAAACAGGACCTTGGAAAGGTCTTGAATGAATGTGAACTAGGGATGAAAAGACTAGATGATCTGTGAGGATTAAGGGTCCAACTTAACTTGAATTTGTACTTCCTCAATAAAGCTGAAGAAACTATTTTGAATAAATTAAGGGTGTGGCCTGCCCTGGAGACACTGTAGGAGAAACGGTTTCAGGGACATTTCCATCCCCACAAGGAGAGGACCAGGACAACTCCATCTGCACAGGCTGAGGGCACAACAGAGATCCATAGATTCAGTTGGCACAGTTCTGGGAGACAGATGGTTCTAAAAGATAACTAGAGGAACCTGTGTCCTCCAAGTTCTTAAAAACTTAAGAGTTACTCTGTTCAGGTGATTTTGATGTTGGTGTAGTAATAAATGCCACAGGCTATGTAATTTATTTTCTGAATTTCCAGATTCCCTCTGGTAAGAAAACATTTAAAGATGACAGGAAAACTCAGGTACTAGAATTGTCTAAACAATATTTAAGTACTCTTTCATAATCAAGTTTCCAAAATCTAAAGCATTGCTTAGAACTTACGTCTTGAGTCAAAGTTTCCAGAGATTTCCCCCTGCTTATCCTCTGGCTATTTGATCCATGCCGTAGTGACCTAGAACAGCCATAGTCAACTAGTCAAAACATCTCAAGACCAAATTTGTATTCAAATAATCATTATGGTAGAAAGTTAATTTTTCTGATATATCACAAATGCCTTATTTCTTTTTTTTTACAGCAAATGCTTATAGTCTGTCTATGTATGTGTCTTTGATCCCCTCTAACAAGATTTCATATTTTTTTCTTTCTGATCTTAAAAGTAAGACTTTGGTTATCACCAAGGAAAGAGTCTTTGAAGTAAAGATTCTTAAATCTTTGAATCAGATTGGGAATTTCTTTATTGCTACCACCAGCAGCTAGAACCCAGGCCCTCACCATGCTTGCCTGGCAACCAGGGTGGATGCTTTGTACTGAGCCACTTCCTGCAAAGTCCTTTCCACAGCATTGCTGGAGTCCCTCTTCCTGGAGTATTTACCTGCGCTCCTGGCGGATGTGATGCTGTACGCTGAGGATTGACCTTTCCTTTGCTGGCTGCCCCTCGAATGATCCACTCAGCATGCGCTGTCGAGTGCAAGCTCTAGGAAAAGAAAGAAACCCAAGATAAATGCATGATTTGTATACTTGGAATGAATAATACATCAGTGCCCATGGCTCTTATTAATTTTAAGGAAACACCAATGATGAAGCAAAATACAATTGTAACAAGTAGAGGAAAATAACCTTTAGGTCCTGCGTCAGACGCACAAAACGGAAGTTCCACAGCTATGAGGAAGAGCTGAAAGTACACAGAAAGCCTGTCTCTTGCCCTCTTCCTTCGAACCCTCAATAAAATGGAGGGTAAGCTTCCTATAAGGATTCTGCTAGCAGCAAGCCAGTGTACCCACAAGCAGTCATGACAAGCAGTCAAAATGTTGGTTTGGAACTTTTCAAAGGAGTTGTCTATGAGCTTTCAGGGAAAGATTTGTCCAGCTGGCCTCCTGGAATGTTCTAAAGATGGTTGACAGAAATTTAGGAAAGTAGGAAAATACATTTAGGAGCAGAAATGAGTGGTAAAGACCAATAACCTAATCTTGAGCTATGTACAACAATGTGAATATTCCTAATATCTTTGAGCTGTGCACTTAGAAATAGAAAAAAAAATACCACCTAGAATTAGTTCCTGAAAAATGTTCACTATAAAGTCCATGGCTTACTCTGGAAGTTACCTTTCTTTGTATTCTCAAAAGCATGAGACTTTAAAAGATATCTTCGCTTTAGACCATAGCTGAACTATTGTTAATTTTAGATTCGCTAATGAGTGAAGACAGGTGACCCAACACCTATGGCGTGAACTATTTTAGTGGGAAAATAAAATGTCTCCTCCAGAAAGCTTTCTCCATTAGGAATGACAAGAATTCCTAGAAGGAAGCAGTCATGTGGAAAGACAGTGACAGAGGGCCTTAAAAGCCCTGTGTGCAGGGGCTGGGGAGATGGCTTGGTGGGTAAAAGTGATTGATGTGCATGTCAGCTTGAGGACCTGAGTTTAGATTGTCAGCACCTTAGGAAAACGCCAGGAATATCTGCATGTGCTGATAACCCAGCACTGGGGACTCTGTCTCAAGGGAATAAGGTGGAGAGCAATCATGGAGGTCACCTGCTGCCCTTACCCATCAGGCTTCTCTGGTCTCTGCACATGCTCCTACATATATACCTATATATAGATACATATACCATACACAAAAGACCAATGTGCCAGGCATATACTGTCACTATTTGTGAAATTTCAAGTCTCAGTCCCCTTACTGGTAACGTTAGAAGAGCCTGACCTCAAAGATAATTCATAGACTTCAAATACAATGACTTCATGATATGGAATGGCATATTTATTCAGCACCTTAATGCATACACATCAGCTAAGGCCTTCTAGAATACTTTTGATGTTTCTTAAAATGCAGTTTTAGAAAAGTTTAAATTATCACTCTCAGTTTCATCGTTAAGATTTCTGAAAGTTGTATATTTGCTTACCATACTTAACAGCTCCTATGGTACTTTGTATATACCCAAGTTCTTAAAAATCCTTTGAATTGTTTGAGAATTTCATACATGAATGCATAATGCATTATGATCAAGTTTGCTTCCCATTCTCACCCCTCCAGTTCTTCTCCTGTTCCTCCCAACCATTTTTTCCTTCCAACTTGATGTGCTCATTCTCTCTCTCTGTCTCTCTGTCTCTCTCTCTGCTTACCTATCTCTTGAGTCCATGTATATGTGTATGCATGAATGTAGGACCACCTATGGAGGCATGGGTAGCTTTTCAGGGGCTGCATCTTTGAAGAAAACTGATATCTAACAATAGCCATCACTGCCAATAGCTCCCCAGCTAGAGGTGGGATTTTATAAGCTCCTCCCCCATCCATGTTGGGATTTTTGCTGGCTTGGTCCTGTGTAGGTCTTGTGCATGCAGTCACAGCCACTGTGAGTTCATGTGTACAATGGCCCAGTCATGTTGGGCAAATACTGATTGGCTGCAGATATCTACTTCTGGTTTTTACCGTCTTTCCAACCCCTCTCATCAATGATCTCTGAGACTTGGGGAAGACTTGATAGGTCTGGGAAGAAGGCTCACTGGTTAAAGTGCTTGATGTACTTGCTGTGAGGTAGATGAAGATAATCTTGGTGAATATCTTTGAAATCTCTCAAATCCAATGAGTATAAAAGCATTACCAGCAGTAAAGACCAATGGATCTCTACTGTTACTTCAGTAAGCCACAGGAACAACTCTGGGGAAATATCCAAGCCAACATTTTACTGTACAACTGGATTTATGGACTGGTAGATGGAGACGGTGTTCATTTCCAGGACTCTATAGAATGGTACTGCATAAGAAGATTCATTTCCAAGTTAGCTCATTAAGGTAAAGCAAAATATCACATAACTAGAGTGGATTTTTGGAAAATAGACTGAAAAGCATGAAGTAATTTTGAACAAGTCTATTTGGAGTATTGCTTTTCTGGCATAGATATCTGGATTCCCCAGCAATCTGTGTGAACCACAGACACTGGACCTTCAGTCACTACTGCAACTTTTATTCCTTTATCATGAGACTCACTCCATAAGTAGTCAAGACCTACGGGTTTTAAATAACATCCAACTTAATTACGGCATGTCTTTTTGAGTGTAGGGGACCTTGCAATGAAGGAAACAGGAAGAGTACAGTTGGCTAGAGGCTGACTGTTGTAAGACTGTGGGTTATTTGCCCAGCAACCCAAGCAGGAAAATAGTTAGACATTCTTGCTTAGAAGTGCTAACACTGCATTTGTTGACTCCAGGGCGTAATGGATCTCTAGCACCTGAGTTAAGGAAGCAGTTCCTGGTGGCCTTTGCAAAATCTGCTGTGGCCTCTCTGAACAGACCAGGCAAGTCTCCATGGGGTCCATGGTCCCCCTTCACTGTGGCTCCCTTCACTCTCTTCTCCCAACAACATGGCTGAAGGGGTGGTGGAAAACTCATTCGTGTTCCTCATTTTTATCGTTTGACTCATTTTTTTTCCCTCTGAGTCTAAGAAATTCAGAAAATTGTATCTGAAGAGGTTAGTTTCATCATGCATGTGAATCACAGTCTGTTTTATGGGGGATTCACCCATTGAGCAGGGATGGGGGCTGGGATCAGTTCTATCCTGAAATCAGAAAACTTTGCTTAAATGTGTTACAATAGATAAGCATTTCCTTTAATTTCCTTTTACACATTTTCTCCCTATGTCCATTACCACTACTTGCAAGAATTATTTCTAATTGGATTGTGATAAAATCAAAATTAATACTCAGTGATTCAGCATTTCTCCCTTAACAGCCAGTTGAATTTACAGCCCATGATGTCAGAGATCTCTTGGAGGCCAGCAAAGGCCTAGCTGGCTTCTGGTGCTCAGTGAGGAGACCATGGCTGAGATTCCTTGTACTTTAAACAGAACTACTTGCTCACCTTCTCCTGTGTTTCAGTCACCACATAATCTCAGTACAATGAAATCAGGCTCACAGGGCTCAAGCTAACCCTGGGCTTGGGAGGACACCTCTGGTACCTCAGGCCCTGTGTATTGCTGCCCCTAACTCTCTCTGACCAGTAGGTCCCACCAAGTGTGCCTCCCCCACACTTCTGTAAAACCCAAAGTAAACCTTCTTCATTTTCATCTATGAATGTCATGTTGAACCAATGGTAGGACTAAATGCACTGACATCACATTCTTTCCATTGGGCATGCCTGTGATATATGAACTAAGAAACTCTGTAGGTAAATGTCATGCTTTCTTAGCTGAAAATGGAGAGCTATATTCCTTTAACAAATTGTAAAATACACATGTGAGTAAAGGCAGGGAGTGCTGCATATGACAGGAAGCTCGTTGAAGGTTCCCAGAGGAATATTTCCTCTTCCCTTGACACTACCAAGTACTCCAGAGGAATGTTATTAAAACTCAAAACCAAAATTATATTCTAGGTGTGATCGTTGATAACTTCTACATAGTCTATCTTTGAATGGTGTCCCACAAGAAATAGGTAATGATATAGGTTAAGAAACTTTTTTATAGATATACAAATTCATCTAACGGTATATAAAAGTATGTGGAAACTCCTAATTTCATTGTACCAGGAGAACAGTAGCCAAACTGATGGACAGGGTAAGACCCTCAGATGGGAGATGAGTCCGGGACGGGAGGTGGAGTAGGAGCACAGCCATGGGAAGGAACAAACTTTGGCTCTGACCACTTGGATGAGGAACAGGCAGAAAGCACGCCACAGTAGCACATTTCTGCATATATCCAACAGCCTTACACTTAAGCCATCCTCACATTAGCTGGTCATGGAAAAATGTCTTGTTATTTTAGAAAACATTGGTGTTAGTAAAAAGTTTCTATCAATTGAACACGGTCAGCTTTTTTTTTTTGAGATATTACTTATTGTAATATAATATGCCAACGCTCATATAAAAGCATGGCTAGAGTTTAATATTTTTAAAAGCAGATACGATTTTATTATATAAAAGCATATATAATAATCCAAAAGATGAACTATAGCAAGTAATGTTTTGATAGGTACAATAGAGTATATAAATGGGTTCTGGTGAGTGACATAAAGTAAGAAGTGAATATTTTATCTACACAAAATCCTTCAACTTCCTATTGCCCTTCAGAAAAAGATGAAGCCAGGGCTCAGGGTGGCTTCCAAATCCTTGATTATCCTCATTCCTGACTGTACCCTTTTCTAGTTTCTTCTTTTTCAGAAAAGACCCGATTCTCCCAGGCCATTCCTGTTGGTTATTCAGTATTGCATGTATACTATGTTCCTAAGGGCTCTAAGAGAATAAGGGCTGCCTTTAAAACTGTTCATTGTTATTTTCCAGCTCTTATACATAACATAGTATGACTTCCTAAATACTTGTTGAATGAAGGAATCTTGAAATGATGTAAGGACCAAACATTTTAATTTCTTTTTGATCATGTTACGTTTATGAAGTATGAAAGTCGTCACAAATAAAATATGTTAGTATGAATTTTTGAAAGTTATAATCTTAGCTTTATCTCAAATTAAAATACCTCCTACCACTCCAGATTAATAGGCTTCACACCTAGAACAGACAAGACCCAGAGACAGTACTGGAAAAAAAAAAAAAAAAACAACTTTAGATGTTGATTCTCACAAGTAGAGAGTATATAAAACCTTATCCGTATTTTTTCTGTGAAAGTTGTTTGGGGAGCATGGAAATCGATATGGAGGCAAGCACTGTACAAGCTGAACTCATTTCAATTTCTCAACTGGAGACCCGATCCATCACTGGGACCTGATCTCCACATATCTCATCTTATAGAAACTTCTTGGCAGCAGAAACAGTGGAGGACTCAGAAATGTAGAACTTTTGCAATTGTACCTGACAAAGGGAATTCACACATGACTCAGGTTTCTAGGTTAGGCATAGATGTCCTTGAATGGTAACCTATAACTTGCTAGTTTAAATTTTCATTAGGCTTTGTTTGCTTTTTGTCTCATAGAAGGATACAAGGAGAAGAGTCTCAGGAAGAAAATGTCCATTTATTTGCTGCTCAGAGAATAAGCAAAGTTAATGGCATTGAAAAAGCACTGTGGTCTTTAGAGACAGTCTCCATTTCTCAGAGAAGATACAAGACAGAGTGCAAAGGCAGAGGCCTTCAAAGTCTTCCATGAATCTTTTCTTTCTTAAAAAAATGTTATTTATATTTTTACAATATGAGTGTATTGCTTGCATGTATGTAAGTACACCTGTGCTGTGCAATACCTGCAGAGATCAGAAGAAAGCGTCTGATCCCCTGGAACTGGAGTTATGGATGGTTGTTTGCCACCATGTGGGTGTTGGGAACCAAACTCAAGTCCTCTGCAAGAACAACAGGTGCTCTTAACTGCTGAGCCATCTCTCCAGCCTCCCTGCATGTTTTCTTAAAGGCAAGATCAAGAAGGCTGGTTTCTTAGAAACTCCACCTAATATATATATATATATA
>NW_008357493.1:350261-412827 GCF_000622305.1 Nannospalax galili
AGAGAGAGAGAGACAGACAGACAGACAGACAGACTGCCTGCCTGACTTCTGGAAGTGAGAAACACAAGTCTCCAAGTGCCTGGTGAAAAATAATGAAGTCTTTTGTCTTGCGTGAGAGAGGAGACTCTCCATTATGTAGGCATATGTAATCTCTTTATTCCTGTTCCCTGGAGGAGAATTACAGTGAGGCGTTTCCCTTTTCCCAGTTGGGGTTAATGTTATGCCCTCTCTACCTTTGAAAGTAAAACAAGATGAGGACCCCTGATGATGATTCAAATGTGGGAATATTCCTCAGCAAACACACATTCCCAGTTGCAAAAATATTACCCCTGGTTTCTTGCCAAGCCTTTGAAAAAAACATATGAAAGATTGATTCACTTTTTTTCCCTCCCTGCATTGCCTTTGTGCTGTGGAATTTCAATTGCTCCTTCTATGACAGCCGTATATATAACTTTTCTAGGGGTTGGGGGAAGAGCATCTGTCTTAAGAAATTGTCTCTATTTTTCTTGACAATCCTCCATCAAAAATATTTTTAAATTGGCACAAAGATGATGGATAAAAGAGATCTCTGGAGTTCTATTAGCCTTTAAACACCACCAGTTGTTTATTGACATCGTAGCAGGGGTCCTTCGTTCCTTTCTTTGTTTCCATGCCTTCTTTCTTAATGTTCCAGAACAAGGGTGTGGGAAAAGCCTGCACATTCCACAATGAAAGAGAGGCCTTGGAGCCTTCAAATTATTTCTACTCATTATAGAAAAGCTAGATTACATGAGACCATCTGGTATTAAATGTAATTACCATAACCATCCAAAGGAACCTCAATGTGACTTCGCAGCGCATCACAGTTGAGGGGTTTTACTCAAATGCTGAGATCCACAAGGTAATACACTTTAAAGTATTATCAGATGTTGGTTAATGTAATGTAATCACATCAGCAGACAACAAGAAAATAGTCCTTCAGTGGCAATTATGTAAAACCATGACTGTATAACTGAGCAAGAGAAGAGATAATGGGTATTTTCTGGAAATGGCTCTTACCTGACTCCACTGGAGTGGTAGTGTGATCATCCAAGGTGGAGACAGGAGCGGATGGTAATGGGTGAGCCCCTGGGTAATGGGCTCTTGCTGAGAGGAGGAAAGGCTGCGTTTATATAAGAGTGAATATCCTACTCCTTTTTTGTTCAGCCCAGTCCTGAATATGACTCTCCAATAGCAACAGCAGGTTAGTTTTTCCCATTATCTATAAAAATGTTCTTATAGACAGTAGGTAAATACATGGGTGACAAATATCTCATTGTAGGTTGAAAAATAAACCCTCAATGTCTTTACCTTATACATATGCCATTGAAAAAAGAAATTATGAGAAATTGTGCCTTTAGTACATCCATTAAAAATCCAGCAAGTAAAATGTCTTAACCCCGAAGTGTTTACTACGGTTCAAATTTTGTGAACTCAGAAACATATAAATTATAATGTAATGATTGAACTTTTTTGGAGTGTGTGTGTGTGGGATGCTTGTGTGGAGTGTGTGTATGTGTGTGTGGTGCATGTATGGTACACATGTGTGCAATACATACATGAGTTTGAAAATGTCGTCTTCTGTCACTTTCCTTACTTCCTAAGACAGGGTCTCTCACTGAACCAAGACTTTATCATTTGGGCTAGACTGCCTGCAGTGAGCTCCCTAGATATAGGCATGCTCCCTTGATATAGGCATGAGTAGCTATACATGGCTATTTATGTGGGTGCTGGGGATTTGAACTTGGATCCTCTTGCTTAAAGAGCAAGTGTTCTTACCCTCTGAGCAATCACTGTAGGCCCTTGAACTTTTTATAATAAAACAAAAATAAAATTTTGCAAATGTCATAGAGACTGTATAAACCAAATTGTCTATAGGTATGCATTTTATTTTCTTTATTATTACTTCATAGTCCAGTGATAAAATAAAGGAATATCTTGTTAAAATAACCTCCCATCTCCATATTTCTGCTTTTTCTGGGGTCAGCCTTTCAGAATGACTTCTTCCATTATCAGTATGCAATTTTGTTTCCTCCATATCTTTTCATGACTTGAAAAGGTCCTTACATTTGAGTATGGAATAATATTCCATTGCTAGGACATATCACAGTTTATCCTATTTTCATTTTTAAATATTTTAATTATTATTGTGTGTGTATGGGTGTATGGTATGCATCTGTGACTGCCATGGTGTGTGTGTGTGTGTGTGTGTGTGTGTGTTTGTATGTGTGTGTGTGTAGGTCAGAGAATAGTTTTGGTTCTCTTCTGAGAATGAAACTCAGGCCCTCAGCACTTTACAATCACTGCTTAAGTTTAACGGCTTAATTCATTCATGTGCTGATGAACATCTTGGTTGCTTTAAAATTGCAGAAATTATGAATAAAGATGCTCTAAATGTCTGCTTATGCCTATAGATATCCGTATCAATGTAAGTCCATGTATGTCTTTGGGGAGGGTAAAAGTATCAGTGATTGTTAGGGAGAAGTGGTACAGGGAGAGAATAATGAGGTTCTGAGGATTTTCAGTGAACCTATGCAGTACTATGACGGTAATATGTTTGTCCCAAGTTGTACAGCAGCATGACTGAGCCCTAATGTGAACAGTGGACTGTGGAGTCAATGACATTTGAATTATAGGCCCTTCAGTGGCAGCAGGTGTGGTGCTCTGGTGGGTGTGCTCAGAGCAGGGAGGGTGCACCTATGGGGAGGGACAGGCAATACGGGAAATATTTATGTCTTCAATTAATATTTTGGTGAAACTAAACTTCTCTTAAAAATAGTCTGTGAATAGCATTTTCCTGCTCATGTTTAGAAAAATTCAATAGCAGAGCTTTAATCTATAGCTGTATTATCATACCTTTTGTGTTTAGCACTATTATAATTATAATTGGGCTTAAACGAAGATAAGCTACACATCAGACACTAATTTAAAAATGTAGAGTAGAGGAAATTGTTACTGAATATGTTAAAGCTGTAATGAAATGCTTCTTCTAATCATGTGGTTATTAAATAAAAAAATGTATTTTGACAACCACAAATAAGATCCTATCTAATAAAATATCCTTAGAATACATTCCTTTAATTCAACTTGCTTGCACATTCCTTTAATTCCCCATTCCCCAAGGATATAGTCCCAGACACCAAGTAGATAGGTAATATACAAAACCCTATAGTCTGTTTTTTCTATATACCCTGCAAGGTTGTATTGTCACACAGTCTCAGAGTTAATCTATCCTTCTGTGTTTTATGCCCTGTGCCTCCTCTCTGTCATGACCCTGATCCTTGTGGTTTGGAGCCATTAGTAACTATGATAAGCATTGCAATATTGAGACAGTTAATCTGAAAACCAGTGGAGATGACTACTAAGTGACTGATGTAGCCTATGCAGTAGTGGACACACTGGACAAAGACGACTTGTGTCCCAGGCAGGATGGCGTAGGGTGGCAAGACATTTCATCATATGACTCAAAGTGACACAGAATTTAAAATAATTTACGATTCACAAATTACTTATTTCTAGAATTTTCCACTTTAATTTTGATTACGGTAGCAGATATACCAAAATATGGGGGGACTGCTGTATTTATATGTCATCACTCTGAAATATTTGTTTTTTATACAAATGTGCATATGCATACATTTTATCATTTTAGCTTATAGTTCTTTGAATACACCTAATTTTCATCTATGTCACCAGTTTATCACCAAATTGTGTCATTCAATTAGTCTACAGGACTAGTATCAAGAAAATCTTCAGGAAAAAAAAGTAGGCAGTTTTGATAGAATCACACAGATAATTATTTGTGACATTAACTCCTGATACTTTTTCCTAAAATTTGGATTATTCTTGTTAAATATTGGCTATAGTTACTGCTTACTGTATGCTAAATATGGATCCTTATATTTTCAGATAACCATACCATATATTACTCATCAAAGAAACTTTTTTGCAACAAATGGAGGCTATTACAGAATTCTGAAACTGGCCACACACAGGGAATACATATTTGAGAGATGCCCAACCCTAAATGGCACATCTACAGTGGAACCTCTATACCTAAGGCGATGGAATATAGCAGAACAAGGGGTAGAGAGAATACAAATACATCCTCCAACTCTCACAGCAAAGCTTCCTCATACAACAGAGTGTGAATGACACAGAAGGCCACAGCTGTCTAAGTCTTAGAGAATAAGAGACCGCAGAGTGTGTGTCCCTGGATAGGACTCCTATATTAAACCTCACCCACTCATGCCTCAGGGACCATTGTGAAGAGGAGGCAGAAAGATTGTAAGAGCCGGGGTTGGTGTATGAACATAAGGAAACAGAGGCTTTCAAGCCAATGGGAACTTGAAACAATGGTGACAGCATGCACACTAAATCAGACAAAAAACCAGCACAGAATGAAGGAAATGGCCAGCAGGCCCCAAACTTAGCCTAGGAACTATTGGCAACTGATTACTACAGGGTGGTCTTCTTTAAGGGAGTGACTCTAGATAGGCTGACCATACTCCAGTGGATGACTTTGCACTGAGGGACATCTGGATACAAGGATTGGACTGTAGAGGACTTAACATGTATGACGGAATGCATGAAATCCAATAGGGGATTTGGGGGGGTAAGGATGCGAGAGGTAATATAAATTTGATTAAGATTTATTATATGGAATGCACAAAAACACAATACAAATATTTTTAAAAATGTTAACCATTTCACTACAAAAAGGAGTTAATTTTGTTTCAGAAGACTGACCCAGACAAGGGCCTCAAGGGTCTCTGTGCCCCTGCTCTCACTTTCAGGGTTATTCAGGTGCTGTGTCTCTCAGTTGGAGCCACTGCCAAGGGGATGGGACGCAGTCACACATCAGCTCATCTCTTCAGCGCTATGGCATCTTGCTATTCAAACTCAGAAGATACTGGGAACTGTAGAGGAAAAACCTCACCCCACCCAAATTTGCTGAATGGCAGGGCTAATCTGTGAGGCAATATTCTGAAAAGCAGAAGTTGCCAAATGGGAAGATACAACATGGACTAAATGGCTAGCATGTGGCAGATGTCACTGAGATATCTGAATGGATGGATGACTGACTTAGAGGCACTCTCAGGAAAAATAATACAGCTGATGTTATCTAAAAAACATTAGCTTAATAAATGTAGAGAGATTTCACATACATTTAAAGACTATATAAGCTGCATTATAGTCAATAAAAATTATTTCTTTAAAATAATAACCAAGAGAAAGACTAGCTCTAGACAGTTGATGAAATACATTCTTAGCTCTAACTAAAAACAATTCTTTGGCCTGTCAATAGTATAAGTATACAACAGAGGAAACTGTGCCATAAATCAAAATATCAGAATACAAATATGTAAACTGAGCATTCACCAAGATGACAAAGATACTGTCTTGGCTAATGAGGTACCTGCAGTGAACCACAAAAGGAAGGAACTTTCTAAAATAATGTATGATGTTTAATTTTTGTGCTGTGACATTTTTCTATTCACTGAGCCTCACAGAATGAGAATGTAGTTTTGTTCTATTTCAGGGCTTTGAATTAGAGGAGGGGCACTGCAGAGGTGATGGTGCTTTGAAAACATATTTCTGCTTGTTTTTTTTCTCTTGTCTGATGCTGAGAAAAGGTCACTGGTTTTTGAAAGGAAGCTGTCTTCGGTGGAGCTGAACAGCATTGTCCAAGTCAGAACAGCAGCAGAGTGAGCAGCAACCTTGGATTTTATGACCGAGCTGGTAGACCACTTGCTGTCTCTCCCAACACTCCAGATAAGTCTTGAGGAAAGTGAGGTGCTGGTTGGGCCACCTGAGTTGGAGTTGTGAGAACATGGCCTAAGATCATATACATCATAACTTCTTATCAAAGAGTTGGGTCTCAAATAGGCCTGGAAATACACTTCTGTTTCGTAAAACATGAATGAAAAATTTAAAATAAGTATGAAGGCCTGAGTTAAGGATGATTGTGGGTGGAAATAGGTACCTGCACTTTCAGAATGGCATTCTCAGCCTCTAGGACTGTCTCTGTGGGCTGGAATTTCCTGTTAGTACTAATGGATATGGCATACTTTTTGCTGTTTCAAGTGGAAGATAGGTATTTGGAAATGTAAGTCCTCTGAGAACTGTGGCCACAGCAGCATCGCAGTTTTCATTATTGAGGATGTTAAAGCCAGACCTTACTTTAAGAAGACTTAACACGCCCAAGAAGGGGAGGTTACTACACTTAGTCATAATCCTTATTTTTAGCTCCAGACTCTTTTCCTCAGCTCATTTATCTGTACTATAGACTGTGGGATCATTCTTCTCTGGTCATTCAAATTGCTATAATCAGAATGCATCAAGAGGCCAGCTAAGATCCTGCTTACCAGTGTCTATCATTCCAAACACTTCTCTCTCTTCTTCTTCTTCTTCCTCCTCCTCCTCCTCCTCTTCTTCCTCCTCCTCCTCCTCCCCTCCTCCTCCTCCTCCCTCTTCCTTTCCTTCTTTTCATCTTTCTCTCTTCTTCTTTTTATAGTTTTGTAAGTATGTGTATGGTGTGGTATATGTATATGTATGCATATGTAATATGGGTTTATGTGCATGTAGAGGTCAGAGATCAATGTCTGGTATCTTCTTAGGTCATTCTTTACCTTATTTTTTTGAGACAAGGTCTCTCATTGAACCACCTGGAGCTCATTGATTCAGCTTGACTGACTGGCCAGCAAGTTCCCAGAGATCTGTCTGTCTCTGTTTCTGAAGTACTAGGATTACATACGCATGCTGCCAGTTCTGGCTTTTTAAGTGGGTGATGGGGGATCTGATATAAGGTCCTCATCCTTGTTTACTAACTTAAGTCATCCCCCAGCCTTTTTACTGCTGTTTCTAAAACTGTTATATTTATATTTATTTTTAAAGAGAATGCATGTATATGGTTAAAAAAACAATAAAAAAAACCCTCCTGTGTGAAGGTGGTGGCATGCAGTGAAGAGTTGTCACATTATGGTAGTAACTAAACAAAGATAGCCTGACTCCTTGGCATTGGTCAGAACCAAGAGTGAGTCCAATCCATTTTGAGAACTGGTTCCTTCTGATTTCTCTTGGAAGTGCTCTCTGAACAAAAGACTTGCTCTGTCTTTTATTCAAATAGTATACCTAGCTGACTTGGGAAAGGAAAATTGGAACTTGTCTTAGATGATTTTCCTTTCTGACCCTGTGGTGGATAGCTTTAGTGTTAACTTGACACACATGGGTTGAGGGAGCCTCACAGTTGGGGAATTGCCTCCATTGAACTGGCCTGTGACCATGTCTGTGGGGCAGGTCCAGCCCACTGTGGGTGGTGCCACCCTTGGGCAGGTGGGCCTGTATTTCATAAGAAAGCAGGTTGAGCAGGGACTGGAGGAACAAGCCAACAAGCAGTATTCCTCCATGACCTGTGCTCTAGCTCCTGCCTCCAGATTCCTGCCCTACCTTGGACTCCTACCTTGGGCTCCCTCATGAATTGTGACCCAGGTGATGTAAGACAAATAAATCCTTTCCTTTCCAAGTTGGTATTGGTCAGAGTATTTTGTCACAGCAATTGAGAAACAAACTAGAACAGAAATTGGTACCAGGAGTGGGGCATTGCTGTGACAGACCTGACGTTGGAGGATTGTGGAAGCATTTGGTACTTTGGGCTGGAAAAGCCATTGTGTGCTTAGAGTTTGTAGCTGTGGAGCTTAGAACAGTTATGTCGAAAGAGCTGTGGATGATAGAGGCCTGGCTTGTGAAGCTTCAGAGGGAAGTGGAGACTATCAGGGCTATCAAAATATTGTGTGATATTTTGAATTGAGAATCTGTGGGTTCCAGTCAGCTGAGGCTGAAGAATCAGCTGTGATTAAGAAGAGACCAGAACTTGAAATAAAACCTTTGCTTTACTGGGACAATTGATGCTGGTTAGCTGGAGTTGAAAAATCAGCTGTAAGTAACAAGAGACCAGCATCATTGTGGTGAAGTCTTCTGGGAGGTATTTCTTCAGGGTCAGCACACAGAGGGAACCCACACCTCTATCTCAAGCAGGAAGCAGGACTTGGTAATGTGTAAGAGTCTCCTGTATGGTTCTGGTGTTGAAAGCTTGAAGGGGTCACAGAGAGCAGCTGAGGCTTGACACTCTGAGAGTCCAGGAAAGGACATAGGTGAAAGTGCAGCTTCAGTTGCAGAGAAGACCCCAGGATTGAAGGGGTCATGGAGACAGTCTGAAGCTTTGCACCCCAAGAGGCAAAAAGAGGCCATTGGTGAAGGTGTAGCCTCAGTTTCAGTGGAGATCCCAGCTTTTTGGAGATGCTGGGACCATGAGAGGACCACCATGGACAGCAGTAGGTGTGGAATGGAGCTGGCCTTGATCTGCGAAATGAGCTGTGTGTGCTGTGGATAGCAGAGTCAGAGAAGTGGAGCAGCCAAAACCCTTTGGAGCCCAGAAGATCATGAGTGAATCCCAGATGTCCAGCCTTGAGCTACTTTGCTGGACTTTGGTTTTGCTTAGGTGTGCCCAATTCTTCCCTTTGAAATAAGACAGTACTTGTTTTGGATTTTACAGAAGCCCACCCACAGTTAAGAGACTTTTGAAAGAGGCTATGGACTTTTAAGTGTTTGGACTTTTTGTGGACTGTGGGGTTTTTAAGGTTGTACTGTCTTATGTTGTGATATTAATGTTAACATCATGTCTTGGGGAAAAGCATTGGAAAGGTTATGGTTTAATAGTGATGTGTTTGTGTGTCAAGTTGGCAAGGGGTCAATTGTGCTGGATAGCTTTAGTGTCAACTTGACACACCTGGGTCGAGGGAGCCTCAACTGGAGAATTGTCTCCATTGAACTGGCCTGTGGCCAGGTCTGTGGGGCATATTCTTGATTGTTGTGTGATGTAGTAGGCCCAGCCCACTGTGGGTGGTGCCACCCCTGGGCAGGTGGGCCTGTGTTGCATAAGAAATCAGGCTGAGGAGAGACCGGGGAGTAAGCCAGTAAGCGGCATTCCTCCATGGCTTGTGTTCCAGCTCCTGACTCCAGGTTCCTGCCCTGAGTTCCTACCTTGGGCTCCTTCATGAACTGTGACCTGGAAGATGTAAGACAAATAAAACTGTTTCTCCCTAAGTTGGTATTGGTCAGAATATTTTGTCACAGCAATTGAGAAGCAAACTACAACAGACCCCCTACTGACCCAGAGCAGCACACACAACCACAAACAGACATTTTCAATCTAATCCCACCTGTTGTTTGCAACATAATTGGGGAATTACTTGTTGCTTCCTATGATACTGCTTTCAGAGCTTGATATTGTCACAGGTACACACACATACATTATGCTGGGTCAGGGACAAGGAAGGGTCATGAGGGATTAAGAGTATATATTTAGCTTATAATAGGAACCCAAGGCTTAGTAATATTGTTTATATTGTAAACAAGCTGGAATAGTGTTAAATGGGTTCCAAATGTAAGATTAACTTGGTTACAAGGTTAAGTAACATAAGGTATTATGTGGTATAAAGTTACCATTAGTTTTTCCTTTTCAAGAAACTGCCCAAATCAAGAAGGAAAGTAAAAAAACAGAATGATACACTCCCTGAGAGTAACTGATAACTGAAATGTTGAACTAAAGTGGGTGGAAAAGAAGCAGTGGAGACATGCCTGGCATGTGATCTTCTCCTTCTTTTCAGCAACAGTCTCCTGTTACTAGATGTGTACCCTCATCAGCTCCAAACTCATCAGGCAGCATGTTTAATCTGTCAGTTCTTCAGCCCACCAGCATCCTTTTCTACTAGATAGCCATTCCTACTGACAAGCTATGAACACTGTCATCTCCTCTAGAGTAAGAACTAAATTTCACTTTGCTCCATTATGATGTCACTCAGGAGCCAGGTGGTGGTGGCACATTTTTATAATCCCATCACGTGGGGGGCAGAGGCAGGTAGATCTCTGTGAGATTAAGGTGAGCTTGGTCTGTATAGTGAGGTCAGCTGGAGCTACAGGGAGACCCTGTCTCAAGCAAGCAAGAAAGCAAGCAAGCACACAAGCAAGCAAGCAAACAGTTACTCAGATAACCTTTCTAGAAATTTCCCATGGTAAAGGTGATGAGGGAATGGAGGATGAATTATTTGAGATGCCCAAGGAATAGGTACGATGCCCACCATCTTTATGCTCTATGAAGCAAATGAGCCAACTCGGAATTCATACACAAATTACCTATCCCACAGTCATGCCTCCAGATACTTTGGGGATTTTTGCTTTATCTCCCCCAATATTTGTTACCTTTTGAAAGTTACTTTTAAGATACTCATATTTCATACTGTAGTCACAGTTTTTCTAATTTATTCCTATCTGCTCTCAAATCAAGACAGAAGTCATCCAAACCAACCAGCTCAGCCCTTTCTCATGCTTCCCTAGATTCACCTTCATGGCAGAGGAACCTCCTAGAGGAGACAAAGACAATAGCTATATTTTTAAAAGAGAAAAAAAATATTATAAAAATGGAATGACCAAACACTAAGACAACACTCTCCATCAGACTTTTTACAGTATGCACTAGGATAGATCCATTTACCAGAAGACTGAATTCTGCCCATCTCTCAACCCTTCCCTTTGTTCAAAGCTTTCTTACAAATTGCAAATGATTCTGGAAGAGGTTGAGTCTGAGTTGCTCGGGGTCCTGGGAGTGTTTAATAGGCAGAGGGAAGTGTAGAGTCCATGGAGGGAGGAGACACAACAGTGTGGAATATGCTTCTTACTCTTCCATTTATAGGAGATAAGTTGAATCAATTTTCTTGGGGCAAGAATTAATATTTTCCTACTCTTTCTTTTAATTCCTTCTTGAGGTTGTCAGCTTTAATTGTCAACTCAACACAACTTAGATTCACCTGGGAAGAGTCTCAATTAGGGATTGTCTACATTGGACAGGTACAGGGCATATCCGTGTGTGAGGATTTACCAAGGAATATGTGGGAGACTGTCTTAATTAAATTAATTGTAGAGGGAAGATCCAGCCCACTGTTGGTGACACCATCCCTAGGCAGTGGGCCCTGAACTATATATGCAAGTGGTAAAAGCTAGCCGAATACAAACAAGCAGATAAGAAAGAAGCATCTCTACTCTTGACTGTAGATGTGGTGTGACCAGCTGTTTGAAGTTCTTGTTTTGACTTCCCTACAATGATGGACAGTAACATAGAATTATAAGCTGAAATAAACCTTTCTCGCCTACATCGATTTCTATTGCAGTATTTATCACAGGAACAGAAATGAAACTAGAACATCTTCTCACCTTATGCTTCTTTTTCATTGCTGTGATTCATTGGAAAACATTACAAATGTCTATGGACCCACAGACAGGGACCCAGGCTGTTCTTGGCTTTCTGATAGATTTCTATAGATGGCAAGTAAACTATCACCACCACCATCACCATTAGTATCACTGCCACCTGTGATCTTGTTAAAGGAAAGTATTCCCAAAGAAGCTGTCAGCTGACATCTTGTGTCACCCTTAATTCATGCAGACTAGTGCAACAGTGAGGAGAATTTTATAGAATAAAAAAGATAAATGCTCTTCTTAAGAAGACTAATTTGCATTAAAAATCTCACTATTTTCAAATTACAGCCATTTATTTCCTTAAATTCACAAGGTAACATAGCTAAAGTAACACTAAGGAATTCTGTTCATTTTATTCTTTCTGGGATATAGTGAATAGGACTGACTCTTGGGATCTTATTAAATTGTTGGGCAAGTTTGAAGGGTCCATATTTCCTGAAAGTTTAAAGCATTTTTTTTTTCCTTCACATTATGTCTTCTTTCAAACAAAACTCCAAAACTTCTGCATATTTAAAAATAAACTGTTAAATTTCCCTTGCAGCATTGTTGTATGTAGGACTGAATAGAATTTTGTGAAAGCATGGTCCATTTCATCCATCTGGTTCATTCAGTGTTGTGTGCTGTGTGCCCAGTAAGTCATTTTTCATTATTAAACTTATCAGAAAAAGTGTGACTTTTTCCCAGTTCTAATGACATGTTCACATATACTTTGTGACATGATGTCTTTGTCAGGCTTAACTCTAAATAAAACAAATTCTTAAGAGGTTTTGAAAAATTTGTCAAATGTATTTTTTTTAAATAGTGTACAAGAGGACTCACCTCTTGGAAAAGCCATGTCTTTTTGTTTAGCTTCCTGGAGGCTTAATCTCAGATCAATGTATACCACGGTTCATAGATGCATGAGTGTTTTCCTTACCCTATAAACTGAAAAATGAGAAAGCAGGGAGGGGGTGATGGGAAAACAGAAGCAGCCAGCCCCTCATGAGAATGTGAATTAGTTACTTTTCTCATTGCTGTGACACAATTTCTGACAAAAGCCATTTGAGGATGGAAAGGTTTATTCTGGCTCACATTTAGAAGTTATGGTCCATCATGGCAGGTAGGTCATGGTGGCAGAAGCTTCATGCCGTTGGTCACATTGCATCTGAAGCCAGCAAGCAGAGACATGAAAGCTGGTGCTCAGCCAACTTTCTCCTTTTTATGTAGTGTGGGACCTGTCTATGCAATAGCGGTGCTCACACATAGGGTAGGTCTTCCCACCTTAGTTAACTGAACCTAGAAACTCCCTCACATACCCAGGGGATTGCCTCCTACTTGATTCCAGATCCTGCCAAGTTAACAATAATTATTAGCCATCATATAATACATAAGGAGGCGAGGCCTAGGACTATTTCCTCATAAGTTGTGTACCTATTTCAGTTGTGGAAAATCCTAAGTTACCCAGGGCACAGTTATTTGTTGAGTTTCCTGGGTATGACTTGCTTGCTGGGTACCCAGGGAAAAGAGTTACTCACTGTCTACCTTGGGCTTGGTTTGCTCACTGTGTAGCCTAGGCACAGGAATCTTGTTGAGTATCCCTGACACAAGCATCTCCTCTGGGTGCCCCAGGCACAGAAGGCTTGCTGAAGGACAGTTGTGGTCAGGGAAGGAAAGATAGGGAGGCTCTGAATTAAACTCACAGTGAACTATTTACACCTGTGAATAGTTTCTGACTCAAGTGGCATTTCTCTTCCTGGTAAGTGTGTCAGCATATCAGTGGATCCCTGCCATGAACTTGCTGGTGTGGCTATAGTCTAAGCAATGATCCTGTAGACCATGAAGTGTCCAAGGCCAACCTCATATGATGATATGTCTCATCATATTTTGTAGTGAGAACACTCAAGGTCCAGCAGTATTTATTCACCTCTCAGAAGCTACTCCAACATATCAAGACTATGCCTGAAAGTCAGCCGATGGAGAGGGAGAACATGTGGAAAGCAGTCTTCATGAGGACTTTGTCCTCACAAATTTCAGGGAGTGTTACAATGAGAAAATAGTTCCTCACCTCCTATAAACTTAGCCTCATTATAGGAAAGATGCTTCATGACCATTCCTAGTGATGAACTTGCAAGAAGCATCTGATTCCTCCCACTCACCACAAGTTTGGAGAATGCTTCCCAGTATGAAGGTGCCCGTCAGCCTTGTTGGTCATGCTACCTGTCATTTACACATATATGCAGACTATATACAGAGTGATGATGTCTGAATGCTTTCACACCTTATATGGATCACATTATACTATAATGTACAGACTGACACTGTTAAGTGGGTGGATTAATTTTCCTTATTGAGACTTCATTTCAGGGTGTATTATAGAAAGCAACATGAAAATGATATTTTCATCGTCATCCAAAGATGGGTATGCTTTAAAAAACTTTTTCTCCTTTTTTATTGTTTTATATACATGCATATAATGTGTTTCAATCGAATCCACCCTCCATTCTCTCCCTAGATTCCTTCCCCGTCCCCTCACCACCTTTGGCTCCCATCTTCATGTGCCCTTAATTCTTAATAAATCCTTAATAAATGTAACAATAGATAAGTAAATTATAATTATTTTTCAAAGTTTTGCCCTTTTATCTTGTTTCCTTTTGATTATCTTCTTTTAGATTCACAAAAGATATACAGTTAAGAATGATAATCTTGATCTTTTTGTAAAGGCATCTACTTAAAAATTATTTTGAAATACATTAAAGACAAGGCCTGTTGCAAAATGCTGTTTTCCAGACAGATATTAGTCATGTCTTTGACATTATTTGTGCTTACGGAGATGCTGAAATCTACTCTTGAGCATAAAGTAAATATTGATGTCCAGAAAATAAGTTCATTAAGAAAGGCTCTTTCTTTTTGCTTGATATAATCTTACTTGTGTTAAGACTGTACCAATGTTTATTAGTATTACCTTAAGATTTTTGTGACTGCAGCCTCCTTTTCCAGAAGGTTCCTTGCTCTGATGCTGAAAACAGACTTGCGAAGCTGAAAATTATTAAGAGTTGTTTTAGTTTTGGAATACAAATGAATAGTGTATTTAATACTCATGAACAGATGACATTATTAAGACACTAACTATGAAAAAATTTTCACATAAGCATCACCAAAAATTGATTCTAATATTTAACATTCTTTTTTGCTTTTACTTTTTAAAATTAAAACTTTAAGTTTGCACATATTAAAATGGGCTTCCTCACGGCATTTTCATACTTAATGTGTTAGTGTACTTTTTAAAACCCATTCCTCTTCCTGGTGTCTACTTTCTGTACTTCCCCTATGACTGGTCCTCTTCCTTCCCCCATGTCACACGGATTTTATTACCTTCTCTTTTCCCTCTCCCTTACTTCCTCCCCTCCTATGATTCCCTTTCTAGTTTCATTACCTACACACACATTCATATAGATATAATATACCAAATTAACATGGTACATGGACACACACAGATACACATATACACAAATATATGTATATTCAGTCACACACATCTATAATTTTAAGCCTAAATTCTGCATATGAGAGAAAAATATATTTGTCTTTCTGCATCTAGCTTATTTACTTAACATAATGATTAAGATTCTTTCCTAGTTTTGCTTTTATTTGGGCATAACTGCCAACTAACTGTGGAGGTGCCTGTCACTGATACAAGATAATGTACAGTGTAATGATACTGTCCTTCATCCGAACAGGATATTTAGCTTCCAGAGAATTCAAGGTTGAAACTAATATTTGGAATGTTTGTCATTCTTTAGTAAAATGTTTTCCAACCTATACCATATTACTGCAGATTCCTGAGCTGTGATCCAGTACTAATTTGATTGTGGTTCAGGAGCTGTTTTGTTTTCAGGCACAGGAACAGGTGAGAGGAAGGAAAGTTCAAGGTTTGCCTCTACGTGATGATGATAAAGGCTATTCCAGAGAAGAGGATTAAGAAACACATCCAGCAGGCTAACCACAAATCAGCACTGCCATGCTCACTGGCTCATGGTAGATTTGTGTACAACTTTCACAGAGGGCCAAGTAGTCAGAACAGCAGACAGGGAGCAAAGAAGGGCTCCATCCAGGGTAGATTCTTGAGAACAAATAGTGGAGCACTTCCAGTCATCAGCACTGGGACCCAGTGATGGAAGGAGAGAGCCACTCTGTCACCAACAGCTTACGTTTTCTAAGCACTTGGCACAATATCAGTGACCATTGGTTACAAAAGAAAGATCAGAGCCAGAGCTCTTGGGTTCTGGGATTGAAGAGCTCAGTGTGGTAGGCCAGGCTAGGACACTTGACCTTGTTATTGAACAGTATAAATACAGTCAGCAGTAAAGGGGCAGACTATGTGCACAATAGGAAGGGGCTCCCCCCAGTTGGTCTGGGGGAGAACAAGTGTTCCTATAACAGTCAGCCATGACTTCATTGGAGAAGTAGAAGTTGTGCTGGACTTTAAGGGATTTCTACAGGCAAAGATGGACAGGGGTTAACTTGGAAATGCAAGCACAGAACATGTTAATTTGGTATAAACTATCTACGGAAGTATTATGCTGACTGGGGTTTTAGGCAGGACAAGTGGAGGAAACACTCTATGTATACTGTGTTACAAAGTTGAAGGCAACAAAAGGAAGTGGCCCCAGAAAATTCTGTATTCAATAAACGCAGGTCATCTAGTTTACTTTCACCAACAGTTAGGAAGCTGAGGCCCTAAGCTCCAGAGCTCAAATCTGCAAACCAGTCTATAAACAAATGATGTAATGTTAACCAAGATGTCCATATGGCTAGGCCTTGGAAAGGACCAGAATCACAAATCCCTCCTTTCTCTTTTGTGTATGTGTGTGTTTGTGAGTGCATATATGGAGGCCAGAGGTGAATATCAAGTGTCTACCTGTACTGTTCTCCATCTTGTTTTTTGAGGCAGGGTGTCTCACTGAACCTGGAGTTCAGTGACTGCCTATCCTGGCCAGCCAGAGAGCCCCAGTGATCCTTCTGTCTCTGTACCTCAGTGCTGAGGTTATAGATACTTACCATCACACCTAGCTTTTCATGTGGGTGCTAAGGATCTGAACTCAGTTCCTCTTGCTTGCACAGTAAACACTTTACCCACTTAGCCATCTCCCTGACCCCCACAAACGGGTTCTTGCTATCACGACTGACCACTCACCACAATGTGCAGCATAGCTTTCTTGTTGAATAGTAGATCTGAAATGAAGCTTAGGATCATTGCGCATGTTGGCCATTCTCCGTGTCCCCATGAGGAAAGCTTATTTATTTATTTATTTATTTATTTATTTAGATAATGAAAAACTGAATTGTTTTGCCATTGACTCCCAGGAGAATAAAATCACATATTGACAGGGAGACAAACGTGGCTGCCGGTTATTTAGAAGGTACATATTCACAGTAGTATATAGAAGGCTACTTACATGAAAGTTTCCAGAAACTTTCCTACATCTTCTCTACTCCTCTAAAGAGGGGACACTGAGCCAGTTTCAGAGTGTCTGAGCTCTCAGCACTCTCAAGGGAGCTATTCCCAGCATGGAGACACAGCTGAACAATAGCAGAGCTGAAGGGTATATCAGGGAAGCTCTGCTCTGGTAACCTCTATGCAGTCAGGTCTCAGAAGTTGGGCCCAGGATACAAGAGAGCCCACAACAGCCTGCCATGGGTTAGGAGGGCCAATCCCACCACTCGCAAAGCTGCCTTAATTGTTTCCCCGCATAAAGCAGCAATTTGAATTCAGGTACCTGTCTACTGCCTTACAGTGGAGAAGCTGACACTGAACACATAGTCCACATGTTAGAAAACCATTTGGGGATAATATCTAGTACAATAAATTTGAATTGATTAAAACAAAATGCACTATCAATACGCTTAAGGGATTCCTTGAGAACTGTATTACAAGCAACAGCAGAAGTACCAGAAAAATAAGTATTTAAGCAGAAAAACTTCATATTCAGCTTGGTATGTTCTTGAAAAGGGAGTGTGTGTGTGTGTGTGTGTGTGTGCATATATCATGAATAAAAGCATATCTATTTAATGTACTAGATATGCATATACATTGCTGCACTTGTAATAGTCATTATTCTTCAGTGTTTCTTGCTGTGATAGTAAAGCTTCATATTTTTCTTTCACAAAGATCGTCCTTAAGATTGTGTCACAAAGAACTCAGAGCTACGCTGCTCTGCAGTGCCCTCTTCTGGCCACAAAAGATACTGACAGTCACCAGAAATCAGGAATGCACAAAGCCCTTTAGATAATAGATTGTGAATTACAGCAATGAAAGTAATCAGTATCCGCATATCCTGAATCTAAGTGTGTCACATATGCAGGAACTAAGAAGGGGATGGGGCGCCCGTTTGGATAGAGCTTTCACTGGAAACGAATGATGAGTTGAAAAGATTTTCATGTCCTAAGGTTTTATTTGCAAACCTAAAGCACTTGACCTCATCAGGTAGCAATTCCTTGACTTAACGAATAGAAATAAATAAAAATTTAAATTTAAATGTTCAAATAATACAGAAGTGGTATTTTTAACAACTGAAACTTTTAATTTAAAAGATGTCTCCACCTTTATTGTTCAAGATCTTGGGTTCGGTCCCCAGTCTCCCCCTCTCCCCCGACCCAGAAGCATGCAGTCACACACACACACACACACACACACACACACACACACACACACACAATCGTCTCCACCTTTATTGTTCAAGATCTTGGGTTCGGTCCCCAGTCCCCCCTCTCCCCCGACCCAGAAGCATGCACACACACACACACACACACACACACACACACACACACACACACACACGCATGCACTCACATATGCACATACACTCACATGCAAAATGATGCTTCCAGAATTGCATTCAAGAACCAAGGCCCAACTCGGTTTCTGTAGAGCTACTGTAATTTGGATTGGAAAGCACAGCAATGGATTTATGGCATTTGCTGATGTTTTAGAAAGGTCTTTTAGTCAAAGAATGGGAACACTTCCCCTGCAGCATCCTTGAGTGTGGAGTTTGCTGAGGGCACAGTCATGGGGTAGTTAACAATTTTCTGTCCTCTGTGTTTACTGTGAATCAGTGGCTGATCCACAAGTCTCATCAGGTGCATTTGGGTTTGATCTCTCTGACAGGGCCTTTGGTGGTGTCATGTTATGTCACTAGGAGGCACGTGCTGCCCAGCA
Source organism: Nannospalax galili (assembly GCF_000622305.1). NCBI lineage: Eukaryota > Metazoa > Chordata > Mammalia > Rodentia > Spalacidae > Nannospalax > Nannospalax galili. Next base: position 368,788 of record NW_008357493.1, read on the forward strand.
TATCTCTTTTTGTGATATTAATAGCATCAGTGACCACTGCATAGACTCATCTAGACTCATCCTCTTTGAAAAAAAAAATCTTTTTTTTTTTTTTTGCATTTCAATGAAATCATTCTTTAGTGGGGAGTTTTCCCTCCTGTATTAACTGGTTATCTATCAGTATAATTCCATGATTCTGGATCTTTACTTACTAGTTTTTAAATAGTTAACCAATTTTATGCCATCCTTTTATAGTGACTATTTACAGTGTCACTATGAACTCCCAGTTTAGATGTATTTGGTGGATTTCATTTCAATCCATTAGAGTTTTCATTCTTATCCCAGGTTGAATGATCCATTGCTCTCACATAAGCATGTACACTCACATGCAAAATGATGTTTTCCATTGCTCATCGATCCATCAGCACGTGGGTGTGTGTTTTCCAAGAGCATAACCTGGATTCTGGCAGAGCTCCTTGTCTCTGAGTTTGTCACTGTTTCTGGAATTCACCTGAAACAATCTGATATTTTCAATGTAAACTCAGAACACACAAGTTTTCCATGGGCTCGTCTATATTACATCTATCTCCTTCTCTTTCCCCTCCCATTTCAAGACTCTCGATTATCAAGGATACAAGGGATGACAGAATTCGACTATCTCCTAATCACTCACCAATTTTATTTCATAGTTTATAGACAATCTCAGAATAACACATTTATAGCCACACGGCCAAGAAAACCAGTGGGCATTAAAAGATCATTTGCCTGTATTCTTCCCCTTTGCCCCATCTGTGCTCCCACACCATCAGAGCAGACCGCTGAGGAGTATTTTGTTCTTTAGTTTCACCCTCATCATCTCACCTCTTCCAGAAGAATGCTTCCCACCGACACGTGGTGCCTGATTCGTCAGTGTTTGAGTCTCTTCTGCAGATAATGTGTCAGAGACATGCTTTTCCGTGGTTTCTTCAGAAAAAGCTCATGGGAACATAATTACATAGTGCACTGTGTATACTATAGCTTCTTGGAAAGTATTTTCTCTCTGTAATCTGGAAATTCAGCTTTCATGGATGTGAAAAACCTGGCTTCCATGGCCATCCTGTTGTTACGATAGTTTCATTGGATACAAAGTATTGTTGTAAGATGTTTGATGATGATCTAATTTCCACTCATTTATAGGTCACTTGCAGTGTGGGCAACAAATATCAAAATACTTATTTGACTTAATTGTTATGTATCTGGTGTATATCTTATTTCTAATCTTTCCTGGGTGATATTTTCAGGTACATGGTAAATGCTTTCAATATTTTGTCTCAAATACTTTGCTTTATGAGTATTTATTACTTGTTCTCATTTCTTGATGTAGTATTCTTCATTAGAAGTCTCTAATAATAAAAGTGTGGGTTCTTGTTTTCATGTCTTTTTGATTTTTAGGAAGTTGCCTTGGGGGCTGGAGCGATGGCTCAGTAAGTAAAGTACTTACTATACAAGCATAAAGATCAAATTTCAGATCCCCAGCACTGGTATAAAAGCTGGATGGGTGGGAAGGATTGCCTGTAGTTCCAGCACTCTGGAAGCAGATATAGGATCCCCAGAGCAAGCTGCTGGCTAGACTAGATGAATTGGGGAACTCTGAGTTGCAGTGAGAGACTCTGCCTCAATATGTAAGGTGGAGAATGATCAAGGAAGGCATCCAACATCAGGCATTCAAATGCGTGTGCACACAAATGCATATGCACCTGACAACACACACACACACGCATCACACACATATGCACATACACAAAATAGTTTTTGATTTATTTATTTTATGTATTTGAATGCTTTGCCTCCATGTATGTAAGTATACCCATGTGTGCAATGCCCACAGAGGTCAGAAGAGGGCGTTAGATCCCCTGGAACTGGAATCACACATGGTTATTAACTGCCATGTGGGTGCTAAGGACTGCACCCAGGTTCTCTGTAAGAGCAGCTAGGGCTCTTAACGACTGAGCATTGCACACAAATGCATATGCACCTGACAACACACACACACACACACGCATCACACACATATGCACATACACAAAATAGTTTTTGATTTATTTATTTTATGTATTTGAATGCTTTGCCTCCATGTATGTAAGTATACCCATGTGTGCAATGCCCACAGAGGTCAGAAGAGGGCGTTAGATCCCCTGGAACTGGAATCACACATGGTTATTAACTGCCATGTGGGTGCTAAGGACTGCACCCAGGTTCTCTGTAAGAGCAGCTAGGGCTCTTAACGACTGAGCATCTCTCCAGTTCCACATAAAATATTTTTTGAAGTTATCCCTTCTTCATGATCATTTAGGCATCACTAATCCTTTCTTATTCTTTTATTGATTTTATTTATGATTCCCAAGTTCATCACTTCATTTCTGACTTTTTCCACTTATTTAAGGTGCTAATTCAGTCTCACATGATTTTTAGTGCCTTTAAACTCATTTTGCAACAGAGTGCCCCAAGTACAGCTATTTATGGGTATGGCTTTATGACATGCTTTCTGCTCATTAGTTTTCTTATAATAACTTGTAGGACATTTGATTTTGATAATTAGCTCTCTCTCATTCTTATGAAATATTAGGTTTCCCAAACAGTTCAGTACTTCTTTTTCAACTTCAATCTCTACTGCTGTTGTTTCAATACATTGATCAAACGCGAGGCCCTTCTGGGATTTCCCAGCTCCATAGCCATCCCTCACCTCCCCTGACCCTGTCCTCAGAGCTTATCTGAATCTATTATTTTCCTCCTCACTCTTGCCCTGGCCTGTTCAATTTTGATTCCATTGCTGGGCATTTCCCCAGAGTGACATTTGAAAGGCATGCTCCTTCCCCCATCAACACTGAATGCTCTGCGGATAACTTTGCTTTAGGTTGTGAAGATGCCTATACCAAGGGGTCATGTGGCTGTTGGTTTGTCTCCACCTTCTTTCATTTGCTTGTTTTTGTTTGTTTGCTGAAATATGGTTATATAGCTCAGGTTGGCCTCCAATTGTCTATGTAGCTGAGGATAACTCTGAACTCCCAATCTTCCTGTCTCTACTTCTGGAGTGTTAGGATTACAGACATGCACCACTATGCCTGGCTTTCCCTCTACTTTATTTGGGATCTATGGATTACTCAGTTTTTTTAAAAAAATTTTTTTATTTATTACTTTTATTTCATGTGTATGGACGTATCATCTGCATGTATGAAAGTGTACCCGTGTCATGCAATGCCTGCGGAGATCAGGAGACAGCATCAGATCCCCTGGAACTGGAGTTACGGATGGTTCTTAGTCACTATGTGGGTGCTGAGAATTGAACCCAGGTCCTCTACAAGAGCGGTGTTCTTAACTGCTGAGTCATCTCTCCAGCCTAGATTACTCATTTTTGTGGGGGAGTCTTGTTGAGACAGGGTCTCCCTGTAGCCCCAGCTGGCCAGGAACTCCCTATGTAGACCAGGCTGGCCTGGAACTCACACAGATCCACCTGCCTCCTCCAGAGTGCTGGGATTAAAGGCGTGTGCCACTACACCTGGCTACTCAGGTTTTTTTTTTTTTTTTTTTTTTTTTTTCATGTGTTTTTGCTATTGCTGCTGTTTGTTTTTAAAATCTAGGTATTAGGCTTTTGTTCACATGGATATCAAAAACCTTAGCTAATGCCCTTTTTGTTCTTCTGGAAGAGTCCTTACTTTCTTCATGTTGAGTTTTGATGTTGCTTTATCTCTTACTCTTCCACCGACACTATTTGCTGCTTCTTTCACACTCATTTGATTAATATTCAATTTAATTTTTATTATTTCTTTTTGTCATCTTTGCCTTTTGTGATGATATATTTTCAAAGTAAATTCTGGAGTTGAATGCTTGGAAAGTTAACTAATTTAAGCCTTTGCTCTTTTACTAGATATGTATTTAAAACTATTAATAGACCCCAAGGAAAAGTAGCCAGTCTCTTGGTTAAAAGTCAAAATGTCCTTGGGCCTTGTTCCAAAGGCCAAAAATGTCAAAAGTACTTGGGAGCTCTTATTTAATTCCTAAAAGATTTTAGGGTTACCTCTTCAGAGGGAGGAACGTTAGAGTAGCAAAAAGCCCCATAAAAAAAAGAAAGGGCTGGGCGTGGTGGTGCATGCCTTTAATCCCAGCACTTGGGAGGCAGAGGCAGGTGGATCTTTGTGAGTTTGAGGCCAGCCTGGTCTACATAGTGAGTTCCAGGACAGCTGGGGCTACAGGGAGACCCTGTCTCAAAAAGACAAAAAAGAAAAAAGAAAGAAAGAAAGAAAGAAAGAAAGAAAGAAAGAGAACACATGAAGTTGTCAGAAAAAAGTGATGGAGAGATATGGGAGGTGTTGAAGGGGAGGAAGTGGGTGTGGATTTGATCAAAATACCTTATATTTATATGCAGTTATGAAATTTTCAAGAAAGTTTTTAAGTTAAAAAATGCCATTAGTTAAAAATATTTTAAGGTAGCAATGAATAAAAAAAAAAACCCTAAATCATAAAAAAGAAAAAAGAATATAATACAACCCAAAGACAATTCTTCTAAAACAATTATCAAGCCAGATGGAGTAAGAAAAAAGAGAGTAAAGACATGTAGCAATCGTGAGAGGACACCATTATAAACTTCACAGACATAAAACTAAGCACTGAGGCCAGGTGTGGTGTGCACCTTTAATCCAGCATTTGGGAGAAAGAGGCTGCAGATCTTTGTGATCTGTAAGTCATTCTGATCTTCTGATCTACATAGTGAGTTCCCAGCCAGCTAGGGCTACATAGTGAAACCTTTGTCTCTCTCTCTCTCTCTCTCTCTCTCTCTCTCTCATCTCTATCTATATACAGATATAGATAGAGAATGTTGAGAATTTTTATATTCATAAACTTGGTAGCTCATGAATGGAAAAATTGCTTCCAATATAATGTCAAAAATCCATGATCTGCTTCCCACAAACTTGATATATATCATGTTCATTCTTCCTACTTGTAGATATTTTCTTATTTTGTTTTATTCTCCAAGAGTTATTTGAAGTGATTTCTCAACTTCCAGATGTGCATGTTTTGTCCGTTTGTTTATTTGTTTGGGCTCCTTGTGGTAGTTACTCTTTTGACCTTGGGTTTCTGATTTCATCATGTTTTGGTCAAACGTTTTCACTAGGGTATTGACTTGGTATATGCTTAGATTTATGGCCCAGTAAATAGTCAAGTTTTATAAATCATTCACCTGCTCTTTAAGAATGTTATTCTCCAGTCATTGAAAGAGGAATTATATGAATGCCCCTTGTATGCAATCTCAAAACATCTATATTTTTATTGATTCTTATTATGCATAATCTTCAGAAATAAGAATTAATATTTTTATACATGAGAAATATGAGAATGATAAAAATTAGGTGTCTAATGTCATCTACAGTGCAAGTTTTGAATTTAGAATTGCTATTAGACTTTTAAGTGGTACAGTTTCAAGGTTCAAATTTTTTTGCTATATTATGTTTTGCTATTTTATAAATGTCATTAGAACATAAAAGAAACTTTGCTAAAATATGCTACAACAAATTGCCTTGCTTGACATGAAAGATGATGTTGATACATATTGCAAACACTTTCATTCCCAATTCTTACTGTAAAAATCTAAGCTAGCTGGTATTTTAACTTGTTCTACATGTGTATAACTAATTATCAGAATAATAACCCTGAAGCACTGAAAGAGAGCTATGAATTTTCTAACCCATCAAAGCCATCATAATTGTAGCATTTACATTTTGCATTTATTGATTCCTCAAGATCAGAGATCCAGTGCAACTTTGGATTGATCAGAAGATGAATTCAATTAACTAAGACACCTTGGATTAACCACAGATTTATTAGGGAATATTAAATTCTTCTGCTGCAATGAAGACACCCAAAGGACCAATGTTGCTTTGCCCTTGGGACCAATCAGCTGTAGAATGAAGGAACTGATACTTCCTTGAGAGGGAACACCACCACTGTTTTTGACTAAGGTTTATTCCTTTATATTTGAAGTGTTAATAACAAATTTGTTTCTAATAGAGAAAGAATTTGGATGGCATGATTTTTTTCATTTTGAAAGTATTAACGGATTAATAATAAATGAAAAAGTGGTTACATGAATATCTGACCATGAACCAAAACTATGGTCCAGTGAATAGGACTTGATGAGTGTCATTTCTGCTGGGAAGGTATAATGCAATTATTGTAATGAGGCACTCTATTGAATGAATCTCCCACATAGAATACAGTCATTCATTGGAAATGAGCAATTACTTAAAATTACATAGATGGAAGGTGGTACCTCATTTGACTACATTTGAATTTGTCATGCACCCATGAACTGGAAATTAATATCGAAGTGCATATGACAGATCTGTGTATAGTAAAAGGTTTCTGTAAACTTTTTATGGAGTTGACATTATGCTTGGAAAAAAAGAATTTTAAAAGGTAACTAATGTAGGTGGCAACAAGATTTAAATAGCTATGTTATGATATAGATAGAAAGGTGAATTCCACTATAATGTCATGCTATGAAGCTTTGAAACATGTCTTAGAATGTGGAAAGGGAGTTTTAGATGATGGGTCAAGATATTTGATCTTGAGTTATTTCAATATTATAAATTCTTAATCCTGTAAAAACACCAGCAGAAGAGTTAAAATATGAAAGAGGGGGGAGGGGGAGAGGGAAGGGAGAGAGAGAGGGAGGGGGCAGGGAGAGGGAGAGAGGGGAGGAAGGGAGGGAGGGAGGGGAGAGAGAGAGAGAGAGAGAGAGAGAGAGAGAGAGAGATCCTTCACTCATTCCTGGGACTCTAGACTACCCCACACAAGTTGGTTAATTTCCTGTGAAAATCTTTTTATCTTTCTCTGAGTCCCATTTGACTGTAAACTCCATGGAGGATGGGAGATTCTATGTCTACTAAATTTCCAAAAATTGTCTAGCACTGTGCATAGTTGGTGCCCACAATACATTTAGAGAATGAACTGACATCATAATACTAAAGATTAGTTTTAATCTTTAAGCCTTCTTGCAGTGTACATTTTTCTTATGTAGTTAATCCATGAAATAAGGGTAAATGAGGTTAAAAATTATAAAGGACTGCTTATTTTGAAATGAGTCAAATCAATTGATACATGCTCCTATCTTACAAAACTGGACATGAAATGATTGGAAAGTTAACAACTTGCATTCATGACGTGCTTTTATTACTAAAGCCACAGCTGGGACCACCACGGATTTGGTGAAACTTCTAACATTTCACATATCAGCTACAGCGGTGCAATAACTTGTGATACAGACCATGAGGAAGAAGCAATGCCAATTACTTACTGAAAACAGGTAGATAATGTTTAATATGTGCTGTTAACTAGTAAGTGTTAGGGAGAGTTGAGCTGTAGATGTAAAAGACAAAATGACTTTACATTTATATCTCATATAAACAGACAGATGAGTGGACCTATGATTCTAGAGAAAATACCAGATCGCTTTAACCATGCATTTGTTTAGGAATTTAAAATCCAGAGTCTAAACCATCCTGGGACTCTCTATTTCAATTGCATTTGAACCTAATATGTAAATAGAGAGTAACAACAGCTGTGACACATAAAGCTTGGCTTAATTAATGGAAGACAAGACCTAGAGCAAAACTACACTGAAAGGAAGAAAGAAATCTAGCCAAGTTTTATTTATTAATTTATTTATATGTTTATTTACTTCAGAGACAGGGTCTCACTATGAGGCACTGACTGACCTGGAACTTCCTATGTAGACCAGGCTGCCTTCAAACTTACAGCTTCCCAAGGCTGGCCCAAAATGCATATTTTATTTTATTATTTTTGATATATTTATATTTATTTTATGTGTATGAGTGTTTTGCCTGCATGTATGTAAATGCACCCATATTGTGCAGTGCCTGGGGAGGTCAGAATAAGGCATCGGATCCCCTAGAACTGGAGCTATCGATGTTTGCTAGCCACCATATGGGTGCTGGGATTCAAACCCTGGCCTTCTGAAAGAGAAGCAAGTGCTCTTAACTGCTGAGCTATCTCCTCAGCACCCCCCAAAATGCATATTTTAAAGTTAGATTTAGCAGAGGCCTTAGTTCCTTCATACGTATTTCTGAGATGGTCAGAAAATGCTTGATTAAACCTGCATTACCTACCAAAAGTTTATTTTTACTCTTTGAGGCTCTCACACATGCATATAATGCATTTTGACCATATCCACCCCTCCCCCCCCTCCAAACCCTCTCTGGCCTCACACCCTCTTTCAACTTCATATATTCATATATACATGTGTCTGTGTGTGTCCGTGTTTCTTTTTGTGTGTACATGTGTGTATATATATATATAACCTACTGAGTCCAATCAGTGTTGCCTATATGCACATGGGTGTAGGTCTGACCACTGGCGCAAGTGCAATCAAGGGCCACGTTCCTGAAGAAAACTGACTCTCCCCAAGTAGTATTTGACTCTCCCCAAGTAGTATTTGACCTTCCATGAACAGATAGATACCCAAGAAATACCCCTCCATGAACAGATACCCAAGAAATTACATGTGTGTATATATATATAACCTACTGAGTCCAATCAGTGTTGCCTATATGCACATGGGTGTAGGTCTGACCACTGGAGCAAGTGCAATCAAGGGCCACGTTCCTGAAGAAAACTGACTCTCCCCAAGTAGTATTTGACTCTCCCCAAGTAGTATTTGACCTTCCATGAACAGATAGATACCCAAGAAATACCCCTCCATGAACAGATACCCAAGAAATAATAAACAGGTTACATATACCCCCAACTAAAAATACTTAAACAGTTTTTAAAAAATACTCATTGGTAGGGATTGTCATATATTACTAGTTAAACATAGCAAACTACTTTCCCATTCACCCCAGAACCATCTTTGAATATGACAGTCCTCAAAGATTACTGAATGGAAGAGTGTACACCCCAAAACAGCCAGATCTTTGAGTTCAACAATTTATAAAGATACGTAAAAATAAGGAAAATGCTTTGATTTTTCTGTTGTGCATTTTTAATTTCCTCTCCAGTACTGTGGCTAAGTGGTCAATTAGTTATATACGAAGGCAGTTTAAATCTGAGAGACATGCACATGATTTTCATATTTGGTATTGTGAATACCAGCCCTTTCTGTCCCTACAGGACCACTCTGCCTGGCATTTTTGAAATACAGCACATGGTTATGTGTTAGCACCCTATAATCTCTCCCTCCTCTCCTGGAGAGACATCTTGAATAGCTCTTCAGAGTTGCTAAGCTATTATTTTAGGAAATTATTTCAGAAGATCAGCATCCCTAAAGAAGAAGGCAGCTTGCTTCCCAACCCTCCTCTGCCTTTATTTATTTATTTTTTTGAGTAAATGTTCACTCTGCAAATTATAGATCAGGTTGAGTAACTTGCTATGTGCAAAATGACTAGAACAAATCACCTAACACTCTATAATCATATAGAAAATTGCAAAAATGTTGCATGGCAATCAACAAGGCTTTGTGAAGCGGAAATCTTATAGAACCATTTAATTGACTTCACAAGAATATAGGACACAGAGTAGGCAATGGGTGTAGCAATGGAATTGTCTAAAAAAGTCTCAGACCATGCATTAAAAAGAAAAATAAGCTAGTAGTTAACACATAGTGCTCAACTAGACTGTTATATCTGAAGGTTGTTGGTTTTAGAAAAGGCCATTTGTCTTTTGTTTTATTTTGTTTTTGAAACAGGTTTCGACTACACAGCCCAGGCTGGCCTTGAATGCACAGTCCTCCTGCTTCAACTTCCCCAGGGCTCTGATTAGAGGTGTGCACCACCGTGCTTGGTGCTGCTGTCAAAGTCTGGTTGGCTTCCAGTCATTTACCTTATCTGCTGGGGAGGCACGATGACACACTTTAACATTCACGATTGTATTGATTTCTCATAAGAAACCTTAAGGTAAGAGTAGACTTTACAAGTGAGGATTGCAGCCTGAGGCACTCAGCTGCTCTCCCCTGCTTTGCTTGGCTCTGTGGAGCACACAGCCTTTCTGAAGGGCTCTATCTTCCTGGAGCCCCCCTTCTCCACATTTCCACATTCCCCGTGCTAGCATGAGGCCTCAGGTGGTCCTGTCTCAAGGCTCCGATAATTTTTTTTTTTTTTACTTTCATCTGTCTATGTGCATTTCTCCCTATTAGATTATCAGCTTCTAAAGTTCCTGTCATGCTCACTGATAAATTCCCACATCCCAGAAGAATGGCAGATAAGCATATAACAGGCATGCCAAACAGATTTGTTAAATGACTGAGTGACTATAGAAGACTCATGGAACTGGAAAGAATAAATAAAACATAATAATTAAAATCTATTATTTTCCTCTTCATTTTGTGTTTGAGTTGTAACTTAAGTTTGAAGGCTTTTATGGAGCTTATTATATGCTTAACCAAAGGGAGAAAGGCAAGGGAGTTATTTTTAATTATTTTTGTCACATAAGCACTCATACCATGTGAAGAACTGTAGAGCACAGGTGTTTAAGGGGCTGGGGACCCATGTCCTTTGGGCTGATGTGGCTCTGAAATGCTCACTTGCAAGTGTTTCCATACCATGGTGGTTTCTGACCTAGGAAGCTGCATCCACTAAGAGAGAGGCAGAGACATCAAGGTAGCACTGGCTAAAAAGCAAGGAGGGTCCCTAGACTTGACCAAGGGAAACCTCTGACATTGAGGGATTTATTGATGGCTGGCTGGCCTACTTCCTATCATTGGGCTGCCAGAAAGCCAAGTTTATAGCTCAAGTTATTGAGACGTATTTCACACAAGGAATCCTAGAGTTTCATCTCAATCATATGGCTACCATTTTTGAACAGATACTCTTGGGTTCTTGAAATACCAGTGCTGACATTTCTCTTCCATTTCTGCTTTCATGAAACCCCCACAATGGAGACTCACTCACGATGGAGTCTCGGTCTTAGATTTCCCTTGTCATGGGTTCTCAATAAGGATGAGAAATACTAGGTATTGATGAAGAGCTCTAAGGAACGGATGGAAGTTGAAGTTGCAAACTGTGGATCCAGAAAGGAAGACATCTACCTTTTGACACCAAAACCAAGCCAACATGCCAACATAAGAAAAGCTTCCAAGGCTAACCAAACTGATGAGGCCCAGAGAGAACGTGCCTTCCATTTCCCAAATCTGAGCATTTACCCAGTGCAGAGTGAATGTCGTGAGGGATGCACAGCACCTCTCAACTGAAGTTTGCCAGTATAAGACCAACCAGGTAGAGATGAGATGAATGGAACAGTAGTGCCATCTATAATGGTCTTTGCTCAATACAGGGTAGGTTTCAATAAGATCCAGAGGCTGGGAATGACTGTGGTCATCGAAAACTCCCTACTTTCCCCATGCTAAATAAGATGGATGACACTTGGAGGGCAGTGTCTTTGCTAAATTAGTGAACATTTGAAGGATGGGAGAGGCTCATATGTAAGACTGCAAAATAAAGCTGCAATTGCTATTCTGTTTTCAACTAGTTACAAATCATTGTTAAATGAGAAGATAAAAAAATCACAAAAATAAGGATATGAAGGAAATCAGAAATGCCATTTAAAGCTCTTAGAATCTAAACCAAGAAGATAATTGGGGCATTGGGTGCATTAAGTACCCCCAACACATATGAGGGTGTACATGCACACACACATGCCCCTGCCAAGAATCTCCCTATTTATTCCCTCATCAACTGATAAATGATTTGTGAGAAATATCATATTCTCTTTTTATGGAGAAAGTTAATTTACATGACTTCGTGTGGGACATCATTTCCAGTGATTAGAAAGTGTGTTCTGGTTTTGCTTCCCTGGGCACTCTGGGGCTTCAGTGTTTTGGTTTTCTCTGGAAGTAGGTGGTTACAGTTTTCTTCTTTACTCTCTTGAGAACTACGAATCCAGGACTCTAAATAGTTATACCATGATTGTCTTTAACACATGCTTGGAAAAGTTTGGCAAAGGACTGGAGAGATGGCTCAGTGGTTAAGAACACTTGCTATTCTTCCGGAGGACCCAGGTTCAGTTCCCAGCGCCCACATGGCGGCTAACAACTATCCATAATTCTAGTTCCAGGGGATCTGACACTCTCTTCTGGTCTCTGTGGGGCAATGCACACATGTGGTGCACTTACACACATGCAAGCAAAACACCCATAGACATGAAATAAAAATAATAAATAAAATACATGGAAAGAAAAGATTGGTAATTTGAGGCAGTGGCTCTTACTCTTCTGTTAATGTATTTGTTGTTGTCTTCGCCTGTAGACTTCTTGGCTTGATCACATGATGATGAGGAGGTTGAAGGGAGGATTCTGAAGAGGCAGCAGGTGTCCTGTTGCTGGCGATCAATGAACTGCTTCATGAAACTTTCCCTGTGTAAATGAAACACACATGTCATGCATCACTGAAGAAAGGAGACCAGTGGTGGAATTTCTCCAAGATGAGAAGAAGAAGCAACACCAAAGATCACCAAAAGCAAGACATGCCATACCAAGAGCTGTGCTTAGGTTTTGTAACAAAAACATTTAATTTAGAGAAAGCTTCCTGTGTCCTCATGCACTCCTGTTAAAAACATAATGTCCCTGAAATAACTTTAAAATAAGAATATTCATAATTGATGTGTTTTGAATCTATCATAATGAGAGTCTTTATCTTTTCTCTAAGACTTGAAAGAATTAATTCATCTTTCCAGGCTTCTATGCATCATCAAAGTCCTTGAGAGATAATTTTACATTTAAAGACTCAAAAGAGAAAGACTTCATCTGATCTTCAAAACATAGTGGAAATTTAAATAGCACAATTTCAAATAACCAAAATCAATTAATTCTTTAAAAAATCAGAAGTGCAAATACTGTCACATGCTACATAAAGATATTTTAGTTACCAATGGGCTACATGTACATTGGTCCCACAAGTTATATCACCTAGTGATGCCAGAGCCATATTAATTTGCATAAACACACCCTCTGATATTGATAGAAGGATATAATCATCTACAGAGTCATTGCCCAGAACATATCCAAGCTCTTAAGTGAAACAGATCTTTACTTTTCTATTTGAAATGGAGTATTTTGGCACCATACACAGTCTCATACTTTTAAATCTCTCATCAAAATGTACTAAAAACCAGTTAAATAAAAAAGTGCCTGTGATCCTGATTGTATTTGGAACTTTTTGAGTTACCATTGGAAGACTTTATTAAAAGCAGGTGTTTTAAATGCTGTAATTTATTTTTATTATTTAATGTGTACGTGTGTTTTGCTTGAATGTGTGTAGGTGCACCACCTGCATGCAATGTCCATGGAGGTCAGAAGAGGGAGACAGATTCCCTGGAACTGGAGCTACACATTGTTCACCAGCACTGGGAACCGAACCCAGGGTCTCTACCAGAGCAGTCAAAACTCTTGACTGCTGAACCATCTCTCCAGTTCCAAAGCAGGTGTTTTAAAGCACCTTCTGTATGCATTTGCTTAACTGGGTGGGTGAAACAGATACAAAATCCAATTTGTGTGACTGCAAAATGCCATGAGTTTTCAGCAAATGGGAACTGAATTCCACTGTGACTAGACAGGGCCATCTTCTCCCATGCTGCAGTCCTATCGAAACCTCCCCAGTCCTACAGAAACCTCCCAGAGGTGGTTTTCCGGTTTACTTGAAAATAAAGCTATCAGAGGTGATTGTATTCTTCATGACTGAGAACTGGTGGCTGGGCTCTATCTACCCTCCGCACACTGTGAGAAACTTCTGCCTTTTACATGGGAGGTTGGATCTCTGCGGTGGAGAGAGGCTGGGAACGAGCTTGTCCCTCCACTGCCTCCTCTCTGAAAAGACTGCTCATGGAGCTCAAAGCCTTTGGAACACAGAGGTAGGGAGTGGAAAGAGAGATAACAACTTCAAAAAAAAAAAAAAAATCCCAAATCCACCCCGTGCCAGTTTGAAAGAAAGGCCAAATCAGGTTTAAGATTACAGTGTGTTTGAAATATGCAATGAAAGATAGAATTTAATACCTGATTTTAGGAACTGTAAAATCTGAAGGCAGTTTTGAGATTTTCACCATTTGCGGTCTGTTGGGGAATTTTTCAAATATTCTCAAGCGCAAAGGGAGCTTTTCTTTGGTGTCTGCATTTGCTTCGCTTTGCTTTAACTAAAGAAAAAAAAAATAGAAGAGAGGAACATAATGGAAATGTTATGTTAGAAATTTCAGAATAATCATGAGTAATTGCACAGGCGGCCAGTAGATGGCAGCAAAGACACACCAAGCGCACGACTTTGCCTGCCCCTGTGCAGTATTCCCTTAGATTGCTCTCTGCATGCTAAAACTTTGAGTTCCAGGAAAAAGGACAAAACTTAACAAAAACCTAAACTAGAAAAAAAGCGTAGAAGAAATCTTTGTTGTTTTGTTCCCCCAGACAAACTTTCTTTCATTCCATGCTTTATCTTTTACTTTTTACTTATGGTTTCTTACATAAACACCCAAATTTGTTTAACACAGACATATTAGAAGTAGAAACCAAAAGAATAAAAACGAATTAAAATATGAACTCTACAATCATGCGAATGAGGTAGTATTTGAAAAGAGAGAAAATACCAAAAAATTGGTCATGTAGTCTTGCAAATTAAAAAGAAAATCTTAAATATAACATTTGATTAATGAAGCAAGCGTTTTCCATATGGCTAAAGATACTTGGGAGTTTCTAACTTTAAATGCCATAAAATATCTTTGTGGAGAATATCAAGCACACAGACCTGCTCATCTGTTTCCTTATCTGCTTAAGAGTATATACTTCTTTTTTTAATATTTAATTTTTAAATTTTTATTTTATGTGTATGAGTGTATTGCCTGCATGTATATGAGTGCACATGTGTCGTGCAATACCACGGAGGTTAGAAGAGGCCTTCAGATTCCCCTGGAACTGGAGTTAAGGACAGTTCATAGCTGCCATGTGGGAGCTGGGAATAGAACCTAGGTCCTCTGCAAGAGCAGACAGTGCTCTTAACCACTGAGCCATCTCTCCAGCTCCAAGAGTATATACTTCTATATGTACAAGTTGGGTTTTAAATAAACCTCAGTATACCTGGAGCCAGTGCTGAATTTAGGAGACAATATTCCAGGATCAATTTTAACTAGAATTCATTCCACATTTTCTTATCCTTTCTTCCCAGACTTCCAATGCTGGTTTTTCTTATGATCTTTCTTCACTTATCTTGGCTTCTTAAAGGGACCCTCTCTGTGGATCAGAATTTCTCTCTCAATGGCTTGCTTGTCTTCTGCCCCTCTCCACCCTGTAACACTGGTTCTATTAGTTCAGAAATGGGCTAGGGATACATCAGAAGCTATTGGCTCATGGCCCCCATATGGAATGTGTTTTACTTTAAAATTACAGCCCCCGCCCCCCACGCCCAGGACTGTGAGAATTAGCAGTAGAGGTCAAGAGAGATTTGATAACGGAAAGGGCTAAGCAAGCTACCTCTTAATTCACTGTGGAGATAGAAATTGGCCAGAAAGAACAGGACTGTTACATCTAGGAGTGAGATCATACTCCACTTCCAATGATAAATGACTCAGCTGTCCATCTTGTCCAAAGCACATAGCAAGGTCATGGGTCCAGACTTCTGGTTTTCTCACCATGCTAAATGATTTTTCCACTTAATTTTGAGTAATATACATGGACCACCTTAGCCATGCATACACCTTTTGATTTGGTGGGCAGCCTTTGCTTTTCTCTCTTGGGTGGTAATATTATTTAGGGAGGGGCCACTGGTCTTCCATCAGTGTGGCAATGCATACAGAGGACATGTGTATAATCTGATGATTGTTGTTGATGATGATGGTAAAGACTTAGCTCCCAAAGGAGGAAAACAAAAATAACAGGCATCTCCATGAGATGGGGATAATCACAGAAGTGACTTTCTACATGAATGAGGGTTTACGAAAAAGTCTTTTAAAAGGTCATTGATACATTTGTGAAAAAATTGTCAGTGGTAAGGAGAATCTACAGAAAAAGAAAAGAAAAACCAGCTAACTTATTAAGGCAGAACAGACAGTAAGGTAATCAATTATATCAGGCCATAGACAGGCTGGTAAGATTGATGGAACGAAGAAGGTGCTTGCTAAATTGCATTTGCTGGCTCATTTGTTTAGGTAGTCACACTGTTATATCTACATCCAATCCCAAAGGTCAGACTCTGCAAAATGCTAGGGCTATGAAAATAAAAAAGTCCCTACATTTGCCTTTACCAAGCCCACATTATTAGCAAGGCGGGCAGTTTTACAAACAATGACCATAAAAGATAATGGTTACCATGGCAGAGATATGACCAGAGTGCTTGCCGGGTGAGCACAAAGGGAGGAATGAGAAAAACAATCCACTGTGTTGCTTCCCTCTACTCTGACAGACTTCTTAGGCAGCAGAATAGTTCTGCCTGGCTAAGATAGCTAGCACTGAGGGGACTGAACTACATGTTCTATTGGGATTCAACATCTTCTCAGAGACATGTCGGCAAAGGTACATTAATCAGAACATCTCATCAAAATCTGAACAGGGAGCTCTTTCCAAAACCCACTCTATCTATTTACTCCTTTCAGCCTTACTAGAACCCCCTGACCAGAACCAGCAGGGCTCCTGTTGGCCCTGTTAGGAGTCTCATTCCCTGAGTAGATTTCTTCTCATTTGTTTCCATTCAATGATTACAAAGTCTCAATTTTTGTCTTAAAACTTTTCTTCTGGTATTCCACTGCTCTTAAAACAAACAGACAAATATCAAAATCTTCCATTTGGACTCAAAGGCTCATTTTTACTCCTCCCTACCTGGAAGAGTGGTCCAATAAAATCTTGCTTCAGTTCCTCACAAGTGTGTGGAGTCTCTGCTTTAGGACCCTGGTACCAGCTGTGCCCTCTGCTGGGTCCCGCTTCTTCCTTCTCTCTTGAACTTCATGAACTCCTTATTTGTTCACTTCCTCTTATAGTTTTTCAGAGAAGCTTTCTCTGACCAACAAAGACCGTCTCTCAGGAGTGCATGATCTGTTAGGTTGGGCCATAGAATGTTTGTTCGCCTAGGTCAAAGCACTGAAACTCTTGTTTCTTATGGCTCAACCTAACATGGTTTAGCAGTGTTCTAGGTTTCAAGAGCTATCACAAGGCTGGTAGCATCATGCAGTACAACCTTTCAGCATCCCAGAGGATCCAGGTCTGGAATCAAGGTTTCCTCTGGGCCCTGGTCCTGTGAGGGCTCTGAGAAAGAGCCGCATTCGCTGCTTCCTGGCTTCCTGTGATTCCCAGCAGGCTTTGGTGCCCGTTGGCTTGCAGCTCATGGCTCCAACTCTGCCTTCAGCCTCATATGTCCTCTCCCCTGTGCCTATCTCTGAATGTCCCTCCAACTTCTCCAGTAAGGATGCCAAACATTCCACTAAGGACCCACCCTCATCCAGAATGATTAACTTAACTGGTTACTTCTGCAAACGCCCAATTTCCAAGTAGTCTCTTTTTGAGACTCGGTGAATTTGGGGAGATACTGTTAGACCTACTACACGGCTTCATTTTAAAGTGTTTTGTCCCACCACATGAGTCATAGAACTCTTTTCCCAACTACATGAGCCCTGTGTGGATGGGGAGCAGGTGGGGTTTCTGCTTCCACATTCATCCTGCCTATGACTTGGCACAGTGGCTAACACAATGTCAGCTAAGAAACCAGTTATTGAATTAATAACTACTATGCTAAGTGGGTGGCAGAATTAAACTCTGTTTCAAATAAAAGAAAGCCTTTGAGGTAAATTGTGAAGGGTGAACAGAGAAGTAGAAGGCAACAATGTGTTGACTGAGTCAATTTGTTGGTGTGGAGTTTGGTCCCCTACATTTGCAGAATTTAATATAATTAAACTCTCATGGCATTTAACTTGTCTTAATGTGTGTCATTGACAAGCTGGTGAATGTTTGGACCAAGTTTAGAGTTGCACATTTATGTGAAGGGCCCTGTTGGGAAAATGGCAAAATGTAGTTAATCACATACTAGAATATGGACCTTAAACAGTTTGGCTGCTAATACTAATAATCTTCTTGCTTACATGGTTTTAAAATGAATTTCATCCAATTCTAATTTGCATTATGGACATTAATACTTCCTAGGGCAGTTAAATGTCTTATGGGCAAGACTCTGTTTCTAAATTTCCTTTCATAGCACTGTCTAGAGGGTGAAAATAGACTTAAGTTTGGACATGAATTAGAGCTCAGCATGAACTGGCCATTGCACTTAAACTGCTAAGGGCAAAGGGGAAGCTCTTGTGGATGACTCGGAAGGGTCTTCAAGGTTGTGCAAATCCTCTTCTTGAATGCTGAGAATCATGGCTGTTCAGATGAGCAGAAGGATGAGGAGTGAGCGTGGGGAGGAGGCCTGCTGTGGGAGCAGGCACTCAGCTCTTGTACAGGGCAATGAATTGCCTCCTATGAGCATGTGCCCCCTTTTCAGACACAAGTTTCCATGAGCTTTTTCTTTTCCCAGCAGATAAGTAGTCATCCACTAAAGCCCATCAACACACACATCCAGGGGCCCCAGTTCTGGAAGGAATGCATGTGCTTATCACAGTGGTGCTGTTCCCTCGCATGCTCATGGCACTAACATTTCTAAGTCTCACCAACAAACCACCGAAATGCTCCTCAGCAGAACGGAAGAGCAAGCTGCTGTCCACTTAAACACCGGATGATTGAGCTACATCCTGACACAAAATGTGGTTAAACTTTATAGTGTAGTGCTGAGGGCAGGAAGACAGACATAACAAAAGACTATATATTGGAAGATCCGTTGGTTATAATTTCAGCAAATAGTTAACTCTGATCTATGTTGTTAAGTGTCAGTGGGGTGGGTGTTCTAGGGTCAGGTGGACAGAAGGGTGTAAGGTCAGGAGCTTCTGAGGCACACTCAGTATTTCTTGTCTCGTTCAGGGCGATGCATTCAGTTTGTAAAACATCAGTAAAACATCTTATTCTCTGCGCTTATTTCAGTTCAGTGGAGAGTTTCCAAGAGGGCAATGAGACATTTGAACAAAATCATATAATTCCTATTTCATTGCTGTCACCACAACTTTGACCATTCTACCTTCTGTGGTCCATGAACTTGACAAAAACACAAACATGGGATAAAGATCAAAAGAGAAAAGTGGGAGGAGGGGTAGAGGTGTGCTGGGGACAGGAGGACTAGGTAACAGGGAGCTAATGAAAGTACTTCCTGGAACTTTGAAGCCACTCTATTTAAAATGCAATCGAAGCTGGGCATGGTGGCACATACCTGTAGTTCCATCACTTGGGAGGCAGAGGCAGGCGGATCTCTGTGAGTTCAAGGCCAGCCTGGTCTACATAGTGAGTTCTAGGACAGCTGGGGCTATAGGGAGACCCTGTCTCAAAAAGACAGAAAAAAAAAATGCAATCAAATGACACTCTACCTCTTATGCTAAATTCCCACTCTCTTGCTTTTAAGCCTAAATTTTCAGAGTAAGTCTACGTTGACGCAGATGAATGAGTAACACCAATCTCTAATCACTAGATATGAATTTAAGATAATTAAACTATCCTCCTCCAAAGTAGGCCTTTTAACATAAAGTAATCATACTTTTAAATGTCCATTAAAATTTCAAAGATCCTGATTCTTGAGGGGGGCGGGGTACCCAGTGCTGAGAAGACTGAGATTTTCTTCTTCATCGTGAGGAACCTGATGTAAGAAACAGCACAAAAGAGCAGGTGGAGAACCGCTTCAGCTGAGCAAGAAGCCTGCCTGCAGCCCATAGATGAGGATAGCTTTGTGGCAAAAGAGAGGAAAAATAAAAGCATATTTGCAAAAGAGAAATTACAATCAAACCTTGAGCTTTAAAAAAATATAAATCATCCAAGCTCATGCTACTTTGCGGCTCAGCATCTGTTGCACTGAGATATCATTGAGCATTGGGTAGCTGAAAGCCTTTTGCTTTCCTGGGCCTCTCAAGAGAGCTGGGAGTAATTGCTCTGCATGCTACATACCCCGTTCTGCCTCATCGCTTCAACCTTTCCATTTCAGCCTGTGCTTTCTTCTGCTAAGATATTCAAATGTTACTTGACTGCATCTTCTTTCTGAGTGCTGTGACAAAGAGCTGAATTGGAAGATTACATTAAATACATTTGGGGGGCAATTTTTGGTGTGATTTTTCGAAAAGAAAATAATTTTGAAAAATATCTAGACTTGTGAGAGATTCTCATTTTCATATCAAGTTCATGCTGGATGCGAAGAAATGTGCATAGATATATATGACTGAAGAGTGTTTCTAGGCTGTTTGGTACTTGAAAAATGACTACATAATGTTTAGTCAGGAAAAAGAGAACCTCCCTTCATTATATGAGTGATTAAGGCTGAATTCTTTCTGTGTCTTTATATGGTGGTGCTGTCAGGCAGTTTAGAATACAAATCTTCATAAAACATAAATTATTATTTTTAAGGGAGTTTCTCTATAATTTACTTATATGATTTTTATAACTCAAATTAAATGGCTTCGGGTTGAAACAGTTATAGTAATGACCAAATGTGTGCTTTTAATATTACCTTTGGGTTGTCATAAATACTTGATATAAAAATACGAAATTATTCGGCTCTATTGTTCAACCCAGTAGGGAGCCCCCAAGGGGAGGATCTTTTACTTTTTGCTATAGGCAAAGGACAGTGGTCTGGCATGACTGTATATGAGGCACTGATACTGCACTCATCACAAGTGTTTCCTTTAACAAATAGTTTTGCTGGGGTTGGAGAGATGGCTCAGCAGTTAAGAGCACTGGCTGCTCTTGCAGAAGACCTGGGTTCAGTTCCCAGCACCTACATGGTACCCAACAAATCTTCATAACTCCAGTTCCAGGGGATCTGACTCCTTCTTCTGATCTCCATGGGCATTACACATATGTGGCACACTTATATACATGCAGAAAAAACACTCATATGTATAAAATAAAAATAAAATAAATTTGCTGTCAATTTACCTTTTTATAAAAATCTTTAATGAATCCAGTATTCCCAATGTTGAAATGAGGTTTGTATTGAGGTATATACTCAAGGCAACTATATTATATCAGAGGGCACATTTTTTGTTTGTCTAATCATAACAGTTGCATTTTTATATGATAACTGGCACCCCAGAATAGTCACAGTAATTTCATAACATGAACTAATTAAATGGGTATGTGGTAGTTTCCCTTTAAAACTATTTTAAAGATTTTTTTTATGCTTATTTATGTGTATCTGTGTGTGACTGTGACTATGCATGCAGTTGGTTGCCTCAGAGTCCAGAGGACATCGGATCCCCTGGAGCTGGAGTTACAGGTGGTTGTGAGCCACCATCTGTGGGTGCTAGGAACCAATCTTAAGTCTTCTGTAGTGGCAACTCACTTCTGTGAGTGCTCTTAACCACTGAGCCATCTCTCCATCTCTCCAGCACCAGTTACATTTTTATATGACAGTTGGCACACCAAAATATTTACAGTAATTTCACAATGTGACCTAATTAATTGCATGTGATACTTTTCTTTTCTACCTCTCTCCCCAGGTCTGACCTATATTCATCCGTCCATCCAGTGTTCTTGGTGAGGAAGTGGGAGAAGTGCCGTGTGTGGGGAGGAGCTGGGACACTGGGGCCTTGTGCTTTCTGGTTTAGGAGCCCAGCAAAGCACTTGGGAAGGGGCTCTGGTGTTGCTACAACCTTGTGACATCTCTGAAATGTGCGTGAAATATTTGCTTTCTTGCCCTTCACACTGAACTCAGATATTAGAAGCCTTAAAATGTTTTTCAGAAGGTTACTTGTAACAGCTGCATGTCTAATATTTGCAGCAACTCTTACTAGTTGGAAAGAGGAAAGAAGACTTCTTCAAAAGACTAGACTGCCTAGTTATGTTGAATGGCTATTTTACTTACATTATTGTTCATTAAAAGTCCACTAATGGAATCGATTATCTCTCAGATAAATGAGTAAAGATTGCTTTTGTATGTTCATTCTTCTAAATCTCAGATATTTCTATTTTATTTCTCTGATGTTAGTTAAGTTAAACACAGTGATTTCCATTTGGGAATCTACTGAGTCATAGAAATATGCTCATTATGATAAAAATGTATCGATTTGCTCCACTTCTCATGATAAAATTACATTATTCATGCAAACTAGATTCTTGGTTCATATTACTAGATAAAAATTTCAATAACAGGGAAAACTAAGGTGAATTCAGTATATATGTATGCATAGACACATATATATGCATATAGCATGTGTACAAGTGCTTATACAGTTGTTATAATTTATTTAGAAAATACAGGCAATAGCATATCGATGTAAATGGCAAAAGGAGATATAGATTTAAGCCTTGGTTCCTCTGAGTCAGTTTGGATCTCAGTGTTCTCAAATAGAAAATGAGGATAATCATTCTTTCATATAAATACCACACATTTAAGTGAGATGGCATATTGCTTGTAATTTGAATCACCCAGAAGTGTGCTGTAGAAACAAAGTTATCCTTGTGCCACAGGAACTGTGGGCTCATCTGAGGGGGGGGAGGTGGTACGTGAAGACGACTGCATGATGCTCTCTGGCTTTTGTCCCCTGATAGCGTGGGACCACCCTGCCCTTCCCTCTCTGTCTCATTTCTTCCACTTTGCTATGCTGACTGGTTTATTTTCTGAAGACACATAATTATAAAGATGAAATTGAAAACAGGCAGAAGAAAACCTTTTTCCTGGTCCTGCTTCCTTCCCCATTCTCTTTGTCTTTACAAACTGACTTTTTGAGGATGCTAATATGTCTGCCTCTCTCTAGGCTCAGGTCGCACTGTGTCCCTCAGTAGTGCTCCTTTTGGCTCTTCCCATATAGTTAACTCCAGTGGTCACATGATGACCAAATTGTGACTCCCAGAACTCTTCACTGAGTTCAGCCTTCATGTTGTACCTTTAAATCCCTCCTCCAGAGGCTGGAAAGATGCCTCAGTGGTTAAGAGCACTGGCTGCTCTGGAGGACCTGGGTTCAGTTCCTCGCACCTACATGGAAGCTAACAATTGTCAGCAACTCCAGTTCAGGGGATACAACACTCTCTTCTGAGCTCTGTGGGCACTGCATGACATGGATGCACTTACACACATTCAGGCAATACACTTATATACATAAGTAAAAATAATAAATAAAATATTTTAAATCTCTCCTTCAGAACACACACACACACACAAAAAGGAAAAGCGACATCTCTGGTCCTCAACATAATTCTGGGACTGTCAATTATGTACAGAAGAAATACTAATCCTCTGAGCATGACATCAAATATCCTCCAATGCTTTACCTTTTTATGTTCTAATCTTTTCAGCCATGTCCCCCATTCAGTTCTTTCTCATGTAATTTCATAAGATGTGACTTGCCTGTAGCATATGTTCCTTCTCTACTTGTTTAAGTCTCATGAATCCTTCCAAAATTATCTCCTCCAGGAATATTTCTCAAAGAAACAATTGGCGATTGGGTAGTAAACATGTGTGCTGGAAATTATCCTAGCACTTTCCATGCTAATATTCTTTGATCCTCGCAATAGCTCCCTGGTGAAGGATTCACAATTACCATTGTTATATCATGCTGTGGGTGAGGACATAGGTCCAAGGAGATTCAACCTAGAGTCACCCAGCTAGACATGACAGAAGTGAGATTTAACCACACACCTTCTGATTTCTGAACTTGAAGTTCCCCAAATGGTCTTGTGTCTGCCAAGCAATGTTTCCAAGAACCATATGCATTTCTGCAGTTTTATCGCTCCTAGTCCCTTTATTCAGAACACCTTTCTTCTGTTACACTAACACAATTAATCACTTTTGACATTTCTTCAAGCATCTGATGCTTGATATGAATTAGGCTCATCTTCCTCGGTGGTCTTACATTTCCTTCATTCAGGGTTTTGCACAGTAACTTTCTAACTATGCACTCTTTTTCCCATTAGGACAATAATATATTAGTGATGCAGGACTCTCTGGGACACTATAGCCTCTCACTGACCTTTCCGCCTTGAAGAAAAGGATAACACAATGGTGATGAGATGAAGACAGAACCCATCAGCGATGCCCACACAGGCTGACCTGGTCATTTGTTGTTTCTCATCATTGCGCTATTCTTCTCTGGGGTTCTTCACAATGGGAAATCAGCCACACTAACTAGCACCATTAATCAATCCTTCCAGGACGCCAGAGGAAAAAATGAAAGGCCACTAGATTTTCTCTCAGAAACAAAATCTTCTAAAGCATTTGGTTCTGAATGAAGTATGTGTTCCCTACTTTTTAATATAAAAAGCACAGAACTATGAACATTGTATGGTATAAAGCTTCATAGATGTATATATGCATCTTTGAACAAGGCAACATTATTTTGTTTCCGTTGGTTTTGCTAAGTCATGTTCTTGGAGTTTACTATAGAAAATTCTTATTTCATTTTTGAAAGTCATCATATTTTTGAAATGATTTTAAACTTAAGAGTTGTACAAAGTACAAAGAGTTCCTGTATGCCCTTGGCCGAGCTTTTTCTTATGTTAGCATCTTACATAACCATAGAACACTTGCCAAAGGAAGTTAACCTTGGTCAAGTATTCTCAACTATAGTGTAAGAGTTATTTGAAGCTTTTGCATGAATGTACCTGTCTTATTCTAGGATTTCATCCAGAACACAACATTGCCCTTGGTGGCTACATCTCCTATGCGCCTCATGCTCTACCACTGGCTCTGATTTTCCTTATTTTATTGACCTTGGTGGCCTTCAGGAATACCAAACAGACATTTTAGATTGTCTCTCAATTTGGGGTTGTGTAATGTTTTCTCACAACTATTTTGGTGTATTTGGAAAGTTTTGGCAGAATACTATGGGCATGCCCTTCTCATCACGTCAGGGGGTATATGATACCAACATGCCTTATTATACATAATGCTAATCGCTGTCACTGAGGAAGGTGAGCTCTACCAGGCTTTTTCACTGTGGAGTCAGAGTGCTCCCCTGGATGTAATGAGCTAAATGCCACTTCCCAACTCCAGCTGACACTCAGGAGACCCAGTAGGTGTGTCTTTTGAAGGGAAGGGTAGTAAAAATTTTACAGACACTTGTTAAGACTGTTACAACATTGAAAAAAACGTATCTGGCGAAGATACTTTAAGGACATGTTATTCAGTTATTTCTGCTCCTCTGTATATCTTACTGAGAATTATCTTGTGAGAAAGACTTGTACCGTCTTTTCCATTTATTTATGTAATTATGGATTTACAGCTATTTCAGTCTTTCATTGTTTTTGAGACAAGGTCTAGCTACGTATCTATGATGGCCTAAAATGCTTAGGTCGTTCCTTCGAAGATAAAACATTACTATTCTTATTTATTTTATATTTAAAGCATTCTTGTTTTTGGTACTGGGGCTTTTCAGCTGTCCTCTACACTTTGGACATATTTTCACCATCTCCTTTTCTTTCTCTCTCACCTTCTCTCCCTCTCCCTCACTCTTTCTTACTTTCTGGTGCCAGAACCAGAATCTTTTTTTTTTTTTAATTTTGCTCTCACTTTTATTTTATTTTTATTTTTTTTACTGTTTCATACAGAAAAATTCATTTTTAATGCATATAACACTTAGATGTTTGCAAATGCATCTCTAATCTCTGTATATCTGATTATTAATAGTCACAGTTGGTTACTTTATGAGGTCCTTGGCATGTAAGCATGGTTATAAAGTCATCAAGTAGATTTCAGTGGTTATGTTTTTCATATCTACTAATTAACATGAAGCAAATTTTTATGCTTCTTCCACAAATATAACTACTTTTTTATTAATTGATTTTTCTGTGTATTTCATACAGAACACCCCAAACAATCTTATCCATCTTTATACCTGCATCCCAAATGGCACCCTCCCATAGCCTCCCCCCGACTGGAGCCCACATACTCTGTCATCCCTGTTATTGTCCACTGTGTTGTCAGCGCCCCCAGCCATTCCCCAGTGCTTCTCCATTTGCTGAAGCTAGTCAGCCTATCTAGAGATCCTTGTGTTAGGAAGATCAGCTGTTCCCCATCTAGCAGCAATCGATTGTCAATATTCCTTTAGATAAGATTGGGGTCTGCTGTTCATTTTCCCAGTTCTATGCTGGGTTACTGTCTGGGAGTATCTTGGGCCACCCTGGCCAACAACTCAAAGGAAGGTATCTCCTGTCTGGCATTGTTTCTTATTATGTAGCCTTTAGCGATGCATATGGACTCTTAAAAAATTATATTGATTGCTTTAATCTTTGGTTATATTTTCCTTTTGGGTGTTTAAGACCCTACAGTTGGCTCAGATAAACCAATTTATTTTTACTTTTAAGGCCATTTGAGGATCTGTTCCTCAGGGGTCACATGGGCTTGGGAGGATTCCCTGGCTCCTTTCTTTGACCAGTTCTATCTATGTGAAGATAAGTCAAAGATCCTGCTCGACTGTGGGTGGCTTTGCTTGGAAGCATGGGGGAAATGTTTCCTCTGTGTTGACCCTCCTTTTTGTAGACTGGACACTGGTTCAAGTCCATCTGGTGGGGTCTCCACAGCCTCCTTGATCAAGAGGACAGGTGACTCACCACGGTTACAGAACATTTTGAGAGATGCTTCATAGTCCCCTGGAACTTAGTTTACCTTGGAGGGCAAGGAGCAAACACTGACCTTTAAACCCCTCTGACCAGATTAGTATAGGCCTCAAAGTACGGCTGTTAAACATCCAAGAAAGTTAGTTCCACCAGTCTGGTACTTTTAATTACCATGCGCAATGTAGATAAAGCTTGGATAAAACCTTGACTAGACATATATTTTGCTCCTTGAACTAGTTGTACATATAATTTTTCAGTAGGTTGTTGGACTAATGTGGTTTCCTCTGTTTTTTTCAAAACTAGCTAGGCGTTATTTATCTCTCACTGTCTAACCCTTCCACCATGGTTTCCCTATTTAAAGTTCCTCCATTTTTCTCATTTCTCCCTCAATAATACCCTTCTCCTAGGGTCCCACCCTTGAGCTCCTTCTTTCCCTTTATCCCCAAGATTCCTTATATAACACCCCTCCATTCAAATAGCCCCCATTTTTATCCGTATCTCCCTTAGTAACACCTGTTTCCTACTGTTCTTCTCTCTCCCATTCTTTATTTTTCCTTACCTCCCTGATTCCTTTCCATTATCCCGTAGAACCAGAACCTTAACCTCTACGTTTCCTCCACTATTGCTGGTATACTCAGTTCTCTCTCATTCATGAAAAGATACATTTTAAGACTTTCAGTCAATGTCTGGAATCACAGGCAGCAACCCAATCCTAATAGAGTATGTTTTCTCCTTTGCATACATTCCCATGCTAAACTTTAATATATAACTTAGGTTCTATAAGAGATGAACAATAATAGCTAATAATTAAATACAATAATTATAATAGACTAATAAAAATTATATTGATGCTCTCTCTCAAACTATCTTACTGCATTTCCACCTTTTCCCTTAAAGGAATCATTGTACAGCTCATATTTGGATGTTTGCTTTGACAACTTCCCTGCTTTTGGGCTGATTAACATGTAAGAATTACTTGAACACAAGCACTGCAATACCCAAACAGCCCATTTGAAAACTAAGATGGCTATTAAATGAGTGACGGGTGGGTAATGTGTACAGAATGCATACACTGGGCAAAGGGAAGATTCATGTCACAGATGGGATGGAGCAGGACAGAGTGGGATGAGTCAATATTTTATCACATTATTTAGGGCAGCAAGCAATTTAAAACTTATGAATTATTGTATTCTGGAGTTTTTCATTTGATATTTTTGGTCTGCAGCTGACTCTGAGTAACTGAAAGCAAGGAAAGAGAAACTATGTAAAAGTACTGTATTATTGCTATTAGGCTTTCCCAGGAGTGATATGACATGCACATCTGTGCACTGAGCCCCATGCACATACATCTATATACTTGTATATGTTTACTTATATATGCATATAACTATATAATATGATACAACCATGACTATATGTATAGCTATTGAAACATATGCATGGATATATGTAACTATCATCTAACTATGTATCTATGTATCTATCTGTTATCTATGTGTCTATCATCTGTCTATCTACCTACCCACCTACTTACCTATGTGTTTATCATCTGTCACCTGTCTATTGATCCTATCTAACATATCCTATCACCTATCTAACATCTACAATCTTTTCTCATAACATCGAGTTCATACTGGTATTCCTACTCCAATCCAGCATCATAGGTCTCATTCTGGCATCTCATTTCTGGTCATTTGTAACTTTTTTCCCTGATATTGCAAAATCTGCCTCTCATTATATGCAGGAAGTTATCTTATTTGTTTCATTCACCTTAGTGTACATATAAAGTCATATCAGTGATGGTATTCATCAAACATAAATGAAGGACATTAAATAGAAGGCTCTGAGTTTAGATTCCAGCAATATGCCACCCCCTTAAGGATTTCCTTTTCAGGCAACAATCACATGTTTACAAATATCATTCCTCAAAGGGCTTGTGGTCCATGGTAGAGTTGTCAAATTTTGCATCTTTTGGTAAAAAGGGCTTATAATAGATGCATTATGAAAATTTATGTTAAACAAAATAGTCTATGCTAAACAGGATGGAAATAGAGCTAACAATGAACAAAATAAATTGCATATATGTTTCTATTTTCCTAGAAACAATCCAAGTAACTCTTTTGTTAATATTGGACTATATAATAGTTGTGTGTGAGAGTGCTTAGTACTGGCCAAATGCACCTAGAATATAAGGAAAGGTCAACAATGAATTCATCAGTCTTTTGTTCTAATATAAGGAACAGCTTTTCTTTAGGATTATTTTTTCACTTTCAACCATTTTCTGCAATTGTCATCATTTCTTTTTAAAAATTGTTATTTTTTAATATGCTGGCCCTGGACAGGACTTTTTTAGTAGAACTCATCAGTCTTTTACTACAGGAAAGCTGAACGACAGCAGAGAAATCAGAGGCTGCCACTGCTGGCAGAAGCAGCCCATAGCTCTTTGCTCAGCTTTGATCGTCCTAAATCCGTCCCTGGCCCTAGTGTCTCACACCTGTTCCAAATCTCCCTTACCACAAATGCCACTCAGGTACCTTGAGGTGGGGAGGGGACTTGTTCCCTCTTTCATACTTGCATTCCTCTTTCTTACAGATCTGGTTCCTGCAGGAAAGAGACCAGGCTGGATGGTGGAGAGGAGGGAAGCTATCAACAGGTCATGGCAGTCCTCCTGATTTGGTCGGGGTCTAACCCTGTTCAGATTATGGACTGTGCTGATGGATAACATGTAGATTGTGCCACTCAATTTTTTTTCTGTTGTTTTGTTTGTCTATTTGTTTTAGGACAGCTCCATTCCAACCTCCCACAGCCAAAGACTTCTCAAGAGAAAGGGAGTCTTGTTTTCCTTGGGTTATTTGTGTAGGCCTCTCTCTGGCTGGAGTATCTCTTGGCTTGGCTTCCCAAGATCCCTTTAATATTTCTCACAGTAGCCATTGAAATCTCCTCTGCACTATCCAAGGCAGAAGGGATCTAGGAGAAAAATGGGGTCTTCTCAGGACTGGTTTCAAATGTTTCTTGTCAGTCTGCTAGTACACTGGGTGGTCTGTTACCCAATTTAGGGAGCTCTAGGCTACACATGGCATGTTTGTTATACCTCCATGATACCGTTCTCACTAAGGAAGACACCAGCATCTTTCAACAGTGAGCACACTCTGCTCTGTTCCAGTGCCTGAAGCAGGTAATCTTACTGGCTTTCCAACTCAGCAAGCCTCCAGCTAGTCAGCCTCTTATTGCCTCAGGAATCCACTCAGTGATTTTCTCAGAGCCCTTTCTGCTGCCTGCCTCTGCAAAAGGGGGAACTTCTCTCTATATTCACAATGTACTCCTGAGGCCTGGCTACACACCTTCACTCCTGACTTCCCTCTACTATCAACTGGGATGGTCAACCAAGCAGGCGATAGGGAAGAAGAGCCACTAGGCTCTGGTTGGTCAGTTCAGCAAGGTCAGATCCGGCCCCCTTAGCGTCTGGGCTCATTTGAGAGGGCAAGGCACCTAGCTCTAAGCTTACCCACCAACTAGGAGAAAGATGAAATAACTTCATAATAACCCAATAAAAGTATTGAGTTATACAAACATTCAAGTAGTTATATAATTTGTTTTTAAATCTTTCAGAGTGAAAATGATGGGAAAGGGGTGCATTTTGAGAGAAAATTATGTAAATGGAAAGAATGGGTACATGCCTTTCTTGACTTTCATGTTTTCATTTTCACCCACGCACAAATGAAAAACAGTGTTGCCTCACAGCATGTATGAATACAGCCTAGGATTTTATTAAGGGAAATTACAGGGCTGACAAGCTCATACTGTCCTGAGAAGCTGGTGTTTACACAGAACCCAGTCACAAGCAGCTTTACTGCCAGAGCCTGACATGCAAGCCAGGGGCATCCGTGGTCCAGATTTTCATTATGATCTGGCTGTCACACACTTCTCACATGGCGATGACTTTCATGTTTTCGGCTCTGGATACTGAGGTTTGAGTGGATGGAGAGGTGTCAGCAGGTTGTGAGTAATGAACAGGGGAGAGAGTAGATATATTTATGTTTTTAAGTCTCATACAATTTAAACAATAACAAAAGACAATAGACACTGGGCATAAAGGACAGAACTGGGACCAGTCTCTTCAGCTAAATTCAGTCCCGGAGAGGTCAGCTCCTAACTCTTTCCCTTATGGAATTATCAGACCTGCAACGACCTCATGAGACTCTAGACTTAACTGCCTATGGAACCAGGAAGATGGCATAACTGCCAGCCAGAAAGGTAGAAAATAATCATCCTCGATGTGTACAGGTGTTAAGACCCATGTCATCAAATTGAAGTAATCACATCACAGCTAAGGATACAGGCTGAGCAAATGAATGATGCTTAAGTATTAAAATCTTTGCAAATATTTCAAAATTCTAACAGTTTCAATCTAGGAATAGATTGTCTGGTATAATGCATTTTGAAAAGCTTAGTCAACTTGTATTCAAATCAGACTTGAAGACTGATAAGTTATTTGTTTATTCTTATTTCCTTTGAGCCCTGTTCAGTGTCTTGTTCATAGCAAGGACTCAAATATTTGATGAATAAATGAATAATCAGATTGTCAAAATGCTTTGGGGAATGAAAAAATATTTGAACTACCCAGAAGAGAGAACCAGACAGACTGTGTGACGCTTGAGTCTACAAAGGCATTGCAAACTCTCCAGTGTGTTCACGTTTAGCACTTAGGTCTGCCATGGGTAAAACTCATTACTCTGATGCCTCATAACAAGTTGTAACATGTCACAACTAATGTGCCTTTCTGTGATTTAATTGTCAGGTACTGCATAAGACTTAAAATCAATTGCCATGCTTTTATTTATTTATTTTTTAAATCAGAACCACAACACTCTACTTCCCCTTGCTGGTGTTGTGAACTGGGAAACAAAAGGATGGGTTAAGTTTCTTTCGATTATCATCCTGGTGTTTTCAGTGGTGTAGGGCACAAAGTTCTTAGACATTTTCTGCTCTTGATTCAAAGAAGCAAAAAAGAAAGTACCTTTTCATAACTAAGGAGGGAACTCTTCTGAGTGAGGCTGAAGGAATTTCCTCCCCCAATTTGGGCACATTTTCCTGCAAATTTCACTCTTTATAAAACAAGCAAAACAAGCAAAGCATGAGAAAACCACAACAAACAAAACTGAGGGTGTGGTCTTGCAGAGTATTACTCAGGACTCGATGTTCCCTGCGGGTATGCCACTCTCTCTCTGTCTTCTTCATCTCTCATGTTATTCGCTGTATGCCTCTGTGTCCCTTCTCTTCTTTGTTATCAAATGTTTTTGTATCGATAACCTCATATTTTAAAATTATTAGTGTAGATTAATTGTATATATCAAGGTGTTTCATGTGACATTTACAAACATGCCCATAATGCGCTTTGACCATACTCACCTCTTCTACTTCTGTTCGTGTGAATAGCTTATTTCACTTACCTGATGATCTGAAGAACATCCATTTTCTAACAAACCACAAAATTATATTCTTCTTTATGGCCCAGTAAAATTTCATCAAGTATAAAGACCAGGTTTTTATTATTTTTATTTATTTTTTTATATCTCTGAGTGTATTGCCTGCATGTATTTAAGTGCATCTATGTTGCAAAATGCTCATGGAGGTCAGAAGAAGGTGTCAGAAACCCGGGAACAGGAGTTATAGATGGTTACTAGCTGCCATATGGGTGCTTGGAATTGAACCCAGGTCCTCTGCAAGAGCAGCCAGTGCTCTTAAGTTCTGAACCATTTCTCTAGTTTAAAGACCTTGTTTTTTAATGCCATACTTTTATGAACCTCTTCTAACTGCTTTCTTTACCTTGCTTATACCCTTAATATTTTCTTAACAGGCATGACAGAGTATAGGGGCTCCAATGGGGGAGGGATGTGGGAGGGTGCCAGTGGGGATGGGATTATAAAGATGATTAAGATTGTTTGAGCTGTTCTGTATGAAATACACAAAAAGTCCCTTATCTTCTTACAAAGACCAATCATATTGTGCTCAGAGTCACCCTAGGGACCTCATCTTACCTACAAGGACCCTATTTCTAGTTAAGTCAGACACTTAGGGTTAAGGCTCTATAGAGCTTTCTAAGGGCCATGATTCAACTCAAAATTATAAGAGGTGATCTTCCTCTGTTTTGATCGGACTTCTTGAATCCCAGACTAAAAATAAATCCTTTATGCACTGGCCTCCTCCCTCCTTCCTTCTTCCTCCCTCTCTTCTTTCCTTCTTCCCTCCCTCTCCTCACTTGTTTCCTTCTTTGTCTCATCCCCTCCTCCCCCTGTCAGGATCTCATACATTCCAGCTTGGCTCCAAACTCTGCAGGTAGCTCAGGATGATTTTTAACCCTTGCTCTCTCTGCTGAGTGCTGGGAGTAGCACTCAGGTGTAGGCCATCATGCTCGAATTTAGCCTCTATAGTTCTAAACAGTTGTCTTGATGCTGAAAACTGACACTCCTAAATTTCAAGAGTCTGCTGTTACTTGGTTCATACTTTGGTGTGAACAGTTCATGGTCTTAACCATTTCTTTAAACCCATCTTGTTGCTGTGCATGTATTAATATGACAGAATTTATTATCAAAAGTCTAACATTGCTTATGTTATTCTAGAAATATCAGATCAAATACTATAGAAAATTATCTTTGGAGAGGGGGGATTACAGAAAGCTCTGGGCAATGATCTATAAATTGATAAAAAGGAGCCTCTTCGGCTTCCTTTACCCATTCAATTTTTGTTTTGTTTTGTTTTGTTTTGAATGGAGACCTCGTCACAACAGTATGATTGATTACAGCATCAATCACTAACTCAACCTTCATCTCTTCTCAACCTCAGAGGTTGGCAAAGGAAAGTCCCAGCCCTCCAATCTTGCCCTGGTGGTCATAGTGACCAGATGTCATCCTGTAGCTACCTGGTGGCTGTCAGCCAGCTCCCAGTCAATAGCATACACTAGAAGCTGATCACTCCAGGAGATCCAGGGAATTTAGCTTCCTTATGTCAGGAAACCAGGAAACACATATAAATAGGTATTTCACAATAGCATACATGTTCTTTAGATATTATATAACATCTTAGACAAAACAATTTTTCTATTATTTTGTAGCTAATTAGGTATCTTCTCTGTGAATTGTCTGTTTGTATCTCTTATCCATTATTTTATGAAGTGGTTTGTATTTTTCTAATTGGCTTATAAGAATTATATATCTGGATACTGTGAAGAAAAGTTCCTGGAAAGAATCATACCTTATGCTGAACATTCCTATAAGGCTGATTAACTGATGATTGTGGAGATGTTCGAATGTTGCAGGGCCAGGGCCCAATTTAAATTATCTTGAGGTATCTTTAGGCCCTTAAATACCCATTTATTACCTGCCTCTGTATGTGACCTAACATATTTGTAACCATTAGATAAATCCATTGGAATATAAAAACAGACCCCTATCTTCCACCAACCAAAAGGCTAAGGAATGCCATCAGACAGTGTCTGAGGCCTAGAGCTGAGATTGCCCCACTTTGCTGTAACCCACCTACCTGATATTTCCACCAATGTATTTGAAAAATGTCATAATATTACCATTGGAATCTACCAGATGACTTTATAGACAAACGTGCCAAGGATCCAAGTGCAACTGGTTATGACTAGTAATAATCAGATACATACAGATTAAAGACACATGTGCCAACATCGTTAGTAGCATTAAAAATGTAGGAAAGAGTATATCTTAAAATGAAATGGAGATCTTTAAAGGGTTAAAAACTCATTCAATTTTATGTCTTACAGGGTTTATACTGAATTCAATATTGTATGACTGTATTAGTTCAACGGTGAACCTAAAAATTTATAGCCACTTTTGAAAGAGATTTATCTTTGCTCTGGAAACTCTTATTGAGTATGTTAAAGCTGTAATGAAATGCTTCTTTTAAAAAAATTAAAAAAAAATTTTTAAATGTTTTAATTTATGATTTTGTTTTGTTACTGTAAAACTTCATGAAACTGTTGGGGAAAAAAAGGAAGCCTCTTCAAACAAAAGACTGAGAGTGATTTCAAGTAGCGTTTGGTAGCATTGGTAACTTTGAGTAAAACATGGAGCCTCCCAACTCTCAGCTACTAGTGATTTCTAAGATTTTTAGGGTATTGACTGGCTCCCTCCTGGGCAGATGAGTGCTTCCTGGAGCAGCAGGAATCCTAGCTATTAAGGCTTCCAGCCCTGTGTGTTCCCAGTGGGTTGTACAAATACCATTCTCTGTGCAGATCTCAGTGAGCAAAGGTTGGGCAGCATTGTGGCAAATACTGCTAGCAAAGCTCACAAAATTAAGACCTAGTCAGCAACTAGGTGATCTGTTTGGAAATGAAGGCAGAGCATGGAGAATCTGAAAGGCAAAGGTTGACAAGTCATCTTTGCTTCCTCAGCTGTCAATCAATCTCTTTCTGTAACCTACCTGCACCATTAAAGTCCTGACCCAGTTCTTATTGCCATCACTAACCACCTTCTTGTTGTTAATATGGTAAAGCTACATGGCAAAATTTACACCATACCCAAGTCAGTAGTATTCATTATTCATATTACAGTACTACAAACCTGTGGAACTTTTTCATTTTGCAAAGCTGAAGTTCTACCCCACTAACCAGTACTCCCTTTCTTCCCAGTCTGTGTTTCTATGAACTTGAGTGTTTAGATACTGATCTAACTCCTCATGCAGTGTGTTTTCACTACAAGCTGTTTCACTCAGTGTGATGGCGTCAGGCTATACGTCAGAATCTCCTGTATTTCACCACTGCCTTCCTTCATGCCATCTTCCTCCAGCCTCCTTCACTTACTCACTCCACCCTCAAATCCCAGTGCATCCCATACTTGTGAGCAACACCTCTGATTCCATGGTTTGCATTAGGCTTATCTCCTCCTGTGTGCTGCCAAAACCCTTATTTATGATCACTACTGAATCCAGTCTATTCATTTCTCAAATTTTCTGTCATTTCACAAGTTACTGGAAGATAGAGGAAGCCTTCTGGTTATATCATATACATACACGTACGTGTGTGTGTGTGTGTGTGTGTGTGTGTGTGTGTGTGTGTGTGTGCCTGCCCCTTGTTGCTAAGACACAGTTTGGGACACAAAAATTTTCCACTATTTTACAAGTTACTGGAAGGTAGGGGCAGCCTCCTGGTTATCATATACATACACGTGTGTGTGTGTGTGTGTGTGTGTGTGTGTGTGTGTGTGTTATAAGGTACTAAGTGCTCATGGATTTATGGAAGCTGACAATTCCCATAGTCTCCCTCTGTAAGCTGGTGATGTAAAATAATAGTGGTATAAGAGCTAATGGTACAGGGTCCAGTTGTGGGATGGTCTGAGGCCTGGGAGGCAGGAAGAACTCAGTTGTCTAGTTTGAGTAATCAGGCCGGTAAATTCTACTTTTCCTTCTGCTCTGTTTGTACCTTCAAAGGATTTGATGATTCCCCTCAACGCAGGGAAGAAAATCTGTTTTCCTCAGGCTACAAGATTCAAATGCAAATCCCTCTCAGAGACACCCTTACAGATGAACCCAAAATACTGCTTTACTAGAAAATGGGGCATCCCTTAATCTAGTTAAGATGATATACAAAAAAATCAACTAATAAAAGTGAGGAACTTCTTCAGATATCCACCCACCACTGTGAAAAGGACTCTGTCAAAGAGCAGATCCAGTCACACTGGAATCAGGATTCAATGTGGCAGAATTTGGATCTGCGAAGGTTTTAATTTCATAGCTTTGAATTTAATCTAAACAGACGATCTACTTCCGTTTTCAGTGATTCTTTCCCTGAGGCTTCTCTGTGGATTTTTTTTCCATCACAGTTTAATGAATTTTATATTGCTTTAAAGAAAATCCTTTATATCTTTCTTGCTCTAAACTTGTGAAAAATCATTAAAGCTGAAAGACTTCTCTACAGTTTTCAAAGTTTTCCAAACTCCACCTACATTCTCCATGGTTATTGCTACACCACTAAACTTCAAGGTCACCCTTTATTACAGCTATCAGAAAATGGTTTGAGTCGAGGTTTTTTTCTGATAAGTTTCTGTGTCATCTGATCTCTCTCTCTCTCTCACTCTGTCTCTCTCACTCTGTCTCTCTCTCTCTCTCACACACACATATACATACATCTTCTCAGCAACTCACTACAATTACACATTCAGACATTCTGATTTTTAAATTTTAAATGGAAAATTGTTCCACATATATAAATTATGTAATATATATGTGTGTGTACTTTTCATAAAGTAATTGTAATTATAAATTATACATATTTATGTTTCATATATATGTATCTTTCATGTGGAATACCATCATTTATAAAATTTTAATAGTCTTAGGAGTGAGCCTTCACTGCATGCATGACTCATGATTGGCATTTATACGGCTTTAGCTCGAGTCAATATAGTTTAGATAGAGCTCAGGCTTTGGGTCCAAATTTCCTGGGCTCCAATCCTAGCTTTATCATTTATTGACTGTGTAACCATTGGTGAGTTTCTTCATTCCCTGTGTTCCATTCACTCATCTGTAAGATGGATATAATAATGCCTGAATTGATGACTGTTTTGTACAATGAACAGAAATACAGAGGTCTTGGCAGAGTTAGATATTCAACTAATATTGCCATATTTTACAAGAACCATCCAAACTGATTGATTAAAAATAGTAAACAATTAAAACAAAGTTTGAGCTGAACAAAGACAGAATTTGGAATATGTAATGCTTTCTGTAACTTGAAACATTAAGTAATTTTCAAAAATTTTCCTCTATTCTGTTTTCTATCTGGATATAGCAGTAGAAAGAGACTACACGGAAAATGCTAGATCTCTGTATCTGGAAATCTAATAAATAAATACTCTATGTGACATTTATACTGGCAATTCCAAGGAAGCAGTCAAAGACTACAGATTATCAGGTATCAACATGATTTTAAGTACACATGTTTGAAAGTGCAGGGACACACGCGTTTGTGTATATACATAATACTTCCTTGAAGTGATGTGACTCAAAGCCTATCATAAGTGGAAATATGGAAATAAAAGGTTTATTTATTATTTTATGTGTATTTCTGTGTGCCTATATGAATTTATGTGCATCATGTGCTTGCAGAGGCAAGAAGTTGTCTGATCTTCTGAAACTAGATTTACAGGTGATTGTGAGCCTCTCTTTGGGTTCTGGGAACTAAACCTAGGCCCTCTGCAAGAGCAATAAGTGCTCTTAACTGCTGAGCCATCTTTCCAGCCCTCCAAAATGATAAAAGTTTTTAAGACTAATGAAAACAAAAAATGCTTTTATGTAAACATGGAGGAAAGTGAGGCAGAAACATTTTAACCTAGAATAATAGTGCCTGCTCCAATGGATTTCAAATATGAAACTAAAGGAGTTTCAGGTATGAAATTAAATGGTGAATTAACTAATTATGTACTTTCAATCCAGTCATGATCAAAGAACAATGTGAAAAACACTAATGAAAATGTACTTGCTAATTTATTTTCTTTGGAGTTTCCAGTGTTCAAATGTTTTTAAATATGCAAAGAAAATGTTCATTATAGGTAATTATAGGTAAACACAATTAAATAATCAATTCTGACATACAGAATTCCCAGAGGCATAAACTTCACTAATGCCTAGTAAATGATAAAATAAAAACTATGCTATTAATTTTTTTACTTACTTATTATAAAACAGGGTTTCTTATAGCATAAAATAGCCTCAAACTCTCTGTGTAGCTGATACTGGCCTTGAACTCCTGATCCTCCTGCTCCACCTCCATTGGAATTACAGGCCTACATCACCACACCTTTATTAACAGCCATTTTATAATGAACTATATATACAAAAGTGAAGAGCCTTATGTTACTAAAATTTAATAGTTTAGGAAGAAAGTCAGATGCCAGTTAAGGTCCTGATATGTGTGTGCGTGCGTGCGTGCGTGCGTGTGTGTGTGTGTGTGTGTACATGTGTGTTGAATGTATGTGCACATATGGGCGCATTCATATGGAGGTCAGAAGTCAATGCCAGGTTATTGAGACAAAGTCTGTAACTAAACATGTAGCTCACCAATGGCTGAACTGGCTGGCAGGCAAGGATGCCCATCTTTACCCTGTCAGCACTGAAATGCACCTGAGTGCTTAGGATGTGAATTCAGGTGCTCATGCCTGCATGGCAAGCAGTTTACAAACTGAGCCATCTCCCCAGTACCCTGATTTTTTTTTAATCTGTTGGTTTTTCACTTGGGGTCAGATAAAAAGATTAAATGCCTAAAGTGATGGCCTATTGGATATATAACTATAAAAAAGTTTATACTTATGTGTATATATAAATAAATTAAAACATTGAAAATATCAAGACTACAAAATATATTTAGGTTTGGATTCATAGCTCTCTTAAATTTGCTGCATATAAATTTATTTTACTGTTTTCTATCAGAAAATGTATTTTATGCATGTGGGCTGGAATTACATGGTATTTTACTTAACCAATGGCTATTTAATCTCATACTGAACCTTACAGTAGGACCAGTTAGAAAAAATAGAATGCTTTTAATTTTATGCATATACTTTTGATATATCAAAGTATTCAAAATATATGCATAATAAATGTAACATACAGGCAAATCCACATACAAATGTTAGATATGAAGAGCACCAGATTTGTATTGGTCATGTCAGATTATGGGGCTGATCAGTTTCGGTTTTGAAATCACATATAACATTTTTTTACGAGTAGTAGCTACAAAAACTTTTTTGCTTCAGTGGCAAAACATTCAAACTCTCACTTGAAGAATCTTTTCCCGAGGCCACAACCTAGAAAGATCAGGAAGGAACAATCTGTTCCACAGTAGAGAGCTAAAAATCCAGGTATGGTCAGAGTACAGACCTTTATGTTACACATGTTTTGTTTTTCTTATTAATACACTTGGTTGAAAAGCAATGGTTTTGGGAATGAGAGTAATAAAGGGTAAAATCTAAGTACGGTCAGAGTACAGATCTTCTTGTTACACTTATTTTCTTTTTCTTATTAATACCCATTGGTTAAAAAGCAATGGCTTTGGGAATGAGAGTAATTAAATGTAAAATCTAAAAGGATCTTTAGAAGAACTATTTTTTAGCTAAAATTTTAATAGTTTATGATTTTATCTTTTACAAAATAGGCTACTTCGGAATATTCTGAGTGTATAAGAGCCTTCACACAATTCCAAAAGACTTGCTTCAGAGCCTT
The DNA here is from genome assembly GCF_000622305.1 of Nannospalax galili. NCBI lineage: Eukaryota > Metazoa > Chordata > Mammalia > Rodentia > Spalacidae > Nannospalax > Nannospalax galili. Next base: position 408,641 of record NW_008357493.1, read on the forward strand.
GTATCTGTTTAACATGTCAATTAGTCTTGCAGTGTTGTGAATGTATCCATGAAAATCTTATCCAAATGTCCCCCTCTTTAACCAGCTCTACTTCTCAAGAGAGCCAAATATTTCAGCCAAGTATTCTCCCTGCAGCAGAAGCTATAGCTAGTTAGATGATTCCACTTGCCATCTGTCTGCCATGGATAACATAACTTGTATAAGTTTCTATTTCGATTTGGGGGTACCGTTCCCACTGCCCTGATACACTCTGTTTTCATATAGAACCAGGCACAAGTTTGATCATTTATTCTATTTAGTTTTTTGTAATCACTTGGGGCACCTAGACTAAATTCTCCTTTAATATATAGAAGTCAGACAAGTTGCTGTATAATATTTTTATGATGATGACCAACAGCATTACATACAACTATGCAAAATGGCAATCTAGCCTGAGCCATTTGGTTTCTAAACAGCCTTCATTTTAATGGATGAAGAATGATCTCCAAATCCAATCCATTAAGCTATGCCCCTCTTTTAGTCACAAAAATAGGAAACTATTCCAGGGTATTTGAAGGGTAATAGGAAAATCTTCCTTGATACTAGATAAAAGGTAAATTATATTATTTAACTCAGACTGCCTCAACTTACTCAATTACTTTTGTTTGAAATTCAAAGTTTTTATATTACTGTAATCATAGGTTTTGTGCTTATTTTTTAAATGCAGCTTTTCAAAATCTCCCATATTACTTACTTGTTTAAGCTTCTTTAGATCTTCATCGAGTTCTAAGTTGTCCAAAATAACAGCAACAAACAAACTCAGGAGGATCTATAAAATGGTTAAATAACAATGAAAACACCCACATGCCATAGGTATGAAAATATTTTGTATAATATAATATAGAACATCTACATAAAAGATATTGGATATAGAATTCTTTAAGTGAAAAAATAAACATGCACTGTGAGTCATTGCATAGGCATAAGGTATTTGCCACAAACACATGACAGGAAATACATGTCAAATAAATAATAAAAATAGTAATTTACTTTAGGAAGGTAATTTAACCAGGAAGTGAGGATTTGTTTTTCTAATTCAGCAATCCCATATCTGAAACTAACCTGAGATATAAATCTAAAATACTGATGAAGAGCTAATATACAAAGGTACCGATTAGAGGGCTATTTGTAATGATGAAATACTGGAAATAATGTCAAGTATAAATAGCTATAAGTAGCTAACATATAGAAACCTAGATGACAAAATTCATGTTGCTGTTAAAGATTTCCATCGTGGCAGCTAGTCTCCAAGATGTCCTCCAGTGTTGCTCATAGCTGCTGAGGTTACACAGAGCCTCTTGTCCTATAGCTTCCCACATTGAATGAAGCTAGACTATATAACCAGGAGGCTATAGAACAGATAGTGTAACTTCTGAGAGGAGACAGTAAAAGACATCATCACTTTTACCCTGCTCTTTTGGCTCACTGGCTCAGGTGGAGTCCTGGGCCAAGTGTGAGGGCAGCACCTTGAAAAGACCCATCTGGTGATAAGTATAAACAGAGGCTTCTCGCCAACAGCCAGCAAGGAACTGAGATTCCCCTTCCAGCATGCATGTGAATGCCTGTCTTGCAGGCAGATATGCCAGTCTCAATAAAGCCTTCCAGGTCATTGCAGCCCCCAGACAGCATCTTAGCTATAACCCAATGAGACAGTGAAATAGACCCAAGAAAACCTGTTACAGTTCCTGAGAGACAGGAACTATGTGAGATAATAAAGACCTCTTTGCTAGCAACCCCTCCAACTATGAACAATGTGCTATACAGCATTAAGTAACTAATACAACTCACGAATTTTTAAAATTTTTAATAACTACATGATCAGAAGAAGCATTTTACTACAGCTTTAACATATTCAGTGACATACTCCAGAGCAAGAGTACATCTCTTTCACAAGTGGGTGCAAGTTTCTAGGTTCACAGTTGAATTAATACAGTTATACAATACTGAACTCAGTATAAGCCCTGTAAGACATATACTTGAATGAGTTTTTAAAAGATCTCCACTTCATTTTAGAATATATTATTCCTTGCAGAAAGAGTCACAGTTTTTGCTACTAACACTGAGATGTTGGTGCATGCATCTCTAATCTGTATGTATCTGATTATTACTAGTCATAATCAGTTGCACTTGGATCCTTGGTGCCTGTGTATGTCTATAAAGTCATTAGGTAGATTTCAAAGGTAATGTTTATCATCTTTACTAATTAGCATGACATAAATTTCTATGCTTCCTCCTCAAATATAGTACATTTAAAAAAAAATTTGGTGATTTTTTTTTTGTGTGTGTATATCACACAGAACATCCCAAACCATCTTGTTCAAATATACATCCACTTTCCAGATGGCACCCTCCCATAATCTCTTTCCCCCCACTAGAGCCCTTATACTCTGATATCTCTGCTACGGTCTGCTGTGTTGTCAGCACCCCCAGCCATTCCCCACTACTTGCCCTTCTGGTGAATCTGGTCAGCCTACCTAGAGGTCTTTGTTTTAGGAGGGTCAGCTATTCCTCTTCTAGAAGCAATCAGTTGTCAATACTCCTTAGGATAAGATTAGGTCTGCTGTTCATTTGGGTTACTATTTGGGAGTCCCTTTGGTCACCCTAGCAGCAATCAGTTCTCAATATTCTTTTAGATAAGACAAGGTATGCTGGCAAAACTGGATTTCCACCTGTAGAAGAATGAAACTAAGCCCCTATCTTTTACCCTGTACAAAAGTCAATTCCAAATGGATCAAAGACCTCAATGTAAAGCCTGAAACTATGAAACTGTTAGAAGAAACCATTGGGAAAAACCTAGAAGATATAGATGTAGGAAATGATTTTCTAAACCGGACATCAATTGCTCAGGAAACAAGGGCAAGAATTAACAAATGGGACCTCATTAAACCAAAAAGCTTCTCTATAGAAAATGAAACAAGTTATGGAGCCAGGTGTGGTGGTACATGCCTTTAGTTCTAGCACTTGGGAGGCAGAGGCAACTGGATCTCTGTGAGTTTGAGGCCAGCCTGGTCTAGTAGTGAGTTCAGGACCAGCTGGAGCTACAGGGAGACCCTGTCTCACAAAACCAAAAAAAAAACCAGCAGTAACAGTAAGAATGTACGTGCAAGAAGAACACGTTGCTTCCTTAAAATGAGAGAGAAACAAAAACAAGCAGAGAAATCGAATTCCTCTGAATAAATCCAGTCATACTGTATACATATGTCAGTTTACCAGTAGACTCTCAATTTCCTTAAATGTTAAATATATTTCTAGGGAATACTCCTCCACTGCTGGTGGGGCTGCAAACTGGTTCAACACCTATGGAAAGCAGTGTAGAAAACTCTTAAAATTTAAAGCTACAAATGAACCTACCATTTGACCCAGTTATAGCACTCCTTGGCATATACCCAAAGAACTCATCCTATCGCAGAGAAACTAGTACATCCATATTTGTTGCTGCTCTTTTCACAATAGCTAAGAGATGGAAGCAACCTAAGTGTCCCTCAATTGACGAGTGGATAAAGAAAATGTGGTTCATGTATACAATGGAGTTTTACTCAGCAGTAGAGAAAGATGAAATCATGAAATTTGCAGGTAAATGGATGGAACTAGAAACTAAGTGAAATAACACAGAATCAGATAAATAAATACATATGTTCTCCCTCATCTGTAGATTCTAGCACCAAATCATTATATGTGAGTATACATCCTGATGTAACTGTAGGAACCAGGATAATGAAAAGGAAACAGGGAGGTAAAGGAAAAGAAAGAACCTGAAAGAGAGGAACAGTCGGAAACAGGCCATAATAAGGGAGATATGGATAAAAATTGGGTTAGTTTAAGGGAATGGGGATGGAAGGGTATACAAGGAACCTAGGGGATCAAGGGAAAGAAGGAGCTCAAGAGAGGTAGAACTGTAGGAGAAGGGTATTATTAAGGGAGAAAGGGGGGCAATGGGGGCACCTTAAGTGGGAAAACCATGATGGAGGGGTGAGACAATGCAAGAGATAAATAATGCCTAGTTAGTTTTGAAAACCATAAGGAACCATATTACTCCTACAACCTACCAACAAATTACACACAGCAGATCAAGAAATACCTAGAAATATATTTCTAGATAAGGTTTATCTGAGAACAACTGATCTTTGCCCGAGATTTATCTACATGAC
>NW_008357493.1:412922-424749 GCF_000622305.1 Nannospalax galili
TGAACCAGTGTCCAGTCTACAAAGAGGAGGCTCAACAGAGGATTCATTTCCTCCATGCTTCCAAGCGAAGCCAACCATGGTTGAGCAGGACTTTTGACTTATCTTCACATAGGTGGAACTGGTAAAAGAAAGGAGCCAGGGGCTCCTCCCAAGCCCATGTGACCCCTGAGGAACAGATCCTCAAACGACCTTAAGAGTTAAAATAAATTGGCTTATCTGGATCAACTCTATTGCCTTAAACACCCAAAAGGAAAGTATAACCAAAGATTAAAGGGCCAATATAATTTCTTAAGCATATGCATAGCTAAAAGCTACATAGCAAGCAACAATGCCAGATAACTCATGAATTTTTATAGTACCCTCCCAAATGCTTCCATTGCAATAGTAAGGGTACATATGGTAAAAGTTCAGCAATGTATAAAAAGGAATAATAGAGAAAATGTTAGGAGCTGGTTCTTCAGATGGTAACTGTGTCTTTCTTTGTATAATGATTATAAATTTGTGAATTCCATTCCCCACTTTTTAATATTTCAGACTCACACTTCTTTTAGACTAGGTAAACATGGGAAAGAAAGAAAATATACATAGCATTTTAAAATATTTTAATTTTTAGTCCTTCTGCTCGGAATTTCCTAAAGTCCCATGTTCATTTCATTGTTTTCACTCCTGGTTTATAGTCTTCTTTTCAATTTCCCTCTGAACAAATCATTACCATCTGTCATTATTGATGCTTGAGTCAGAAGACAAGAAAGTTGAGGTAGCTAAGCTGTGAGTTCTAAGTACCAGTTCTAAGTACTATGCAGAAGCTAGAGACTTGCTCTTTTCCAGGTTTAATGAACTGAAAACAAGAGGGAAGGAAGATTGCGTCAGGAGGTGCTGGGATTGGGACTAATGCCAACATGCTTCTTTGGTGCAGCCATATAGCTACATTCTTGAGGAATCCTAGCAAGAGTTGAAGACAATCCAGAGAGGTCCAGACCAGAAGGTTTCCTGCTATCACCATGTCTGACTCACCCCTGTCATCTGGGTCAGGCTCCCTGGAGAGCAGGCACTGTTCTAACCTAGACATTCCATAGTTCAAGGTTATTCTTTCCCATGATCTTGGTGATGAAAAGCCATGTCTTAGAGGAATCTACTTTTCCCTGAATCCTCATACCAAGTTCTGGGATATCTCCCGAAAGTCTCCTAATAGTAAAAGTCACCTGACACCTCTGGCCCAATGGGCATTCCAGCAGGCATTGTTTCCTATCCTGATTTAACTAGGTTTTTATCTTTCCAGCAAACCTGTAAACACGAAAAATGTCTTTGATTGTGGGTGGTGGTGGGGTCTATTTCTCTCCTTTTTCTTAGATCAACTCCTTTAGAAAACATGTAGTTACTTGCACATTTTCATTCTCTCTCTTATTTTGTTTGGGAGACAGGGTCTCTCTGCAGCCCCAGCTGGCCTGGAACTCACTATGTAGACCAAGCTGGCTCAATCTCAGGAAGATCCACTTGCTTCTGCCTCCAGAGTGCTGGGATTAAAGGTATGTGCCACCATGCTCAGCCATCATCTCATTCCCTTTGAGCTGTATATGCATCTGTTATAAAGCCACATGAACCTCTCACTAGTTTATTGTCCAGGAAAGGTTTTCCTAAGTACCTGAGAGCTGTCTCTTTAAAAGGTAAATAATCATCAAGGAAGATAGCATGCCATTCTCCTTTCCTGGTGGGAAGGTGGTGATTTTCCTAGGAACCCAGCTAGTTCCAAGTTGTAAAATGACCTTCTTGTCCTGGAGATAAGGAAGCATTATTATTCCCTGGATATAGACAGTGGAGAATAGCAGGTGGCCTCAGCGATCACCAGGTGAATTTTGGATCCATTATATTTACCAAATGACCCTATTGGGTCGTTTCAAGAACTGGCTATTTTATTGTTGAAGCAGGTATGTGATGTTGTTGTCTATAGGGTGTACATAGGATACAGGTGTCCACAGGCCTTTGCCCTGTCTATCAGTTCACCTGACATGCTCACCATGGTGATTCTTCAAACATAAGACTGTTTTCTTTTCGATACTACCTTATGGAGAAGTTTGTGGCTTAGTATATTTTATCTGTAATTATTTCTCCAGTATCAGCCAGATGGAGGCCCACTGAAGGACAGTGAGGTCATACTATCAGATTAAATTTTGACAAAGAGTTCAGGGCACTCCATGGATGTGTCAGGCATAGCCTGGTCAGGAACACAATTGTAATATCACCCTCACTGTAGGTTCACAACTAAGCTCTGTCCTTTACTCTGGGGTAATGACTAGTTCACGGGGGGCAGTTCGGTACCCTCATGTGTGAAGTTCAATGTATATAACAATAGCAGTTCAACAAATTGCAAGCCCCTCCCCCATTTAACATTACTCCAACAAACATGGTGTGTAATCTAGCCTACAGGAAAACACATAACATAGGCTTAGATATGTGGAAATCAACTTTCTTGACTTTCTTATAAATGAATTTGATTAGCTCATCTATCCTTCCATTTCTGAGGACTGAAGATGTGTCATTGCTCTCTCAATTCAAACCAAGTCTCAGGATTTCAGTTATGTTAGAATATGTACTCTTTTTCTTCTGGGAGGGTGTAAGTTCAAACATATGCACATAACCTGGAATCTGGTCCACTGTGAGCTAGATCAGCCATGCTCCATCTCCCATAGGTAATACTGATGATGGTTGCTGATAGAAGGACTCTGGGTCTTTAATCTGCCAATGTGATCACCACCTCAGCTCTGGAAGGTCCTGTGGTGATTTTTGGATTCCCAGTGATAACATCTGTGTGGTTTCTCAGAGTTATTAAGGCAAAATGAGCATAATTGGTTGCTTCAGTTTGGGTATGTATTCTGTCACAATTCTGGAGGCCAGATGTCTAAAGCCCAGGTGTCAGAAGGAACACACTTCCTCCAAGGACTCTAGGAAAGAATCCTTTCGTGCTCTTGCACCTTCTGATCACCTCAGGCAGTTATTGGTTTTACTTAGAAGAAAATATCAATTTCCAAATCCATTCTCACAAGGGCCTCTATTTCTCCCTGTGCCTTGTCCTCCTGTTTCCTATCAGAATGTTTTTCACTGGATTTGGGATCCACCCAGATAATATAGAATGAATTTAGTACAAGATTATTAATGTTAATTATATCTATAAAAGCCCCTTTTCTAAAAAAATTGGGATTTTGTTGCTTTCCATTTCTTTTTATTCAATGTGTGTAATGCAGCCTCTTTAACCTGGCTCGCTGGAGCATAAACTAGATGCTGCAAGTACAGTTTGACTAAAGGTGACCAGCAGGCAAAATGGCACTCAACACTCAGAACAGTTCGGATGTCTTATCATTCTTTGTGGAAGCAGAGAGCCTTGTTCTCTGAGGACCTCTCAGAATCTGTCTCTATTCAAACCTCTAGGCAGGAACCTAACACTGTCCTGCTGCTACTGGTCCATGTGGGGCCCCCAACAAGGCCATTTCCCCTCAAGTGCAGATAAGATGCCCAGGTAGGTCTTGGCTATCCAGATACCCAGATGCATACCAATACTACAGCTGCCTCTGGTCTGGTTCACCACCTCCCAAGGAAAAACTCCTCTTTCTTCCTCCCTCCATGTCAGAAAACATCTTTATTTCCCTTTCAGAGGCTGAAGTCTGTAGGAAAACTGGGACAAACAGTGGTGTGGCTGTGCAAGAGTTAAGATCAACACCAAAAACTAGACTATTTGAATATCACAAATCTAGTACTTACTATCTGAGCATAAGCTCAGTGGGATGGATGGGTCATCTCATTTAACATTGTGAGGCATTGATGAAGACCTCAGTGATGAGCTACAAAGGCGCTGGGATAACATTGACAGGAAGGGAAGCAGGAGAAAGCCAATACAGGTAGCGGGGGTGCACAGGGCTTATTCTGAACCTGTTGAGTGGGTGAGTCCAGCCATGGCTTACTTTCCTAGAATACTGAATAGGGAGACCATGGGGACTGGGATGGGTAATACCCTGAGTGCCACAGACTGAGGCCAGGGGATAAAGAGGGAAGTTGTCACCTCCATGTAGTGGTGATGATAGATTCTTCTCTGTTGAGATTACATAAACTTATGGAAACTAAATACAATATTAAATAACATGTGGGTCAATGGAGAAATCAGAAAGGAAATTAAAAATTCCTAGAATTCAATGAAAATAAAAATACAACATACCAAAATCTATGGGACAGTCCTAAGAATGTAGGCAATCCTTAGAGGAAAGTTTATAGCACTAAGTGCCTATATCAGAAAAGTAGAGACACCCCATATTAATAACTTAATGATACACCTGAAGGTCTTGGGAAACCAGGAACAACACACCCAAAAAGAGTAGCTGGGAAGGAATAAAAAATATCAAGCTGAAATGAATGAACTAGAAACAGCAACAACAACAAAACAATATAAAGAATTAATGCAATGAAAAGTTGGTTCTTTAAAAAGATTCACAAGATTGACAAACTTTTAGCTAGATTAACCAAAAGAAAGAGAGAGAGACTCTAATAAAATCAGAGATTTTTCCTTTCAAACGTTTTGGAATTTTGTTAATGGTTATTTTGTGTTTAATGAATCTAAAGTAGCCACTTAAAACATGCTCACTGAAACAAACACCAGGCAGTGTGAATACAGTTTGACAAAGGGATTAGATATAGAATGTTTGCTTGCCATGTTTTAAAAATAAACATCATATTTCATACATTCTTCTTAGAGAAAATAATTTATCCCTGGAGCAGAAGACCAGACACATTGTGGGATTCTTGTTTTATTTTCTCCTTGCTAACCCAAGCCTGACTTTTGTGATAGACAAGAGAAAATAAGCTTCATCTTGTCAAAGCTTTGACTTTTCCAAGGAAAATACAGACAAGACTTGCCAATAAGAAGTCCCAAATTTACAGGATTAAGAACTATGTTAGGGGAGATTATTGATAACACATTTAAGATGAATGCATGAGAAAGTCAAAATGTGCTTTAAGTTAGCATTAAATTTTTATTCATTAAGGATCTTAGAAGTCTCGTGTCAGCTCAATTAATATGACTGATTGCAAAAGCAGAAACTAGTTAACAGCAGAAAGGAAACAGTTGCGTGGAGCCTGGGCTTCCTCTAAAGCTCTGGTTTGGATACTGGCTTTGGCTTTTGTTACTGGTGTAGAGGTCTGTCATAAGGTGATGACTTGGTACCTGGGGTGAGAGGTGAGGAAAGTCTGGACTGAGGTTAGTCTCTTTAGAATAGAAATGGAAAGTCCAGGAGACCAGGGTGAACTTGGAACTGATTGTAGAGAAGTGAGAGTTACTCTGTACTTCTTTTCTCAGACTCTAATAAGGTGACAGTAACCACTGGGATCAAGAAACAGAAGTGAGGGGAGGCTGGCAGCTTGCTTTCCATCATACTTAATTCACCTTGTCAACAATGCACCATTTTGCTATAAGCCCAGGGAAGAACTGACTGAGGAAACAGTCTGGCCTAGATACCAGCCACTTACCAACACAAGGAATTGAAAGTTATGGGAACTGGTGACAGGTGCTAATTCTGAAAGCAAGAGCCGTTCCTCAGTTCTCAGACGTCTTGGTTCTATCTTTACAGAGTGCTGAGGTAACACTCATGAAAAATCTGAACCCCTTATATTTATCTCCTGCTTTTGACTTTCAGTCAATGTTTGCCTAGTACAAGTATCATATGTATGGTGTCCAAATGTTTTCCATTGCTGTTAGGTGTGGCTTTCAGGTCTGTCTGTATGAAAGTGTTAACTGATGAAACAAGAATCTTTATAGGGATTTGTGACATTGAATTATAAGAGCTGAGTCTTGTAGATAAAACACTTTTTTACGCTGTCAGAATTAAACTATATAATCAATCAGCTTTTCTGTGTTACTTTTTAATATTCAGATTTATATAATAATAATTCACTTTAGAACATGACCTAGATTATCAATTAAAAAATTTATCAGTGCTGCACTAGCAGGGAGACAAGACTCATCCAATAACACTTCATTTCTCCTTGAACTTTGTTAAAATACACATGTGTTTTCAGTAGAATGCTGTTTATTTTACATGCTGCTTAAAAAACGAAATTCCTAAGCATACGTATTTTCATGGATTGGTTGCTTGCCAGGCTAAACAAGTCCACTGCATTCAACTGTAGTAATACGCAACATAGCGTCTGCTCTGCCGTGGAATATTTAACTGGGTTAACATACTTACTCCTTCATTTTCTGACAAACATGAATACACTATGAATCAGCAATTTCTATGCAAAAGCAGAGAATAACAAAATATTTCAGGTATCTAGCTCTTTATTCTCTTTAAGTTAAAATGCCCATTCCCAAGCAAGTTTTAGTTTTAACACTGACAATCGTTTAGTGTAGACATGGTACATATCAGGTCTTGGAGCCTGGGAAGTCCCTAAGAATTTTCAGGGAGGACATAACAACATATTAGTAGAATTTTGAGCTTCCTGTTTAGTGGACTTTAAAAAGTGATTTTCCAGGTTCAATATGACACCTTGCCCAAGCGTCTCCCAGATATGTGACTACTGGCCTATTCCTAGGATTCCTCTCTTTCTTCATCTCTTCCTCTTACTTCTCATCCTATCCAGAAAAAAGCTCAGCTTTGATTTGAGCTAGCAATTTGCTATGGGTTCAACTGGACTAAAGGTTTGCTAGTATTTGCTAAGTTTTATGCATTTCTTTTACACACTTATATACTTGCTAAGTTTTTATACATTTATAACAGATAAACTTATTTTTCTGCACTAAATTTCAGCCAAATTCAAAATGAGCATAGTCTTTTAAAATTTATTTACTTATTTATTTTTATTCTTTATGTGTGCATGCTTTGTTTGCATGTATATAAGTGCACCACGTGAGTGCAGAGGTCAGAAGAAAGCATTGGCTGTCCTGCAACTGTAGTTATATATGGTTGTGAGCTGCCATGTGGGTGCTGAGAATCAAACCCAGGTCCTCTGCAAGAGCAAGCAGGAACTACTCAGCCACTGAGCCACCTCTCCAGTCCCAAGAGAACTTCTTTAATGAGCACTATTTCCTCAACAACTCCACTCAATATATCACTGTCTACACATCAGACTTCCTTTTGAGCAAGCATGATCCGGACAGTTAAAATTTATGGTGTCGTTTTAAAAGAGATCAACCACATCACTGGGAATAGATTGACTTGGCTGGGAAGTTTGTCATTGTTAACATACCGTACTTTGCTTTTTCTTTAACTAGTCATGTTCCCATGACCTCATTCTCTATCTCTCTTTCTTTTTTTTCTCCCCAACTTTCTTTTTACAATTTTTCATGTAGCTCAAAGGTGACCCTTTCTCCAGAATGTCACCATTAATCTTGTTTCTTCATCTATGGTGCAGTTCACTGGTAATTTCTATTTTTAAAAACATTTTCTCTGTACAATAGGAACACAGCGGGAATCTGATTCGTGCCTCAACCTTGTGCTCTGCTTTCTCTTTCTTAGCAGTTATAATCACACTATCTTAAGTTTTCTTGCTGCCTATAGTCTAAAATAATTTCACTTTTTATATGGGTCAGCAAAGAGTCAAATGTAATCAGAGTGGTGTAAAATGGGATACATTCAACCCAGATGCACTTTTTAATGAATCCTATAAAATCAAGTTATTTAATTTACACTTTCAAATATGCATTTCTATCAGCAAAATATGACTATTCTCAGCAAGCTGCTCCTATCCAGACAAAATCAAGAGATTGCTGGGTTAATTTCAGCACTTCAAAGGTAACAACGACCGACCATCCACGGCAATCGTTTAATTATATTTTACCCTTTTCAGTATTCCCCACCACAGGGCTTTCCTTTGAGACAACAATAAAGGACAGAAAGAAACACTGAAGTGAGGGGTTGGGGAGGAGGCTGGAGTAAGTCTTTTCAACTATTTAATTCTTCCATGGCCCTTATCCCTAAATCACTGGCAAAAGTGGGTGAAAAGATGAATTCAGCAAGCATCTGGTTTTGCAATCAGGCAGGACAGAAATACAGAACGCAAAACCTTGAATGGCAGAAAAGGTATTCAAAGGAATGATAGATAATGGGTATGAATTTTCCTTTGCTGTACCTGGAGCTTGATTGTCACTATAAGCCGACAAATTGGTGCCACCCCCACCTCCCCGTCCCCCGCCCCTGCCCCGGGAGCATGCAGAGGCCTGCTGTTATTCCAGAACTAATTGCAGTCAAACACTTTTGTCCCTGCCTGGCACATACTTGTCCCTGAGAGACTGTCAGGAACTCTCCAGGTTGATAGCACCACTAGTCAGAATGGGTAACAGACTAACTAGAGTTTGCACATGTATGTCAACTTCCCTCCAAACTGAGTTAAGACGCATTGTAATATTTCAATAGAGGAAACATTTAAGAAAAATGCTCATCTTAGGATATATTTAAACCTAAAGACAGACTCATGAGATACAGACTTTAACTTGTAACACTTTTCTCAGATTTTAAGGGCGTGCAGTCTATCTACATTAGATTTCTATCACCCTATCCACATGTTGGTCTAGACTACCTCTGAAAATATTGAATTAATGAATGAATGAATTAATGAATTAATAAGCACCACTAGCTGTCTGAATGGTCACATTTAAGTTTTTCATACAAGGCTGATGTGGAAGAACTAGGAAGCATGGCCCGATCATGTGGGATTTCGTCACACAGAAGGAACCTATGCGCCATACCTCTAAACTAGCCATTGAGTGACCAGTCCTGTTTGTTGAAGTGCTTGTGGTGATTGGTGTTAATTTCTGAGTAGTTGTGGGCTTTAACTAGATACAGATTAAGTTCTTTCCCACTTTGACCAGGATGTGAGGCAGCTTTTATACATAGTTGTAGAAATTCATTAAAACTATATTGTGGGGCTGGAGAGATGGCTTAGTAGTTAAAAGCACTGACTGCTCTTGCAGAGGACCCGGATTCAATTCCCAGCACCCACATGGCAGCTACAAACCGTCTTTAACTCCAGTTCCAGGGGATTTGGAAGCCCTCTTCTGCCTTCCGTGGCATTGTACAACATGGGTACACTCACATACATGCAAACAATACACTCATACACATAAAATAAAAATAATAAATAAAATATTAAAAAAAACTATATTGTATCAGGTTAGAGAGATGGTTCAGTGGTTAGGAGCACTGGCTGCTCTTACAGAGGACCCAGGTTCAATTCCCAACACCTACATGGCAGCTAACAACTGTTTGTAACTCCAGTTCCAGGGGATCCAATGCTCTCTTCTGAATCTGTGAGCATTTCATGACACAGTTGTACTTAACACACATGCAGGCAATATACTCATACACGTAAAATAAAAATAATAAATAAAATATTAAAAAACTGTGTTGTGTCAATCAGAATTAACCCAATAAAGCCCACCATAGTGATGTTATACTAAGATTATCCAGATAAAATAAATAGAAAGAAAACCAATGGTAATCATTTCTTAAGCAAAATCTTTGTGAAATGGGGAAGTGACTGGACTATCTAGAATTTGGGGTAGTATCTAAATTATATTATTGTTTTTAATTTAGCGACAGAGTACTTTCTTTCATTAAGTTAATTCTCTCTTTAAAAAATTATTTTCTAGGGCATCTTGATTTTTATGTCCATTTGGCAAAAGAACAGCAGTAGGTTTACCCCTGGGGCCTGTGTGCTCCCCAAACATGGGTTCTTAGCCAGAAACACAGTACCAGGCATGTGTTTCCTCCTGTGGAGCAATATTTTGACAAATAGATCTAGCATTAAACTGCCCTCTAAATTTGTATCTGCCTACAGATTAGTGCAGTTTTCAGACTATCAGAGAAGTTTCTTTGTGCAGTGGATGGTGGTTAACAGAGAAACTCACAACTGGTTAAACAACAGAGAACAACAGAGAATCAATGACTGTGCAGTCTTTCAAATGAGACCTTTATATCACAGCCTCTCTCGAAGGCTCAGGAAACACTGCAGGAGAGGGAGAGGAAAGCTTGTAAGAGCAAGGGTAGGGGAGGACCAGAGCAAAAGCCTGTTTTTGGGATATGACAGGAATGTTGTACTCATGAGTTCACAGTATCTGTGGATGCCTGCACAAGACCTACACAGGATGAAGACAGTCAACATTCTAGCATGGAAGGGGAAGGGTTCATGAGGCCCAACTCCTATCTGAGGAGCCATGGAGAGTTGATGGCTTCTGGGGGAGGGAAAATGTGTTTGCTCTGAGAGCGTGCTCCTGGTAAGCTGTCTGCAGTCACCACTCCTAGAAATACATAGAAGCCCAAATTTGAGACAATATGTTTTTAAATAGAAAAAAAGAGGGGCTGGAGAGATGGGTCAGTGGTTAAGAGCACTAGCTGCTCTTGCAGATCTGGGTTCAATGCCCAGTACCCACATGGTTGGTGGCTAACAACTGTCCATAAATCCAGTTCTAGAGTATCTAATGCCCTCTTCCAGCCTCTGCAGGGGCTACTTGACATCAGTGCACTTACATACATGTCATATAGATAAAATAAAATAAGGTTAAAAAAAGGAACATGGCATTAGGGGATAGGGAGGTTGGATGGATCTGGGAGGAGGTAAGCAGGGAGCTGGAGGGGCTAGTGATCAAAATACATTGTATGAAATTCTCAAAGAAAATAAAATATTTATTAAAAACGATTTTTATAAGTTAAAAATCTATCCAGTGTGCATACCCTCAGGTCATACATACACCTCAACAACCTCTCAGTTATCTCAGTAGGTAAGCTCAATAAATTCATTGGTTCCCCAGTAAAACTTTAATGAAACATTGACTTGACACTAGGAACTTAAAAGAGAATAAGCATTGCTTAGCAGCCTCAGGAAAAGAAGTTTCACAACAGATGGAAAGTTTATTTGTTAATGCTATTATGTCTCATAATTATTTTTTAAAAAAGAAAATGAGAATGTAAAAGATGCTAAAAGGATATAGGAATGGAGATATTTTCCAAAATAGAAAAAAATGAGAAAGCCTAAGCAAGTGATGATGGTCTGTTTAGGTTTGTTATATATAAAGGCTGAGACAAAAATAATATACAAATAATCTTAAAATGTCTATGGTTATAGTTTAGTCAACTAGTTTAAGGCAAAAAATATATATCTAGTCAAGGTTTATCTGAGAATATTTGTTTTTTTACCCAAGCCTTATCTACATAGCACATGATAATTAAAAGTACCAGGCTGGTGGAATGAACCTTATTGGATGTTTAACAGTCATACTTTAAGGCCTATACTAATGTGGTCAGAGGGACTTAAGGGCAGTTTTTGCTCCTTGCCCTCCAAGGTCGACCAAGTTCCAAGGAACTATGGACCATCTCTCAAAATGTCCTGTAACTGTGGTGAGTCACCTTGTTCAGGGAGGACATGGAGACCCCACAAGATGGACTTGAACCAGTGTCCAGTCTACAAAGAGAAGGGTCAACTTAGAGGAAACATCTCATTCATGCTTCCAAGTGAAGCCAGACATGGTCAAACAGGACCTTTAACTTATCTTCACATAGATGTAACTGGTAAAAGAAAGGAGCCAGGAGCTCCTCACAAGCCCATGTGACTCCTGAAGAATAGATATTCAAATGACCTTAATTGTAAAAATAAATTAATTTATTTGGGCCAATTTTATGGTCTTAAACACCCAAAAGGAAAGTATAACAAAAGACTGAAGTCAGCAGTATACTTCTTTAAGAGATCAATGGATGACAATTCCCAGACATTAGGCTTAAGGCTATATAAAAAGTTATTTAGACAATTATTTCTCATTGATGATTTTGTTCCTAACCAGAAAGTGCTGCTCAGA
>NW_008357493.1:424849-425859 GCF_000622305.1 Nannospalax galili
TCTCCCTATCTAGAAGCCTTTGAGATGAAACTGACACTGATTCTAGCCACTCCAACAGCTATCGAAGTGCCTGAAAACACATTCTGGGTCCATCACTCTCAAGTCCAGCCTTGGAAGACAAAGTAAAAATGAGTAGGAACCCAATAGAGGGATGCTTTTGGAAGCCCTTGTCAAGAAATACCAATGGACTTTCATATAAACATTGGAAAATTGCCCTGTTCTGACTTTTTTCTAGTTCCCTGTCTAGAACTTGTAATGCTAATTAGTCTTGCCTTTACTTCTCCTTCACATCTCCTATTCATGATTCAAGGACTTTCTTTTCCCCTTAGAGATAAGAGTTATGCAAATTTGGAAGTCTGTTAGATAGACCCACTGAAGGGGTACTCCAATTGCCTCACCCTGCATCCCTGTTCAGCATGGAAAAAAACAGAGTAGTCTATGTCCCTATTCCCTATGGGCAATTTGGGTAACCCCTTCAGAGGATGGCGTGTTAAGAATAGGAGGTAGGAATTGGCTAGGCAGTTAGGGTAAAAAGACCCCAAAGAAAATTAGCCAGTTTCTTGGCTAAAAATCAAAATGTCCTTGGGCCTCTTAGCAACATACTCTGTTTCAAAGGCCTAAAGTGTTAAAAGTATTTTGGAGCTGTATCTAATCCTTAAAAGATTTTAGGGTTACCTCTTCAGAGGGAGGAATGTTAAAGTAGCCAAAAGCTCCATAAAAATAAATAAATGAAAGAAGAAAAAAAAAAAAAAAAAAAACGAAAAGAAAAAGAACAAATGATGGGGAGATATGGGAGGGGTTGGAGGGGTGGGAGTGAGCATGGATTTGATCAAAACACCTTATATGCATTTATGAAATTCTTAATAAAGTTTTTGTAAAAGTTAAAAAAATCTGATTAGTTAATTTTTGTCAAATATTTAATAACAAGAGAAGTCAAAATAAATACCTTGAAGTATTAAAATTCTCATGTAAATGTGCTTGAGTAAAAATGATGAGTTTTATTTACATAG
>NW_008357493.1:426249-427444 GCF_000622305.1 Nannospalax galili
TATATATATATATCAAAAGAAGGTGGGCATGATGGTGCACACATTTAATCCTAGTACTTGGGAGACAGAGGAAGGTGAATCTGTGAGACTGAGGTCAGCCTGGTCTACACAGTACGTTTCAGGCCAGTTTGGGCCACAGGGGTCTCAAAAACAAACAAACAAAACAAATTCAAAAGAAATCATTGGAAAATTAGAATACAAATTACTATCCAAGGAGAAACATTTATTTAAATGTACTAGCCAAGGGGATAATATCCAAATACTTGTATCACTCCAACAAAGGAAGTTGGAAAATGTTAGGGTTCCAAACAGCAGCAGCTTCCCCCCTCCCCAACAGGGACCTACAGTCTTTGGAGCCCAAAAAGGGAACTGAGCTGATAAGCACCTTGACCTTTGAAGTCAAGGGAAACAAACTCTGCTGAGAAGCAGCCTGCCTTTCCTCTGATCTCCAAAGATAAGATAAGCAGATTCTACCTGTTAACCAGAGATTTTAGAAGCTGTTTATCACAACAGCTTTTCTCTTATCTTAAGAGGGAAAAAGTAAACACTTCCAGACCCTAATCCTACCTGCTTTTCCTGCTTCCCCCTCCCTGATTTCTCCCCCAAACATTCCCCCCTTCTACACCCTAAAGCCCCCATATATAAAGTCCCAGCTCACAGCCCGTGAGCTGACATCTTTCCCTTCCCTGACATCTTTCCCTTCCCCAAGGGAAATGTGTCCCGTGCAAAATAAAGCTGTATCCCGCTGAGAATTCTATCTGTGCCTCGCTGCCTCCTCCATCCGCACGCTCTCTCTCTAACATTTTTAACCTATCAGATGGTGCCAAAACCCGGCTCTTACTTCAAGGGACCTCGCATGTAAAACTTTCAGACTCAGTTGTCATTATTGGCTGCTGCGAACACCACTGATTCGGCATTAAGGTACACTTCCACCCTCTATCTCTCTCCCCTCTCCCATTCCTTTCAGCTCTCTCTCCCTCTCTCTCTCTCTCCCCTTTACCCTTTACTACTCTCCTCCAGTTTCTTTTCATCTCCTTTCCCATCAAATTCGGTCACTCCCAGACCTCACTCAAGGCCACTGGACAGCACTGGTTTCCACGACCGTTGAATTGCCCAGCACAGTTACTGTGCCTGTCCATGCCCACCTGGGAGTCAGACCTGCCTCCCCCTTGCACTCCAATCTTTTTCCCTCCCT
>NW_008357493.1:427517-428870 GCF_000622305.1 Nannospalax galili
TCTCCCCCTCGTAAGCTTACTCCCTCCTGCTCTAACTCCTGACTCCACCTCTGTCCCCTCAGGGCAAAAGATCCTCTTTGTTCCCCCACCCACCAGCTGAGGTTTTTAACCCTTCTTTTGCTTTCCACCTAATCCGTTGCTATGGGAACCAAGCACTCAAAATCTCAGGGTCTCACGCCTTTGACCTACCTTCTTAAATCCTAAAAAAAGCTAGGATTATCTCACACGATCAGATCAAAATGCCTAAAATTCTTGTGCACCACTTCCTGGCCTCAGTACAAACTAGATAATAACTCTGTTTGGCCAAACACTGGAACCTTAAACCTCAGTATTTTAAAAGATTTGGAAAACTTCTGCCAGCATAACGGCAAGCAGTCTGAAGTACCCTACATCCACGCCTTTCTTGACCTCCATGCTAATCCCTCCCTCTGTGTCAAATGTTCTTCCCACCAGGTCCTCCTGGCTAAGACAGTCTCACCAGATCCTGAAACTCCAAGGGCCTCTACCTCTCTCCCTCCTCCCTACCCCTCTGACTCTGCTTTTGATCCTTCCATAGCTGATAACCTGCCCCCTATCAGAACCCAGCCCCAAGACCCCCCCGCTCCCGAGCCTGAGGCACAATGAAGTCCTCCCCCTGCCCTCCTATCACTATACCCTCCCTTGCCTTCCAGTCCAGGGGCCAGCCGAAACTCCAAGGGCCTCTGACCCTCTCCCTCCTCCCTACCCCTCTGACTCTGCTCTTGATCCTTCTGTAGCTGATAACCTGTCCCCTATCAGAACCCAGCCCCAAGACCCCCCTGCTCCTGAGCCTGAGGCACAATCAAGTCCTCCCCCTGCCCTCCTATCATTATACCCTCCCTTGCCTTCCAGTCCAGGGGCCAGCCCAACTCCCCTCCCTTCTCTGCCTCAAATTCCCTCTCTGTAACCTTCCCCCTCCCTTCCTCAGCATTCTGAGTCTGACATTCACTCTCTTAATTCCCCTTTAATCAAGGAAATCCAAAATCTTAAACACCTCATTACCAAATACTCCCTAGTCTCCCCAAGTCTGACTTCTACCTCAAATACCCCATTTACCCCTCCTGTATCTGCTTCTACTTCAATTCCAGACCCTGCCTCAGACACCCCTGCCCCTACATCCTCTCATGGACAGGACACCCCTCCCATCTCTCCCACTTCAGCTTCCTCCCAGCACTCCCCTTCTACTTCTCTTCTGCTTCCTCCCAACCTCTCTCCCGTGTCAACCCATACCCGTTCCCACACCCAGTCTCAGCCCCCTTCCCATGGCATTTTTCCCCTCAGGGAGGTGGCAGGCGTGGATGGGATTTTCAAAGTCCATGTGCCTTTCTCTCTTGG
>NW_008357493.1:429634-431003 GCF_000622305.1 Nannospalax galili
TCCATTGACATCCGCCAGGACCCTGCTTCAAGTGCGGAGTGACTGGACATTGCGTAAGACAATGCCCTAACCCACAGCCACCACCCGGACCCTGTCCTTCCTGTGGGCAACAAGGTCACTGGAGAGTTGATTGTCCTTCTTTGCAATGCCACGGAAGGCCACTCACCTCCCAGACCCAGCCTCATTTACAGGGTTCAGTGAATGACCTTCTAGGCCTGGTGGCTGAAGACCAACAATGCCCTGGCTTCTCGGCCCCCACCGCTTCTATGACTATCACAATGGAGGAGCCCAGGGTTTCAGCCATGGTGGCGGGTAAGTTTATTAATTTCATTATTGACAATGGCGTTTCATGGTCAGTTCTCCCTTCCTACTCTGGTAAAGTTTTTCCCCCACAGATCTCTGTGGTGGGGGTTGATGGGAAGCCTCACAACCCCAAATCAACAGGACCCTTTGCCTGTGTATTCTGGAAGATGCCTTTAACTCACTCCTTCCTTGTTATGCCCACCTGCCCAACCCCCCTACTTGGCAGGGATCTCATGCAAAAGCTCTCCCTTTCTATTTCTCTCCCATTCTCCACACTCTTTCTCCTTTCCCCTGTACCTTCTTCTCCCCAAGCCAGATATTTGCCCCTTCCCCCCACTGAAGTCAATACCAAGGTCTGGGACACCTCAGCCCCATGACTAGCCTCTCATCACACTCCTTGAAGTGTCCTTCTCTTGAAGGACCCTGACACTGGGATGTCTTCCCAACTAACCTGGACTGTCATGCCCCAGAGAGCTATGAAAGTCTTAGATCAGACAGGAGGCATGGCCGTGAAGCAGCTTCAAAGCCCCAATGCCTCCGGCAGCAGCTTCTCTTGGGATCGCATTCTCACTTTTTCAGTTAATCTCCTGAGAAACTTCTCTAATACTAATGTCTCCACTTGCTTTCTCTGTGCCCCCCTGCAGGGCTCACTTCTCCTCCCTCTCCCAGTTTACAATGTTACTCCGCAGGCCACTACTCAGTGTTCTTGGGAACTTCTAGTACATGGGCCCATGCTTACCCCTCCCCTTTTTCTTAACAAAACAGAGTGTTGGACTTCACAAACCTCTAAATGCCCACACTCATCAAGCCGAAATGTCACAATTAAGGAAGATACTGCTCTAACCTCGGGACTGCTCTTTCTCTGTTCTTCCAAAATATACTCCTGCATCTCTCCACAGATTGAGGACACCTGTGCTCCAGTCATTCTCATCCCCAAACTAACCCTATACACACCAGGAGAGGTGTATGATGTCTTATCCAAAGGGACAGAAGGAACCAGAACAAAGAGGTCAGCCACCTTGGCAGTCCTGGTAGGAGTTAGCCTGGTGGCATCAGTGGCAGCCAC
>NW_008357493.1:432207-437407 GCF_000622305.1 Nannospalax galili
ACAGCAGCAGCTTCCCCCCTCCCCAACAGGGACCTACAGACTTTGGAGCCCAAAAAGGGGACTGAGCTGATAAGCACCTTGACCTTTGAAGTCAAGAGAAAAAAACTCTGCTGAGAAGCAGCCTGCCTTTCCTCTGACCTCCAAAGATAAGATAAGCAGATTCTGCCTGATAACCAGAGATTTTAGAAGTTGTTTATCACAACAGCTTTTCTCTTGTCTTAAGAGGGAAAAAGTAAACACTTCCAGACCCTAATCCTACCTGCTTTTCCTGCTTCCCCCTCCCTGATTTCTCCCCCAAACATTCCCCCCTTCCCCACCCCAAAGGCCCCATATGTAAAGTCCCAGCTCACAACCCCTGAGCTGACATCTTTCCCTTCCCGAGGGAAAGGTGCCCCATGCGCTTTCCCTTCCCTGACATCTTTCCCTTCCCCGAGGGAAATGTGTCCCGTGCGAAATAAAGCTGTATCCCGCTGTGAATTTTATCTGCGCACTCGCTCTCCATCCCAATTTTTAACCTATCAGAAAAGACAATGTAGTCCTTCAAAAAATGTGTGAAGCAAATCCTCAAGTGAGTCATGAAGATGACCAATAAGCAATAAAGGAAGTTCTCCTTAATAACCACACAAATGTAAACATGCAAGTTAAGGCAAAATGATGCAACATTCAGTCAGAAAATTGTCAAAATGTTAAAAAAAAATCAAACAATATCAAGCACAAATGAGCACACAAGAGCAAAGCTATCTCAGCCACTACCTTGTGGAAGATAAATAACTGCAGTCCTTTTGAGCAGACATCTGCCAATTTTCTTTTAGTGGCTCATACAGGAAATATTTTAGATTTTGAGGCCATAAGGCCACACTGAGAGAATTATGTAAGTTCTTACTGACATAACCATTTAAAGATGTAGAGACCATGTGTAACTCATAGCCTGTACTAATCTTGATGGTGAACCAGATTTGGTACTTGGATTGAGAGAACTTTGATGGACAGCTACTACGGTAATATCCAAATCTGGATATAGATCCTAAAGAAAGTATCACATGACTCTAACAGTGTAGAAGCCTATTGCAGCACTCACGCCTAAGACTTTGGAAAACAGTCTAAATCCCCATCTGTAGAAGACAGAAAAGAGGGTGGACTAGTATATGACTGTATATCCTAATGACCTCAGTATTAGCTTCAAATGTGTTAAGTTAAAAAGACCTAAAAAATAAAATTAGATAAAAGCTTAACTGCAGAATATATATTGAGTGTGATATCATGTGTTCTTAAGATCATTTCTATTAATGACTTGTCAGGAGAAGGACATGTGACCACACAGAGCTTACTCTCAGTATCGTGTATAACACCCGGGGATGGCTGCCAATGCACGTGGAACAGGGCCTCAGAAACTAAATTGCTTAATATTAATCTTCAAAATTTATAAAATAAAGTATATTTAGACCATGAGCTTAAATATTAAAACTGTAGATACATATGTGTGGTCAATCTCTGCATTTCATTAGTTTGAACAGACATTTATCTTTACATTGTAACAGCTCTGAAATAGGAATGAGCCTTGTTATCTGTGTGTACACTTTAGTTATTATTTTCCTTAGTGTTATACAAAATGCATTTTTCTACTATTGATAATGGGTTGGATCTGGATGATAGAGTCATACTAAATTCTTCATAGCTGCTGTTTTGGAGAAAAAGTGTAAAGAAGGGAGAGAAAGGAAAAAAAAGAATTGGATTAGGAAGGACATACATGGTATGTCAAGCTTATCAACAGTACTTTACTGCTATAAATTAAAACACTAACATTATACCATTTTAACATTTATTAAGATACAGTTTGAAATGTGCACAGTGTCTTATTTAAACTTAAAGGAACTAACTTTTTGTGGTAACTAAAATTATACTTTTACAATGTGGTTAAAGCATCTTCAAGAATGCAAGGATAGTTTACATAAAATGTGATAACTTTGGAAGCTATGTTAGCCATTATTATTCTTACTTTCAGATATAACACAGCAGAGCAACCACAGAAGTTGACTGATGCATCCAAAATCACATGTCTAGTCATTAGTAAAGCTAAAACCAGAATCTAGATCTTTGGGTTCCAGTTTCACGTTCCTGTCTACCCTGTATTTACTATACTTCTTTTTGTTGGCACATACTTGAGTACTTTATAGCCTTGCACAATTGTCAATAAACTAAAAAATAATGTCAATGCTTAGTTTTTGACTTAGAAAATTAAAAACTACAATGAAAACATGATAAATGTTTCTGGCACATAAATAAGTAGAACAAAGGGGGTGTAATTAAATATGGATTTCCAAATCCCAAGCATCTTTGGGTATTCCTAAGTGTGCTGCAGTCAATGCCATATTTGGTACCCAGGAAGCATATTTAGGTTGTCTGAGAAGGCTACGCACCCAATATTTTCTTTAATTATTGAGTTATCTTTGTAGAATTTCAGTTGAAAAAAAAAATCCTTTACTCAGTCATCTACTAGGACAGTTACTTTTTTACTAGCTTTATACTTCTTTATTCTGACTTAATCAAATCAGGTGGGTGTTTATAATCTGCAATGAGGAGAGCAAACAGTAATAGTATCTTAATAGGAAAATAATTTTATATCAGAAAACAAGTAGATCAATGATTCTCATGCATTGATGATGCTATTGAATGTATCCTGCATTTAACTCATGGGCAATAGTTTTTAAGCAATCTTGTCTTAGAGTGACATAAGACATAGCAGGTGCTTAATAAACATTAGTAAAGCACATGCGTGAATGAAAAAACTGAATAATGGATAAAAAAACTGGTGACATAGATGTAAATATTCTGGAAGGAAGGATACAAAGGCTCTAGAGGTAAGGTCCTGTATACACTTCCCAGACACATGTCAGCTCTTGAAGTCAGGCTTCCACTCCTACTATGCAAAGCCTACTTCGAAGTGCTTCTAGCTGTGAACCATATTATTATGTAACTAAATATCTGTACGAAGGTTTTGATGGACCTGTGTTAAATTTCGAAATCTTTTGCTTACAGTAGAAGCCACTTCTAAGTTATCACATCTCACTTGTCAAGTACTAATTCAACTCATAATAATTTAGAATCCAAAGGACCTTCGAGCAGATAAGTGGTTTGTGTTATTTGAGTGAGTCTTTCATAGAGGTTAAGCTGATGTTGACATGCTCAGCAGCACCTTCACACTTTAATATCTGGGGGGGTAACAAGCAGGTGTTTTAAGACTTCAGGTTTTAAGACTAGACAGAGGAGTGACCATTGTGACTGCCATTTATGCTTGAAGTGACATTGGGCATCTTAGTAAACTTCTATGAGCCTCAATTTCATCATCTGCTATGTGAGAATATTTTCTTACCAGATTGTCCCAAAGATCAAGAATAAAATTGTAAAACATTTTGCCACTTGATAAGTAATAGCGGTTGTATTCATTTCATTTGTTCTTAACAAAGGATTACACCTAGGTCCCTAATTTAGGGCTGTTAAAGCATTACACTATAAGATTAAATAGGAACAAATATATGATATGGATCTGAAGAGTAGGTAATAGGAAGACCTGAGAATTACTTCCTTAGTATATAGAGGCTGTATTTTATAGTTCCTTTTCCTTCTTTTTAATAGAAAATGAAAAAAAAATTGACTGAAGGGAAAAATCTGTATGTATAACAGAAACAAATTTTTCCTGGGTTTTATTTTGGCATTTGGTTTTCTGTGCTTTTACAATACTCTCAGGTACATGTTTTATATTCTTTCTTGTGCTTCACTGAATCACACACAGCACAGAAATGCTGCTGATTTCTAATTAACCAACTGTACCATGAGGTCTCCAGCTACTGTCCCCAGTTTAATTGCAGCTGTGAATAGGATGTGATGAAATTGAAGAGAGCATCTCTACATGACAAAAAATACAGTAATAATGCAGTTTAAGATTGATCTGTAGATTTCCTACGTGTGAATGTGTAGGGTAGCAAAATTGGTATGTGACTCTGAGGTTTCCATTTTGCTTTGATTCGTATTCCCTCACGCAAACACTTGTACCTGACAGAAACAACTTCTCAGTTAACAAACCTGAAAGCTAGTCTTTAAGTAGTTCTTTGATTTATAGGATTTAGAACAGTCTTATCCAATGGGACGATTCTGTGTTTATTCATTGGCTTTGGCTTTGAGATTGACAGCAGCTTAGATGTCTGTCTATGCTAATCCCACTGTGAATTTCAAGATACAATTCAAAAGAAAGGATAAACTCACCAAAGTGGCAAAGAGATGATAGAGAATGAAATAGATGGCGACCACAGGTGCCCACATATGTCCCACAGCATTGAGCGTCTGATCCATCACATCCACCCATCCTTCCTGGGTGAGGATCTGGAACATGGACATGAATGCCTATAGAGGAAGAGTAGAGGGTCACCCAACAACATCACATCAGAATGCACTTAAAATCACCCAGTGATGCTCAGCTGAGGACTTTGACATTAGCATTATTGATTCGTTTCTGATCAGTCAGGGGGAAATAGTCCAAGCAACATGGGAAAGAGCTGAGATCTTAAAACTTTTATATCAAACATTTCAACTTAGAAAACTAATTACCCTAAATTAAAGATCATCCTTTCAGGGGTGAATATTTATAGTAACTTAGAAAAAAATTCTCTATCTTTGCTCATTCAGATTTTATTTTTACCCTTTTCAGCAAGTTATTTTAAAATTCACAAAAGATTATTTATTTAGTTGTACTCCTGTTGCTAAGAAATTTTTACAGTGCATTATATTTGTCTAAAGCATATAAAAGAATAATAACCTTAATTTTGTTTTTATGCTATCCATCTATCAAATGCTTTCAGTTATCATATTAAAAACATGTGACTCCTGGAGAAAAAGAAATATTTCTGAGTGCTATTGCCATGCTGAAAGACTTAACAAAGATACATTTTCCACAATATTTAAAAAAATTTAAGGCACAGAATCAAGACCACAGAAGTCCAGACTAAAATAGGAAGATATTCAAACAAAAGCCAACCAGGCTAAAAGATTCATATTTTTCCTGAAAATCTCTTTGGCTGTTCAATTTGGTAAATGTATTTATAATTAAATATATGAGTATCTATCATGCATATATTGGTGGTCAGCAAATACTTCTTTTTAAAAATATTTTATTTATTATTTTTATTTTATGTGTATGCGTGTATTG
>NW_008357493.1:437677-442703 GCF_000622305.1 Nannospalax galili
GAAGACAAAAATTGAATCATTGGATATTGGGGTTCCAAAAACGAAGTCCAGAATAACAGAAAGAAGGAATGAAATCAGAGTAAAACCTCATGACTGATAGGATCTTAGAATTAAAAAGACTCAAAAGGAAATCTAATCTGGCCCTTTCTTCTTGCAGAGTCAGGTTCAAAGATGACAGGAGATTAGGCCAACCTCACTCTAATTTGCTCTCTAATAGAATTAGTGGCCAGTTGTCATGATTCAAAAGTATTAATAACAGAAAGAAGGAATGAAATCAGAGTAAAACCTCATGACTGATAGGATCTTAGAATTAAAAAGACTCAAAAGGAAATCTAATCTGGCCCTTTCTTCTTGCAGAGTCAGGTTCAAAGATGACAGGAGATTAGGCCAACCTCACTCTAATTTGCTCTCTAATAGAATTAGTGGCCAGTTGTCATGATTCAAAAGTATTTTTCCAAATGCTGTGTCCTGCTTTCAGGCCAGCTTGCGATCTGCTTTTTCAGGTCCAATCATAATGATCTCTCTTCGAACAATTTCCTTGCCCAGAGCAAAAGAACTTTTTCAAAAAAGTGTGACTTTCAAAACTTAGAAGATAGTGGATATATTTGAATAAGAAGCAATAAATCCTTAAATAAAATTTAAAAAACTCATTACATTTGTTTATTATTTGTACATGTCTATGCGTGTAGGTACACTTGCTATGGTGCGCCTGTGGAGGTCAGAGAATAACTTTCAGGAGCCAATCTCTCCTTCTACCACGTGGATGCTAAGATTGAACTCAGGTTCATCATGCATGGGGGAAAACATCTTGTTTGCTGAGCCATTTTGCCCACCATTCTTAAATGAATCTAAAGTAAGAGATAAGTTTTCCTACTTATTCATTGTCCATATATGAAGTGGTTCTCTTGAGTTAGTTTTTCTTAAATTCTATTATCTTATGAAGTGTTTTTCATGCACAAAATTCAATATGTTGCTACTGATAACTGACCCCAGCAATATCACTACCAGCATAATACTTTCTTTGTGGGGATGCCTAAGAGAAGGTCATTTGCTGCAAAATTAACTTTCACTCAGTCAAAAAATATCAGGGAGAATTTTTTTAATGTATCATTTAACCTCATAAGTTATTATTATTGAGGGCAGTTACTTTTTTCTCCTAGCTTTTTTTTCTTTGTTGAATATTTATTACATCGATGGAGCACAAATTTTAAAGATGATTCACACTGTTAGACTCCCCCCTCCATAAGTTGCTACCAGTAAGCAAACTTTTGTACATTCCAGACAACCAGAACAAGCATCACAATGCCTACTACTGTAAAAGGAATTTTGTTGGCCATTTTCTAAAATCGACAGGAAAGCTTGTGATTAAACCCAACAGATATTATTCTTGGTACCTTGAGGTAAAAAATCTAGGTCTATCTTTCACATATCTTGGCCACAAACCAAATTAATTTGTTTGCATGTAATGTAATCCTTTTCACCAACATCTGGCTTTTATGTGTCCAGTAAATTCCCAGGAATGTGGGACTGTGCTCTGTTGCTGAGAGATAAGCAATGAGGGCAGAAACACAGGGGTCATCTGCTATTATTTCAGGGTCTCAAAAAAATCTCTTTTTGTACAGTTCAATCACCTGAAAGAATATTGTACATGAGAGCAAAGCTTTTGGTTACAGCAGGATTTGGTGTTTATTGCTGTTTTCCCCGAATAAACCAATGAAAGAGGTAGTGCCACAAAATACTTTTTTATAGCCTAAAACTAATTTGTGTTTTTCATGAAGGGTGCTTTTACTTTGTTGAGTTTGTATCTTGAATTATAACTTGAGACTGAATCTGGTATACTCACTGACATATTGTAGTTAAGGTCCATGTATCTGGAAAATCACACTTGGCCTATGTGTTCCAACAAGAATTATTAGTGGCTCCTGAAGGTTTGATGTTGGTACTGAGATGAGTAACACATGGTGTCTTCCCTTAAGAAATTTATAATCAGAAGGAAGAAAATGAACATGAGTAGTGTTGGGGTAGGCATGTTCTCCAAGGGAACTAGAACTGAACCCCAAGAGACTCAGAGGAGGAGGGTCTAGGGACAGAAGCTGGGACACTGGGGAAGCCCTGAACAATCTGGGAAGTGTGTGTGGGGGTTTCCATCTTGGCAAGGCATGCTGATGGTCCTGGCACTGGTGGCATGGATCTCAAGCTTAGCCAAGATGTGGGTGAGAAAGAGCCCATGGGTGTGCATATGCCTTTGTAAGTGACCCTCTCCCAAATAACATAAACTTTGTCAGCAAGCCCAAATAAATATTTTTATTCCCCAAACTGTAACTTAAGAAAGATAGTATGGTGGTTTGGTCAAACTGCATGAACCTGAGACCGAGAAAGTGTGCATGGGCAAGTCCAAATAAATATTTTTATTCCCCAAACTGTAACTTAAGAAAGATATTATGGTGGTTTGGTCAAACTGCATGAACCTGAGACCGAGAAAGTGTGCATGGGTCTCTGGCCAGGGGGTGGGGGGTGTTGGGTGCAACACTAGCTCTGAGAAAAGAAGGAATGAAAATAGGGTGTAGTAGAGAAATATGGCAAAGCAGGCTGGGGAGGTAGCTCAGTGGTAGAGCATTTTCATGAAAATATGACAAAGCTGCCATAGTGAGTATTTTAGTAAATGTAACAAAATGTTCTCTGTGGTGCAATTTGACATTCTTCTTGTTTTAAATATTTTATTTTTGTTTTAAAAGACATTTCAATCTGGGGTGGTGGCATGTGCTTTAAGTTCTAGCATGCAGGAGGCAGAGACAGGAAGAACTCTGTTATTTCAAGGCCAGCCTGGTCTACATAGTGAGTTTGAGGCCAGTCAGGAACACTTGTCATATAGTGAGACCCATCTCAAAAGTAAATAAATAGATCATATAGTATTAAACTGATTTTTAATGATTTATTGTCACACACATAGATTAACATATCTCTCAGCCCCATTTCTTTTTTTATAAAAATATTTATTTTATTTTTAATAATGTGTATATATGCATCTGTGTGTGTGTGTGGATACATGCATATGTGTGCAGGCGCCCATGGAGGCCAGATGTCTTGGAACCCTTTGGAGCTGGAATTACAGGCAGTATAAGCCATCCAATGTGGGTGTGGAAACCTACTCAGATCCTCTGCAAGAGCAGGAAATGCTCTTCTTACCCACTAACCCATCTCTCCTTTTCTTATCTTCCACTCACTGTTTAGAATCAGGCCCGGTGAATTTACATCACTTAATATCACATTTTCTTACAAAATTTTTGACTTTACTTAGTTTATTTTGGGACTTTTCATATGCCCCATTTGGAAAAGAAATACATTCTTTCTTCCGTCGCAAATGACTGTCAGATTCTCACACATTTTACCTACTGCTTGGAACAGACCCCGTTTTTACTATGCTTCAGCTGTTCTTTTTAGAACCCCCAATTACCTCAAAGCCATCTGAATCTTACTCTTGTGCTATTTTTCCTGGAGTTGTCTCACTACCTGTTCTAATTTGGGCTAATTGCTTTTGAGACCTGTTCTGTAGCTGGCATGATTTGCATTCTCAAGTTTCTTATTTTGATGTCTTATTCTCTCCAATATAATGTCAGAGAGTGCTGTCAGAATCGCACCCCGAGGTTTGGAGTTCTGCTTCAGCATGTCAGCTGGTTGTCTTCTCCCTTGCTCCCCTAGGCTGAGGAGGGGCTTGATAGGATGAAGAACATTATCTGATGCCATGGGCAGTGATGGTGCAACTTTTCCAATCTAGGAACATGCAGGAACGCTGTACTGCAGCCAGAGACGGTGGGCTTCAGAGGATCCTCCCTCTCTCTCCCTGCCTTCTCTTTAGCCATCACTCTGCCCCAGAATCTATTTGAGGACTCAGACTATGAATCCCCTTGTCTTTGGTTCTCTGTATGCAGAGAAAAGATCACCAGAGAACTCCCCTTATCCCTCTGTCCTGAACCGCTTCTTCCCTTGCTGCTTCTGGTTTTTGTTTTTTCTTACTTTCACAAGACATTTATGCTTACTGTAGGAGAAAATTGGTTTTCAGCTATTATAATATTTTCACCTTTACTCACTTCCCAACTTGGAAAAACAAAAATGTTGATATGTGCTCACCTCCCTCTGATTCCCCTCCGTGCCTTGACTCCTCAGCCTCATTCACCCTCCCATCTCCCCCACCCATCACTCCTCCTTGACTGTGTCCTGAACCATTCCTGGTCTTGGCACCCCAGACACTGGGGAACAACCACTGCTTCCTGTTCCTTTGCATCCAAAGCAACCCAGTTCCTTCTCAGTCCCCAGGAGCCCTCTGGGTCTGGTCCCACGCTCACCTCCCTCTGCTTCCCTGGGCTGCAAAACAAGCCAGCCTCTTTACTGGATGCTGGGGCTGACCTTTCCACTTCCTGATGCTTTGCATCCAGACCAACCCAGTTCCTCAGTGCAGGCCCCAGGAGCCTTTGGGGCCTCTTCCCACCACCATCTCCCTTTGCATCTCAGGGTGGCATGGCCACCACCTGCACTAGATCAGCATCTTTCCTGGGCCCAGCTCCCAGGCCAGTCCAACCCCCAAATTCCTGAGGCCAAAATCTTTCCTGGAGGGATCCAGACCTTAGGAGAAAGCCTGAGAGCATCTGATCCTCATCTGACTTGGGCCTCTGTGGGAACTTCTGAAGAAAAAAGCAATCTGGCCACTCCAATATAAAATCAAAAGAGAGAACCGGAAGCTTAGATGAACCAGCTTTTCATGTCCAAAAAGTAAACCACAAAGACACAAAAAGTTTATAAAAAGAAGCAGACCTAAACTCGAAGGCTTGGTTCTCACACAAAATCAGAAAGTACAAAAGAAAATCACATCAAAATCACAGAGAAAAAATAATCACAAAGACACAAAAAGTTTACAAAAAGAAGCAGACCTAAACTCGAAGGCTTGGTTCTCACACAAAAATCAGAAAGTACAAAAGAAAATCACATCAAAATCACAGAGAAAAAATAATAACATGAAAAACCAAAATAA
>NW_008357493.1:443912-445222 GCF_000622305.1 Nannospalax galili
ACCAAACTCTGGTGCACCCAACTTCATAAAAACAATACTACAGGACTTTAAGACCCAGATTAACCCCAACTCATTAATAGTGGGGAACTTTCATATCCCACTGTCTCCATTGCATAGGTCAACAGGGCAGAGAGTTAATAGAGAGATATCTGAATTAAACAATACCATATATCAAATGGACTTAACAGACATCTACCGAGTATTCCACCCAAGCACCAAAGGACATACTTTCCACTCAGCACCCCATGAAACCTTCTCCAAAATAGACCATATACTGGGGCACAAAACAAACCTCAACAAATAGAAAAAGATTGAAATAATTCCATGCATTCTATTAGACCACAGTTCAATAAAGCTTACAATCAACACTGGAAGAAGCCCAAATTACCACATGAACACATGGAAATTAAACAATAAACACTTAAATGATGAATGGGTCAAAAGAGAAATTAAGAAAGAAATAAAAGTATTCCTGGAACTAAATGAAAAGGACAATACAACACAATAAAGCCTCTGGGACATTCTAAAAGCAGTCCTTAGAGGGAAGTTTATAGATTTAAGGGCCTACATCAAAAAATCGGAAAGAACACAAATAAATGACTTAATATTGCAACTCAACATACTTGAAAAGCAACAACAAATGAAACCCAAACCCAGAAGACAAGAAGAAGTAACAAAATTCAGGCCAGAAATTAATAAAATTGAAACGAAGAAAATACAAAGAATCAACAAATCCAAGAGCTGGTTCTTTGAAAAGATAAACGAGATTGACAGACCACTAGCCCAGTTAATCAAAAGAAAGAAAGAGCACCCCAAAATCAACAAAATCAGAGATTAAGGGGGAAACATCACAACAGACATCAGAAAGATGCAGAACATTAAAAGGGAATACTTTAAAAACCTATATGCTACTAAATTTGAATACCTAAAAGAAATGGACGGATCTCTAAAGGCACGAGAACCACCAGAACTAAACCAAGAAGAGATTAATAGCTTAAAAAGACCCATAACACAAAAAGAAATTGAAACAGTAATACAAAACCTCCTGACTAAAAAAAGCCCTGGACCAGATGGATTTACAGTGGAATTCTATCAGACATTTAAAGAAGATCTAATACCAATACTACTCAATTTATTCAAAAATATAGAAATGGAGGGAGAACTTCCAAATTCCTTCTATGAAGCCAGCGTTACTCCAATACCAAAGCCAGGTAAAGATACAACCAAAAAGGAAAACTATAGACCCATAACCTTAATGAACATAGATGCAAAAATTCTCAATAAAATTCTTGCAAACCGCATGCAGATAC
>NW_008357493.1:445859-446921 GCF_000622305.1 Nannospalax galili
GAAAATGACCATCCTACCAAGAGTCATATATAGATTCAATGCAATGCCAATCAAAATCCCCATGACATTTTTCACAGAATTGGAAAAAACAATCCTACGATTCATATGGAAGCACAAAAGACCTCGGATATCCAAAGCAACCCTGAGCACTAAGAGCAATGCTGGGGGGATTACTATACCAGATTTTAAGCTCTACTACAGAGCTATAGTCATAAAAACAACATGGTAGTGGCACAAAAATAGACCCATAGATCAATGGAACAAAATTGAAGACCAAAATATGAGTACATGCAATTTCAGCCTCTTGATATTTGACAAAGGGGCCAAGAATCCTCACTGGAGGAAAGACAGCATGTTCAGCAAATGGTGCTGGCAAAACTGGATCTCCACCTGTAGAAAAATGAAACTAAACTCTTATCTTTCACATTGCACAAAAGTCAATTCCAAATGGATCAAAGACATCAATGTAAAGCCTGAAACTCTGAAACTGCTAGAAGAAAACATTGGCAAAACCCTAAAAGATATAGGTGTAGGAAAGTATTATCTAAACCGGACACCAATTGCTTAGGAAACAAGGTCAAGAATCAACAAATGGGACCTCATTAAACTAAAAAGCTTCTGTACATCAAAGGAGGCAACCAGAGAAGTGAAGAAAAAACCCACAGCATGGGAGAAAATCTTCACCAGCGACACATCTGATAGAGGTTTAATATCCAGAATATATAACCAACTCAAAAAACAGAGAATCGAGACGAGAAGTAACCCAATTAAAAGATGGGCTAAGGAGCTGAACAGAGAGTTCTCAAAAGAAGAAGGAAAGATGGCTATGAAACATCTTAAAAGATGTTCAACATCACTAATAATTAGGGAAATGCAAATTAAAACAACTTTAAGATTTCATCTTACCCCAGTCAGACTGGCTAAGATCAAGAGAACAAATGATACCAAATGTTGGAGAGGATGTAGGGAAAGGCGAACACTCACCCACTGCTGGTTGGGCTACAAACTTGTTCAGCCCCTATGGAAAGCAGTGTGGAGAACTCTTAAAAAACTACAAATGAA
>NW_008357493.1:447386-449393 GCF_000622305.1 Nannospalax galili
ATTTAGGGAGTGGGGGGAAGGAAGGGTATACAAGGAACCTAGGGGATAAAAGGAAAGAAGGATCTGAGGAGAGGTAGGACCTTAGGAAAAGGGTATTATTAAGAGAGAAAGGGGGAAAATGGGGGCACCTTAAGTAGGGAAACCATGATGGAGGGGTTAGACAATGTGAGAGATAAATAATAATGGTTTTAAAAACCAGAGGGAACCATGTTAGTCCAAAAACCTACTGACAAATTATACATACCAGATCAAGAAATATATGTCTATGTCTAGGTAAGGTTTATCTGAGAACAATTGTTCTTTGCCCAAGATTTATTTACATGACACACAGTAATTAAAAGTACCAGGCTGGTGGAACTAACCTTCTTGGATGCTTAACAGACATACTTTGAGGCCTATACTAATTTGGTCAGAGGGACATAAAGGACAGTTTTTGCTCTTTTCCCTCCTAGGTCGACTAGTTCCGGGGGACTATGAGCATCTTCCAAAATGTCCTGTAATTGGGTGGGTCCCTGTCCTCTTGATCAAGGAGGCCAAGGAGACCCCACGAGATAGACATGAACCAGTGTCCAGTCTACAAAGAGGAGGGTCAACAGAGGAAACATTTCCTCCATGCTTCCAAGTGAAGCCAGCCATTGTCAAGTAGGACCTTTGACTTATCTTCACATAGGTGGAACTGGTAAAAGAAAGGAGCCAGGGGCTCCTCTCAAGTCCATGTGACCCCTGAGGAACAGATCCTCAAATGACCTTAAGATTAAAAATAGATTGGTTTATCTGGGCCAACTGTATATCTTTATATACCCCAAAGGAATGTAGAACAAAAGATTAAAGGGGCCAATATAATTTTTTAAGAGTCCATATGTATAGCTAAAGGCTACATAACAAGCAACAATGCCAGATAGGAAATACCTTCTTTTGAGTTCTTGCCCACGGTGGCACAAGGGACTCCCAGATAGTAACCCAGGATAGAACTGGGAAAATAAACATCAGACCCCAATCTTATCTAAAGGAATATCAACAACTGATTGCTGCTAGATGAGGAACAGCTGACCTTCCTCAAACAAAGACTTCTAGATAGGCTGACTAGATTCACCAGATGGACAAGTAGTGGGGAAAGGTTGAGGGTCCTGACCACACAGCGGACAGTAGCAGGTATAACAGAGTATAAGGGCTCTAGTGGGGGGAGAGAGGCTATGGGAGGGTGCCATCTAGGAAGTGGATGTATAGCTGAATAAGATGGTTTGGATGTTCTGTGTGATATACACACAGAAAAAAAATAAAAAAATTTAAAAAATGTATTTGAGGAGGAAGCATAAAAGTTTACATCATGTTAATTACTAGAGGTGATGAACATTACCACTGAATTCTACCTGATGACTTTATAGACATACACAGGGCCAAGGATCTGAGTGCAAATGATTATGACTAGTAATAATCAGATACATACAGATTAGAAACGTGCACCAACAACTCAGTGCTACTAGCAAAAACAATGAGTCTTTCTGTAAGAAACAGTATATTTTAGAATGAAATGGAGATCTTTTTTGAGGGCTTAATCTCATTCAATTTTAAGTCTTACAGGGCTTATACTGAGTTCAATATTGTATAACTGTATTGATTCAACAGCGAACATAGAAATTTTATAGCCACTTTTGAAGGAGCTGTGTCTTTGCTCTGGAAAGTGTTATCGGGCAGTTAAAGCTTTGTAATGATATGGTTCTTCTAAAAAAATATTTAAAAAATGTAGGAAACAGCATAGCTTGAAATGGAGATCTTCTTTAAAGGGGCAAAAGCTCATTCAATTTTATATCTTATAGGGTTGATACTGAGTTCAATATTGTATAACTGTGTTAATTCAACTGTGAACCTAAAAATTTACAGCCACTTTTCAAAGAGATGTACCCTTGCTCTGGAGTGTGTTACTGAATATGTTAACGCTGTAATGAAATGCTTCTCCTAATCACGTGGTTATTACATTTTTAGTCTGATTTACCAAGAAAAAAACAA
>NW_008357493.1:449866-455054 GCF_000622305.1 Nannospalax galili
TAATTTTTAAATGTTGATATGTTTGTCCTGCCTCTGAATAAATCACTCCTCACTGTAGAGGTTCTTGTCTCTTTCAAGGGCTTTGTATACCTGTCTTTGGAGTCTCTTCAGATTGATGGATTTGAGATAACTTATGTTTTAGGAGTTTTTTCTTCTAACATTATTTCTTCTTAACTTACAGAAGACAAGCTTAGGAATGAGCCTAGACTTCTCATTCTCCCACCATCCCTTTTCCTCCTTGTAGCTGTTATTTAAATAAAATGGTAGGAAATTGTATATGTTCCTTTGGGTGATTTTTCTGGTGCTACTTTTCCTAGTTAATTATTAATTGGTCTATGAATTTTCTTACGTTTTAGCTAGAGAAGTGTCTGAGCAGTTTGCCTGAGAATGTTCCAATCTGGGGCAAGCAATTCTACCCTTTCAAGGCAAACCAAAATCAACACAAAATGTCTTAAATGATTTTCAAATGGAAAATATGGACAAAAATCACACCATAATCAGAATGTGGAGGCGAGTCACAGAATGGTGATTAGCTGTGCAGGTGCGTGGGAACAATAGGGGGACATGGCATAATCACTGCTAGAAATGTAATGACATCCCAAGGGAGAAAGACCTCTGAGTGAACAAAGGTTAAGAAAACATATTGAATAAAGCCATTGCACTTAACTATATCTCATCTAATGGGGAGGAAATATTTTGGGGCTGGAGAGATGACTCAGCAGTTAAGAGCACCGGTTGCTTTTGCCAAGGACCTGGGTTCGATTCCCAGCATCCACGAGGCAGCTTATTGCACTTAACTATATCTGATCTAATGGGGAGGAAATATTTCGGGGCTGGAGAGATGACTCAGCAGTTAAGAGCACTGGTTGCTTTTGCCAAGGACCTGGGTTCGATTCCCAGCATCCACGAGGCAGCTAACAACCGCCTGTAACTCTAGTTCCAGGGGAGCCAATGCCCTCTTCTGACCTCCACAGACACTGAATGGCATGAGTGCATTTACATACACACCGGCAATATATTCATAAAAATAATAAAATATTTTTAAAGATATATTTTGAAGATGCTATCTTAATGAGTTTCTGTTTTTCATGAGACAGCATCTTATTCCTTGTGTGTACAGGAGCAAAACAAGGGCAAGAACCAGAGAGCAGAGGGTAAAAGCCTCAAGAGAAGAAAATAAGGAAGTAGTGAGCTTCCACAGGGATGGAACAGGAGCAAACACATCTAAAAGCAAAGGATGAAATCTCTGAGTCACAGACAAGGCCAAAACACAGTTGTACAGAACCATAAAACCCTCTGCTGGCCCCTCCCTGGCTCTTTACTGTTTCTCAGTGTCCTCATCCCTAAATGTTATGGAGTTCCTGCACGATCCTCAGATCTTTTTCTTGTTCCTTGACACTCACTACCTTGCTGGTCTTCTCCATTACAAAGCCTTAAAAACCATCTATAACTGATGCCTCTCACACCGGCATTTCACTCCCACCTCCAGAATAAACTCCATCTATGCACTTAGATAGCTACCCAACATTTGATGTCTAAATTCTGTCTACCTCTGCCCTTCTACACTCCTTCCTGTCTGAGGAAACTCAGAATCCTTTCTTCAAGTTATTCAGGCCATTGACCTTCAGGAAATCTTTGCTTTCTCATTTCCTCACATCCTAAATCTAATCTCATTGGAAACTGTGCTAAGTAAGCACTTAGTTCTTGGTCTCGGGACTGCATTTTCTCTGAGTATTCCTTAACATTTCTACTGCAACAGCTAACATTAGTTTCCCTAAGTAACTCTATATTTTGTTCTAAAGTTTCTGGTTATAAACTGATACTAGAATTAGATGCAAATAAGACCATCAAAGAGGGAAGAAAGGGAAATAAATATGAATTTTCATCTCTTTTGTTTCTAATAGCCCTTGAACATCAAAGATGGGTAGGCTTGGTAATGTCTCCTAGCTACCCGTTCATCAGGACCAACAAGGGTCCTTGCTCTGTGTGTGTGTGTGTGTGTGTGTGTGTGTGTGTGTGCGCACGTGTGCGCGCGTGTGTGCGCGCACTTGGGATGGAGGGTACTGGATCATTATTTTCTTTATCAAGCCCCAAGAATAAATTTTTTGGGGGGGTCTTTTTGAGATAGGGTCTCCCTGTAGCCCCAGCTGCCCTAGAACTTGTTATGTAGACCGGGCTGGCCTTGGACTCACAGAGATCTACCTGCCTCTGCCTCAGGAGTGCTGGGATTAAAGGTGTGTTCCACTACAGTCCAAGAAGATATTCCTTATCCAACATACTTCTGAAACTCATTCTTAGAGTCAGGTGAAGACAAAGCATGTGTATTCTCTAACAATGAAACTATTTGCCTGCCTAAAAATATTTTCCTAGATCTTGCAAAATAAGACAAAACAAAATGGATGGTATTTGAAAGTTGATGAACTAAAGCATATTTTGGGAATTTAGTATGTGTGGATATCAACTTAGATTAAACACAACTGAATACTCAGAGAAAGTAGAATGGTTTATGTTGTAGTTAATATACAGCAAGTAGAAAACAAATGCACCTTTTAATGTAAACAATCAGGCAGTTTTTTATTTACAGAATTATGCAAGCAATACCATTATCTAATCTAAGACTTTCTCATCAGTAAAAAATAAAGTGAATGCTCACACTCTGTTCCTCCCACTCTATCATTTGACCCCCAGCATACTGCCTATTTCTGAGTAGTTACCTATTTTGGACCTTTTCTATAAATGGAGTAATGCATCACATGCACATTTTTAACATGCACAATTTTATCCACACTGGCTTGTATTAGCACCTCATTTCCTTTTATTCTCCAATAAAATCTCATATAGAGATCACATTTTCTCTATTCATCAATTTTGAATGTTTGGGGTGTTTCCACTTTTAGGTCCATCACGAATAATTCAATACGAGCACTTACATGAGGCTTATGATGTGGACATCTATTTTCGTAAATTACATTGTGCCAAATGTTTTTATTCCTTATACTGAAATATATGCAATATATATTTCTTTTATTCTTAAAATATGCACATTAATTTCTTAGTGTGGGGAGAAATACAACTGATGTGGCCTGTGTTCAGCTTTCAACTCACAATAGAGCTTGCATCTATTTTCTTTATCTTTAACTGGTTTCAAGAACTCTTTATGAAAGATTTGCTTTCAAAATGGAATCTACTTGACAACTGCTATAGTAGCTGAACCATTTACTGAGAGTTTCCCCGCTGTGTCTTACTCCAGACAGACTTAAAATAGACTCCCTTGATGGGATTCTCTGAGTGCCCAAGTGACATCTCCTTTGGTTTTAATTGCCTTAATTATTCGCCTACTCAATCATCTTGCTTTTTTCCTACTCCAAATAGCAGTAATTTATAGAAGAGTTTATTTTCAGAAAAATCCAGAGAGCTCATAGATCCCTAATATCTTGCTAAAATTTGTTATAT
The DNA here is from genome assembly GCF_000622305.1 of Nannospalax galili. Classification (NCBI taxonomy): domain Eukaryota; kingdom Metazoa; phylum Chordata; class Mammalia; order Rodentia; family Spalacidae; genus Nannospalax; species Nannospalax galili. The sequence continues at coordinate 453,320 of NW_008357493.1, forward strand.
TGTGCTATTTAAAATCTTTTACTTAAAAGTTACTTGACTATCCAAAATTTTAACACTTAAAATTATATTACTATATATTAAAATTGAACCTAGGTAACGTTGCAGTTAAATTTCCAAAAAACGTGTTGTTTGACAAAATAAGTGACAGTATGTAAGTCTTACAGAGAAATAGACATTGGGAAAAGCCATTAAATGGTAATTGTGTGTATGTTACATATTCATAATTACTATCAATTTGAAATCTAGAGTAAATCATATAGCTGAAATGTTAGAGCTGTTGACTTAGCTTTTTCTTTCTTTCAAATCCCCCCTTCTCTTGTTTAGATGAAATTCCATTATCCATCAGCTCAATTATGCACCCCCCCCCACATACTCTCCAAATTCCATTTCTCTTGTCTTTCTGTTTTTCCAAGCTCTCAGGAAAAATGTCAAATCTGAGGTAAATCTAACCCTGCCTGGCTGTCCTTGGCCATCCAGGGTACTGTGGGGAAGTTCCCACCACAGGGAAGTAGTGTCTCTTATCTCTTCTCTCACTCACAAGGGATACTTTTCCTGGAAGGGACAGAGGAAGGACTACAGCTAAAGGATGGAGTAGGTTAAGGATGAAGACCGTGATACTCCAGAGTCTGTAGAGTAGGAAGGCTGAGGGCTAAGGGTCAGCTTTGGCAGTCATGAGCTGAGTTGGAGATTCAACTGCCAACTGTCTTAGTGGCTTGGGGCAAAACCCTCAGCATCCAGAGGCAGTTTTATCAAATATACAATCACATTTTCATTCTGTGAGGACTGTTTTGAGAAACAAAATAAAGTATATATGAATGCTTTATAAACATTAAAACACTATATTGATACTGTTTTATATATTAACTTGGAAATCAAGCTCAATTTTATTGTTCTGTAAAAATAGCTTTTATTATGTTGGTTTAAATTTCAGTATTCTTATTTCATGATGTAAAACTTTTTATGTGATATATAATTTGATTCTACTTTTATAAAACTCAAATATGAACTAGGAAAGCTAGATAGTGTTGAGGAAATGACTTTTTTAGATGCACAGTTTTAAAAGCTTGACACTTTATAATGGTGGCATTTTTATTTCACCCTAAGTTGTCTTTTAACTATAAGTGTTTACTATTTTATGATGTATTAAAATGAAAATGGCATTCATTTGGAAAATTTTATCTCATACAATACACTTTCCAGTCTATTTTTCTGAAATGAATAGTACTCATAAAAGTTATAGAGAAATGTGAGTGTTCTGTAATTAATAGAAACTATAAGTTGCCATTGGTTCATCTGGGACTTCTGAATAAACAGTGTAAATCACAGAATTAGCAAGTGCACAGAAAATCAGCAGCTCAGTAAAGCAGGTGTTTTGCTTTGTGTCTTAAGTTGTTGCAAAGATGTATGAACTGAATTGCGCTTTATAACCCTGTTCTGAGAGGTTTAATTTATGACAAAGATCTGGGAGTCATGCATTTTTATGTGTATAATATCATCTGAAATTATAGATCTATTGAAACAATTTACCTTTATATTAATAGAAGTGGAGTATTTAAAATATAAACATTTCCTTAAAACAATTACTCTATACTTTATTTCTAGTGATTTAGAAAGAAGTAGAGACTGGTAGTTTCAACTAGTTCTGTGATTGCCTTTAATGTTGGCAAGAAGGATTAAGTAGTTCTTTGCTGTTTTTTTTTTCTTTTTTTCAAAATGAACAACATTATTCATTTGG
>NW_008357493.1:455195-455298 GCF_000622305.1 Nannospalax galili
CAGTAACGCTTTTTTCTAGCTATGAAAATAAGTGTAGGAGTATCCATTGATGTGTCTTCTTGGCCATACACGGGGAACTTCATGTGAGGTACCACACACATCA
>NW_008357493.1:455546-462263 GCF_000622305.1 Nannospalax galili
TAGTAACGCTTTTTTCTAGCTATGAAAATAAGTGTAGGAGTATCCATTGACCTGTCTTCTTGGCCATACACGGGGAACTTCATGTGAGGTACCACACACATCATACACAAGATCATAGGTGTGAAAAGGTCCTAGGATTTCTTTTTTGCAGCTAAGAGTAAATGTTATGTATGAAAAGAGACATTAGCACAGGAGTAGCATCTGTGTGGTGCTATGCAGCTCCCAGAGCAGTTAACTGTCCATTATCAAATCTAATCTTTGCAATTACTCTGTGAAGAAGTATCTGTAGGTGGGACAGCCCCTACTGATGATGGAGAGCTCAAGAGCATGGGGCTCTAGTGATTAGCTCAGTCTCACAAGTAGCAAATGGCATTGCTGTGTATTCAAATTGCAATCTCTTGTCAACTTTACTGTCCCTTCGGACAGTGCAGGCAAAAGACATTTTAAGATTTATAACTCCTGATCTCTTTCCATTATTTGGATTACAGACACAAATAATACATGTGCCTATTTGAAACATTAAAAATATTGTGTGTGTGTGTGTGTGTGTGTGTGTGCGTGTGTGCAGGCACACCCACAGAGATCAGAGGATAACTTGCAGAAACTGGTTCTCACCTACCATGAGACTGAGAGATTGAACTTGGTTGTCAAACTGGACAGCAAGTGCCTTTACGCACTGAACCATCTCACCAGCCCTTAAACTTGTTTGCCTTTTTTGAGCACGATACTGAGGATATACACAAAATTCCGTATCTCTCCACTGACTAGTGACATGTGACTATCTTCAGTATTTTTCTTCTTTGTTGACAGAAGATCTAGTCAATAACAATTTTTTTTCTATGAAAAGACACCTTTTAATATTTATGGTGATCTAAAATTATAAACCAATAAATAAAAATATTTTAATAATTTGAAACTTAAATGGTAAACTATTAAGACGAGGTGAATGAACTTCTCTTTTTCCCCAGCAGTCTTTCTTGCAAAGCATGGTATTTTTAGTTGAAAGGTATACTTCCCACCGATTATGTTAAAATAATTTTGAAATGCAGCCATCTAGCTGACAGAACAAGCAGCTGTGAAAATGAGACCTGGAGATTTATGCAAATGGGGGAGCTCTGAATTAATTTTCTTCATAGAACAGACTGTCAAGTTTCTTGGAGTATTTATGCTCTATTTCTTAATTAGTAATTTTGCTAATGTCAGTCATATTAAATTTTCATAATATAAATGATGCACTTCATTGGCAAATATCTGACATAAGATTGAAGATGAAAGCTGAGATTTTTCTTTGGGTGTAGTAAAAATTTAGCAACGTATTTAAAGCAGACAGTGTTTCTGAAACCCAGGTGCACTTTCCATTGTTAAACAAACTGAGAATTTATTAAGGCTTCTGTAAAAAAGATACGAAGACTCTCCATAGCAAATTCCACTGTACGCTTTTACTATCTGTTTGTATAACAGTACACGAGAATAAAATATTTAAAAATTTGGTTTTTAACAGAAAGCAGCTTTGATCAGGGGATGCCAACATTTTCACATATTTAAAAAAATCTGTGTTTTAGATAAAAAATGAGATTAATGCTGAAAAAAGGATTTGATAAAATCTTACCCCATTCTGTCTTCTCTGTGCATTTTTAGTCATATGAAAAATATACTATGCAATAATTTTTGATTTCTTATTTGCTTTTAATAAGTTCACAGAGCGGTTACTAGAAGTATAATTATTATTTGGTCTTTTTTGTTATAAATACAAATTTCCAAACTGTAGTTTTGTCCTGATTGTCCTTATATTCCAATACTTTGGAAAAATGATAGTTACTTACAAATAAATACTGAAGGGAATTGATTTGACTTTGATAAATTGATTTTATAAGTAAAATTCTTGAATGTATGCTAAGTACAAAGAGCACATTTCTTATGAATACACATTTTCTTAAAAATTTATCTATTCACTTACTTGCCATTGCAAATTTTCAGTGATATATAACTCTTCTCATATATCTGTAAAATTGTTTTTATATATCTAGTTATATAGCTGTTTTATGTATCTATATATCAGTTTTATATTTACTTACCTATCCATCTCTGCTTTTTTAAAACTAACAAGCTATTCATTGCAGAAAATGTGAAAATACCAAAAGGCATACATTAATCGTAATTCAAACAATAAATATTTTGTGTTTTTAGAATTTAAATATTCTTTCTTTTTTGTAGGCATATATATGTCAAGAGAAATTTACCTAGAAATATAGTCTTATGGTTAGCTTTTTTTAATTAGTATTTTATCATTACTATTTATTCATGATTTTGCCTCAATTATTTTGTAAAAATATTGTCCTTGTTTGTTCCTTTATTGCTGCGACAAAACACTCTGACCAGTACCAACTTGGGGAGGAAAGGGTTTATTCAGCTTACATCTCCCAGGTCGCAGTTCATCAGAGAGCCCAAGGTAGGAACTCAGGGCAGGAACCTGGGAGCAGGAGCTGGAGCACAGGCCATGGAGGATTGCTGCTTACTGGCTTGCTCCCCTGGCCCCTGCTCAGCCTGCTTTCTTATGCAACACAGGCCCACCTGCCCAGGGGTGGTACCACACACAGTGGGCTGGGCCATCCCACATCACTCAACAATCAAGAAGGTGCCCCATGGACATGGCCACAGACCACTCCAATGAAGGCAATTGCCCAATTGAGGATCCCTCAACCCAGGTGTGTCAAGTTGACATTAAAGCCATACAGCACAAATATACTTTTGACAACTATAATGCCACTATGTCAAAATTCCCCTGTGGATGGATATTAAGATTTTACCCAATTATTTACAATGGCTCATATGGTAAAAAAAGAGGATTTGCATGCATGCATGCGTGTGTGTGTGTGTGTGTGTGTGTGTGTGTGTATGTGTACATGCGCAGTGGGGTCCATGTGTATAGGTGAATACATGCAAATGAAGGTCAGAAGCTTACATCAAATCACTGCTCCATCTTATTTTTTAAGACAGGATTGCTTACTGAGCCTGGAACTCACTTATTCAGCTAGACTAGCTGACCTGTAAGCCCCAGGGACCTTCCTATCCTGCCGCCTCACTACTGGAGTTACTGGCATGTGTCACCTCACCTGGCTTTTTATGTGGGTGCTGGGGATCTGAATTCCGGTCTTCATGCTTGTAAGGCAAGCACTTGCCTACTGAGCCATCTTCCCAGTCCCAACAAAGGGCACTTTTTGAGGAGCAATCTTTCTATACATTTTACTTCATTTCTTTCTTTTATTAGTATATTTGTACAAAAATGTTTTATTATGATATTTTCATGTATGAATATAATGTACTTTGACCATATTTACTTCCCACTCCTTGGCTATTTTGTTATGGTAAGCATCAAGAAATTTAATTATGACATCAAAGGCTAAAAATGCTTTAGTGTTTTGATATTTAATGAGAAATGTCTCCCAGAGGTTACCGACATGCACTGTAGAAGGGTCTATGCTTTCCTGGCAGCTGTATGCATCACTGTTCATTAAAACCAAAAATGTCAAACAAACTTCCTCCCTTTGACATTTTCCTTCTGGCCTAGATAGTAAATTTCAGTCCTGTTATCATGGTTTCCCTTGTTTGGAAACATATCAATGGTGACTATTTTTGACTTGTTTTAAAACTCAAATATTTTTTCTTTATATTCTATTTTTTAAGACCTAAACAATCCTTGGAGACCTAAGAGTAAAGATTATATGTTCTGTTTGCTCTATGAATTTGCATAATCTAAATATTTTGTTTTAATTAGGAAGGTGTTTTGATAATCACTATAGGGACTCCTGCAGGTTCAACACAGGTTATTTATTTGTTTTTGATATTTATTATTTTTATGTGTATGAGTGTATTGCCTATATGTATGTAAGTGCACCTGTTCCATGTAACTCATGCAGAGGTCAGAAGAGAGCATTGGATTCCCCTGGAACTGGACTTACAGCTGGTCGTTAACCACCATGTGGGTGCTGGGACTCAAACCCAGGTCCTCTGAAAGAGCAGCCAGTGTTCTTGACTGCTGAACCATCTCTCCAGCCCCAACACAGATTGTTTAATAGTGATTAGTCTAACTGTTCTTTCAGTCATGCATTGTGATACCATCTCTGTCATATTTTCTTTTCTTTTTTTGTCAAGTTCTGTGGATCGACCCCAGGACCTAATTATACTAGGCAAATATTCCACCATTGAGCTACATTCCATTTCTCTTTTAACCTTTTTCCAGATAGGATCTCACTAAATTGCTGAGGCTGTCCTTGAACTCACTCTGTATCCCAGGGATTCCTTGAACTTGAGCTCCTTCTGCTTCAACATCCTGAGTGGCTGGGTACAAGATCTATTGCCACAAGGCCCTGTTTATATATTATTTTAACCAATACATGGGTTTCATGTCTCTATGAAGTCTAAGCCTTTCCTCTTCCTCTTCTGCCTCTTCCTCCTCTTCCTCCACCTCCTCCTCTTTTTTCTTCTTTGAGACAGGGTCTCCCTGTAGCCTCAGCTGCCCTAAAACTTTCTATGTAGACCAGGCCTGCCTCCATCTCTCAGAGATCTACCTCTCTGCCTCCTGAGTGAGTACTGGGATTAAAGGCATACACCACCATGCCTGACACATAAATCATATTCTTTGTGCGTGATATTCCCGTATGTGCACATGTTAGAGCAATTGTCATGCTCACGTGTACAGATGTCAGAGGAGGAAATCAGGTCTTGTTTTGTTATTCTCTGCCTTGTCCACTTGAGACAAGGTCTCTCACTGAACCTGGATCTTGCTGCTTTTTTGACTAGGCCGGTGGAAAGCAAGCACCAGTGATTCTCTTGTCTCTGCCCCCAGTGCCAGGGTCACAGGTATGCATAGATATGCCCAGCTTTTACGTGTATGCATGCACAGAAAGCACTCTTACCCACTTAGCCATCTCCCTAAACCTTATCTTATTCTTTTATTGTAGATGAATATGCTTTCTTGATGGTACTCATTTGTGATATCTCTAATGCTTCCTCTTCTTTTTAAATTTTTTAATGAGACAGCATCTTGCTATGGAGCCTAGACTAGACTCACTACTGCTCTCTCTCTTTCTGCCTAGCTTTACAAGTGTTATAATGACAAGTATATCCCACATGCCCATCTTGTAATACTTTTGACAGTTTCTGAGGATTATAGTTGATGGATGTAGTGTATATGTATGTGCTTCACTCTATGCATTTCTGCATAAAGTTCTAATTGGACTTCTCATATGGAGTATGTTCATATATAATGACTTACTATTAAGAACACATCGAGAACATTTCTTAATTTCATAAAGACTAACACTCTATAAGAGCTAGGTGGTACTTCATAATCATTGAAGAGCATGTGCGGACATGTACATTTCCTGGGGAATTAGTCACACCTGCACTTGAGCTGCAGGGGATAGGAATGTCCTCATGGTGAGCTTTTCCAGTCATTTTTGGTCTTGGTTTTATTTCCATCTTAATTTTTGTTTCATTTTCTCTTGGTGAATTATTCTGAATTTTGCTCAAACTTGTCTAACTCAGTTATAATCTTTGTTGGACATATTATATTCTATTTTAAATATGGGTAAATAAAATCAGCACTTCTTTTATTGCTAAGTTGATAGCAGCTATCCAATTAACATGTTTTATGTGTAGGATAATGCAGAAAATGCTCTTCCTCTTTCTCTCCAAGATGGCTCACACCCATTGCTTCATTTTCATAATTCCCCTGTGGAATTTGCTTTTTCCTTTTACTCAGCCTGCAATGACTTGCTTTACCCCAAGTACACAGAATATAATATCTGTCTAGTTTGTTAACAGAATACTCTTTGTGGTGGTTGATATTAAAATAAGTACACTTTGTTATCAAATTTCTAGAACTTCCTCACAGAAATTATCAAGTGTATTTCTCTTTGAAGTAGGGTTGGCCTGTTTCTCAGGGATTCTGAGCTGATGGTAAATGGAAGACTAACAATAAGAATAAACAACAGGGAAGGGAAACACAAATATTCTCAAATAATGAAACCCCAGCAGCCATATGATAGACCTAGGTCTGAACTAGGTTCTTTCCAGGTCTAATTTTTCCATGACTACACTGTTTTCTTCCCTTTTATTGCAGAAAATAAGAGCACAGGATGCCGTCTATAAGTTTCCATTTCCCAAGGAGATCTCCCTACTTCTTCACATGCATACATGTGATCAGCCACGCAAATATTCACCTCCTTTCCGCCATGCAACTTATCTCTTTGTATTTCTTGAAAATTGAGGTTTTAAGATTGGTTAATATAGGAGCTATTGGGATAACCATCTATGTCATGCAGGCAGTCCAGCATTTTGGTGTATTAAGCTCTGGATGTGCCTACCCACTTAGTGCACAGAAGAGAATGGATGGAGCTGTAATCAATCATTAAACAGTCCTCCGTTTGGTTCTAATGATACACTCTTTCAGATCCTGGAAGTGATTTGGCAGCTGGTCTTATTTTTCTGATAATCTGTCTATCTACCTATCATCTATCTATCATCTATCTATCTATCTATCTATCTATCTATCTATCTATCTATCGTCTATCTATCATCATCATCTATCTATCTATCATCAATCTATCTATCTATCTATCTATCTTTTTTGTGTTTGATTGTGTGTGTGTGTGTGTGTGTGTGTGTGTGTGTGTGTGCGTGTGTGTGTCAGAGTCTGGGGGTGAGGGAACATCT
>NW_008357493.1:462437-464860 GCF_000622305.1 Nannospalax galili
TCTATCTATCTATCTATCTATCTATCTATCTATCATCTATCTATCTATATCTCTCATCTCTCTGTCATCTGATCATCATCTGTCTTCATCTACCTTCATCTTCATCATCATCATCATCATCTACTTTTTGCAGTTTTTTAAAAGTTGCAAAGGACCAATTAAGAATAATATTTTAAACTGGAATTGCAGTCTACTTTTAAAGTTTTGAACTTTTTACATAACAGAAAATGGAGCCATTAGCGTTTAGTCAGCTGTTTGTGGAGGGACTCATGTGCTGGGTCCTCTGACTACTGCTTGGAATTTAGCATGTGATGCTGAGAAAGCTTTCTTTGCCATTTAGGAACACTAGTGACTACTACTTGACACGGTGGGTGCTAACCAGATTGTATGCATCATCTGCTTTAACTCTTCTCAATCCTTTCCATCATGCACTGTCACTCTTTCTATTTTTATGGATAAATGCAGACAGTCACGAGAAAATAGCTGAATAGTACAACCAAAGACTGTATTTTTCTATATGTAAGACAACAAAAATTTAATAAAAGTTGTTTATCAAGGACAATATACTTAAAGAATTCATGGTAACCTACTGAGACATTACTTATTCTTATTAATGGCTCTCGTTTACTTTTAAAGTTGGTTGAATGGGGGAAGACTGTTAAATAACAATGTAATGTGATGGTAAATACCAGTTAGAGAACTGCAAATAAAATTTGTCAATTTGCAATGAGACAGCAAAGTTTCTTCTGCAAAAGACTACACTGCTGGAGTTAGGGTAAGAATATGAATATGTTTATCAAGGGAATTACCACAAAGGGGAACCAGATGATCAAGGGTGACCATGTACAAGGAGAGATGGCCAACTCTGTGTGATGCATGCAACATTGAAACCGTCACTCAAAGTGGGTTCATAGGCTATTTTTTTTAATCACTGTGTCACTGATGAGTCACCACAAAAGTAAACACAAGGGGAGCAAAATAACACCAACAAAACAGCCCACTGTTATTGTGGAAAGGAAATAAGGTTATTTTTAAAGACTGGGGGGGTGGGTGGGGAGGCAGTATAAGGTATATCATGGCATTACTTTCAAATGTGAACCAAATCACTACTTTCTGTTGCAGAGTCACGTCCAGGCATGAGTAGCAATTTGGTCTAGAGCTTTGCTTCGGATGGGATTCATTTTATAGGTCTGTGGAAGACTTGACACAGTAATGGCCTTACAGAAAAAATGAAAAAAATGCCTCCAAAGATGGCTACAACTCCTCAACTGGTCATAAATTTTTGTCTTTGGTCAATAAAAATGAATTTTGTGCAATGAAAACACCACCAGAGAAATAATATGACTTCCAGTGTGATCTTCCTCAAAACAGTTTTCTGTTATTTTTTCAGGAAAAGAAATAAGCAAGGAAGAGTGAAAACACATCTGTGGCTCCTCCCAAATCAGGAGGCCACTGAAGAGCCCCAGGCTGGCTCCGGGTCGTGAGACAACCCTCAGGTGGCTTTCTTTGTACTTCCCCACGTCTTAACTTGTTTCATTTCCCTTACATGAAATGTCCCCATCCAGCTCCAGTTCAATACCTACACCTTCAGGAACCTTCTGTGGAAATCTGGTCGACCCTTAAAACTTTGCAGACCTACTTTCTTGGGAAACAAGTTTCTTTTTCTTATAAAAATAAGAATACATTTGGTGGCATAGCATTCAGGCGTATAATACATATTTAGAATCTTCAAATGCCTTCCTGGACATATTTAGTATTACTTAAAAATGAGTACATCTATGGTAAGCCAGTTTACTTTTTGCTAAAAATAGTTAATAAATATGTTTATGTCCGTGCCCCTCTCAGCTCCATTACATAACAATGAACAACAACAAACAAGCATATGAGTGATTTAGACATCATCAAAGAATGACTGTGTATACGAGTTTGTGAAAAGCTTTCAGTGATACAGAAGATGGAGGGTGTGGAGCTCAAAAAGTAGACAACATCCATAATATACGCAGAGGCAAAGAATGCGAGTCAGGGGATGGACACAAACATCAGGTGCTTGCCTCAGCTTGTGTCCATAGAAGCCCATCTTTCTTTCAGAAAAATAGTTATTACAGTGCTTTTCTAAAAAACAATTTGATTGATTTAAGAATTTCATACAAAGTTATTAGTGAACCCTCATTACTGATCATGAGCGGAAAAATGTAAGTTAAAACAAACTTAGGACTTAGTGGGTTATTACAAAAAATGATTTGGGAGGGGGACTGTTGGAGTGTGTGTGTGAATAGTGGTAGAGATGATCTAAATACATTGCATACACATATGAAATTATTAGTGAATTAAAATTTAAAATCCCAGTTAGTTCAGGATAGGATGCAACAAATATTTGCTTAAAGGCCTGGTTACAATCCTAAGAAAATAATAGAAAGTGCAAG
>NW_008357493.1:465604-498724 GCF_000622305.1 Nannospalax galili
GGAAAACATGGGGCTACCTGTGATCCACTCACAGCATGGGCTCTGGACTTATCTGGAACGACTCTCATTCAACCTTGTTTTTGTTGGTATCAAAATCTAGTTCTTTGAGTGTGAGCAGAGTGATCAGAGACAGGCACACAAGGATTTCATATCTGCCATAGTTTGTGCATGTTAAACTTTGCACACCTAAAGAGGAATGTGCTTTTATTCAGCGTCTTTTGATGTGGTCGAGGGATTGAATCAGGGCTTCCTATGTGTCAAACAAGCAGTATCTGAGCTACACTTCAGCCTCTGTTTAATGGTTTTTGCAAGACTAGGCATCAAACTGAATCTATATTCTTTCACTTGTTAGGCAAGGACTCTACCACTGAGCTGTTTCTCCAGTTCTCTTTTTTCTTTTGTTTCCAGACAGGTTCTCACTAAATTGCACAGGCTGGCCTTACTTTGTCGCCTAGGTAGACCTTGAACTTGTGATCCACCTGACTTAGTTTCCCAAGGAGTTATAATTACAGGCTTGACACAATAGTCATGGCTTGTCTTATTCTTCATATCCTTTTGCATTTCTGATATATTTCATAACAAAATTTAAAACATATGAAAGATAAAAGACAGGTTCTCACTAAATTGCACAGGCTGGCCTTACTTTGTCGCCTAGGTAGACCTTGAACTTGTGATCCACCTGACTTAGTTTCCCAAGGAGTTATAATTACAGGCTTGACACAATAGTCATGGCTTGTCTTATTCTTCATATCCTTTTGCATTTCTGATATATTTCATAACAAAATTTAAAACATATGAAAGATAAAATAGCGAATTAAAGGCCAATAAAGATAGCAGCAGTAACTGAGCTGAGCTAATATCTCTGAAGGTGAAATTAACCTTGAATTTATTAAAGATGTAGTCATTTTCTTTAAGTTTAACAAATAATGGAAAAGAAATTAGTGCACGTTGCTTCTTCAAATTGTTTAGTAATTCTTTCAATATAACTTAAAGCATGATTAGGCACTTTAATGGCTGAATGCAAACAGGAAAATTAATTTGTAATTAAGTGTTTTATAGCATTAATATTGTTTTTACTGTATAATAACCCTCTTGGACATGATTTTATAAGTGAAATTTTAATAGAGCAAGTAATTAGCACTTAGAGGATGCAAATTAAGAAACCCTGTATCAAATAAGTAATATTAAAATTCAAGTACTTTATGCTATAGAGGGTTGTATAGTACTTACAAATAAAAACTATCTAATTTGTACATGTGCAAAAGAAAAGAAACAAGGCCTGTCATTTAATGGGGTGTTAGAAGACATAAAGATTAAAGACATATAGTCAATGTTTATTGTATATATTTTAGCAGCTTCTAGACATTTGCTTTATGTAGTAACTGTAGGGAAAAACTGAGCAAAACCTTAGTGAAATGATGGTTATTAAATCTATCATGAAGCTATAGGAGAACATAGGAGTCGTTTTTGTTACAGAAGGCTATGGTCTCTCCTGCTTATGGCAATCCATCTTATGATTTGTTTCATCATGAAAAGTTAATATAAATTGTCATTACAGAAAAATTTGATCACACTTGTTATTTTTGTTTAACATAGTGTCTGTGAGGTCCAAACTAGAACAGAAAGCTTTTGATTTGGGATGATAAAGCTGTATTGTTAAATCCTATCAATTTATATTCTCTTTTTCTACTATTGGAAACCATCCTAGTACTCTTTTTGCATCTCTGTAAATTACATGCTGATATCCCCTGCCCCCAATCATCTTCCTGTTTGACTCACTGGTGCTTTCTGCTCCCACAGGTAGGGAGGTATAAGGATTGCACAGTACTTCTGACCTCAAGGTAACTGTGTACCGGTGTCGATGGCACATGTCAGAAAGTGTCCAGTGCCATGGTCACAAGAGGACAGGACTCTCCAGCTCGCCCACTCTCTTCTGTTTTGCAGGTGCCCATATTGGAGTCTTGGGAAGGAACTGGGGCACAGGTGCATGAAATGAGATGAATTAAGCATCAAGCCTCTTTGGACCCCATGACGAATCACCCCCCGCCTTGTTTGCAAAGAGATTACAGGATCTTTGCAGACACAGATGAATGGGAGATAAACCTCATCCAGGTTTGAGTTTAGCTATTGTACAATATTTTTCAGTCATCTGTCAAACACTCTTTCCTTCCCATATGAGTAATATAAGCCAGTGAGTCTAGTTACTGCATCTTGCTAGGGATTAGGAATGACCCTGTTAATTCTGTCAGTGAAAAATACGAGCAATTTGGATGGAGGAGGCTGGGAAGAGTGGTATCTTCAAGAAAAGTTCTCTTGGGAAGAGAGAACCCACAGATCTCTCTGGAGTTTATTGTGAAGCCTAGGAGCCCTACACATCTTTCACTAACAAGTGAAGACAGCACATGGAGGAGGCACTTGTGGTAGTCCTGTGAGGATGCTGTAACAAGGTACCACAAACTGGGTAGCTTAAAATGATGGACATGTTCTCTCTTACCATTCTGGAGGCAGGAAGCCTGAGATCCAGGTATTGGCAGTGCTGTGCCCCACCTGTTTCCTCTATAGGAAAATGCCTTTTGTGTCATCTAACTTCTGGCATTTATCAGTATTCTTTGTGTCTTGATTTACAGGTGCTACTTCTACTACATAGCTATCTCCTGATAGTCTTTCCCTCTATGCATGTTCATGTGTGCTTAAATTCCTCTTTCAATATGCACTTCAGCCATACTAAGTTAGGATCTACTCTAATCACCCTAATTTTTCATCACATCACCTCTATTTCCAAATTAAGTATTTTTATGTGATACTAGGGGCTAGGACTTGAGCATATCGTCTTGGGGTGAGGTTTTAAAGAATATTTTATTTATTTATTTTTTATGTGCATAAGTGTATTGCCTGTATGTATGTAAGTGAGCCCCATGGCTTGCAATGCCCATGGAGGTCAAAAGAGGGCATTGAATTTCCTGAAACTGGAGTTACAGATGGTTGCCAGCCACCATGCGGGTATTGGGAAATGAACCCAGGTCCTCTGCAAGAGCAGTCAGTATTCTTAACTGCTGAGCCATCTCTCCAGCCCTGGGGTGAGGTTTTTAAAAGTGACACAGTTCAAACAAAAGATGTAGAGAATTTCAGTTAAATATACAGAATTCTAATGCACTATGTATCCAATCTAATGTATTGAATCTCTCACATTTTATGAAGTAAATTCTTAATTTTTTAAGGAAGTTGACATTTTCTGTTAACTTTTCACCATCACATCATCATAGTGGGGTTGAACAGGCATAAATGAAGTAAAAACAATGATGGCGCATCATGAAGTCCTGGATTGAGCAATAGTGGAAGGAAGAGCCTGTCATGCTGGGTCTGATGGTGTGTGGGGTTACAGGTGTTCGCTTAGTGTGACCCAGAGGCTGTCCCTCTGACCCTGTGATGACAAGCCATAGACCCGCCTCCTTCCCACGCTCTGCAAAGCCACTCCCCTTTCCTCTTCCAGACAATCTGTTGACCATAGCCGCTTGCAGGGGACGGGCTAAGGGTATAAAAGCTGGGAAAGCCACAAGACTGGTCTCTCGCCATTTTGTAAGGCTGTCTGGAACCACAGGATTTATGCCTGGGTGTGGACTTTCAGCACAGCCGTGAATGAGGCGGCACCTGCTTGTCTGTAAGTAAACCCACACCCCAAGCTCAGTTAGCAAGTCCAATAAACTCGTTAAGATTCTTCAAACCCGGGTTTGGAGAATTTTTTCCTCAGACTGTAGGAAGGACCCGGTTGGGAGGAGGGGATTGGCTGCCACGTGCACCTCCCAGAAGTGAATATGACTTACACGTAGGTTCATCACTATTATCTGTTCCATTCAAAACCCTACTCACCAGCTATCCCTCAGGTGTCCTTAGTTTGTCTTGTGCTTTGAATCTTTGGAAAATGCTGCTTCTTCTCTGGGACCTGGAGTTTCATGTTGCCTGGGATCTTGACAGACACTTTACCCATAGGTAAATATTTCTTACCCATAAATATTTCTTAATTAATCGCTATACAGTATGTTTTCTAGGACACAAATGACACTGATGGGTAATAGTTGGGAAGGTCTATAGATGGTTACAAAGTCAGCTTTTAAGTTGTGTCATTTTTTGATAGATTATCTGAATTCTCTAAACCTCAGTTTTATCATCTGAATAATAGTGTTATTTGATAGACTGATAGATTCCTTTTTTTTTTTTTTTGACACAGGGTATCTCTGTAGCCCCAAATGGCACAGAACTTCCTATGTAGACCAGGCTGGTTTTGATTTCAGAGATCCATCTGCCTTTGCCTCCTAAGTACTGGGATTAAAATTATGCACCACCACACCCACCTCTTTACCATTTTTTTAAAGTTTGTTTTTATTGAATTTTTGTGTATTTCATGCAGAACATCTCAATCAATCTTAATCATCTTTATACCCCTGTCCCCACTGTCCCCCTGCCATAGCACCCTCACTGGAACCCATATAGTCATCCCTGTTATGACCCATTGTGTCAAGTCAGTGTCCCCATACATTCCCCAAGTCCATCCATTGACATCTAGTCAGTCTACCATTTTTAAAATGAATGAAGCTTAGAGAAATTAAATGTCACTGAAAACCACATATGTAGTCAAATCTACAGTTCCTAAACCTGATTCCAAATCTATGTTTTTTCCCATTACCCAATGTAAGAAGGAAGAGGAGTATCAACCCAGATTAAAAGGTAACTTGCAAGTTCCTTGGGCCACATCAATTTATGAACACTTAGGTCAATTCTGGCAGGGTCTAACATGATTCACTTCTCATGTGTGAGTTACGTGTTTTCATTTACCTGTAGGATTCCTTTTGCCTTCTGAATATCTTTGGTGCTCCATCTGAGAGTCACTGGCCTCTTTTCACACAACAAATGCTGTCCCTAACTCACACAGGCAACCACAGTTTATTTCTTGCATTATTCCATAGCCCTGTGCTCATTGCTGGTAGCCAGCTTCCAAATGGCCTGGACTTAAGAGAATATGAACAACAGGTGATTTTCACAGTCCCTAATGTGTGATTTTTTCTTTCTTCTTTTTTGCTCTGTGTGTGTTATGTCTGTATATGTATGTGTTTGTGTGTGTGTGTACATGTACATGTGGATGCATGAGTGAGTGAGTGTGTGTGTGTGTGTGTGTGTGTGTGTGTGTGTGTGTGCAGGTCAGGTATCAATGTTGGGTGTTGGTCTCGATTGCTTTCCACCTCATTTTTTGAGATAAAGTTTCAAACTCACTGATACAGCTAGACTGGCTGGCTAGTAAGCTCTTGGGATGTGCCTGTCTCTGTTTCTCTAGTGTTGGGATTACACACAACAGACATATGGTTTTATGTTGATGCCAGGGATCTAAACTTAAATCTTCATATTTTTATGGCGAGCACTTTACCCACTGAACCATCTCTTCAGCCCCCCTCATGTGACTTTTCTTACAAAATTTTTTTCCCCAATGTATTATGCTTTAGCTAAGACTATGAAAAAGTCAATCTACCCCAAGCATTCAACCACTGGATAAGAAAAGTGACAAGGAATTGGGGACTTAGGAAATGGCTAAGTCAGGTAAGTGATTGCCATGGATACGGAGGACCTAAGGTTGAACTCTAGAACTTATGTTAAAAAAAAGCCAGTGGGCTGTGAAGTTGGCTTAGGAGGTAGAGTGTTTGCTGTTAAAGCATGAGGACTTGAGTTTGACTTCTCAGCACCCACGTAAAAGCCCAGTGTGGTGGCATTTTTCTAACTCCAAAGCTGAGGGTGGAGCAGAGACAGGTGGATCCCAAATGGCTTTCTGGCCAGTCAATATCAATAAAATAAGGAGCTTCAGGTTCAGTGAGGGAAGCTGCCTCAAAAAAATAAGGTGGAGAACAATTGAAGAAGACAGCCAACATCAATTTATGGCCTTTACATGTGCATGTACAGGCATGTGCATCCTCATATGTGTGTGTATACATATGTATGCACCACACATATGTACATGTACACACACAGAAAATCCAGGCATCATGGGGTATGACCCAGCATCAGGAGGTGAAGACAGATGAATCCCTGATGCTGACTGGCCAGCAAGTCTAGCCTACTTAGTGAGTTCCAGGCCTGTGAGGGACCCTGCCTCAAAAACAAAGTGGACAGCTCCTGTTGAGTAACACCTGAGTTTGTCCTCTGGCTTCCATATGTATAGGCACACATGTGTGCATCTGCACATATATTAATGTGTATCCACATGTACATATACACCCAAGAAAGAAGGAAGATGACCTCCAGAAAAGGAAAGGAGTCAAGCAAGAAGCACAGAAGAGTGTTAAAGAGAGCTGCAGGGTGTTTTTAACCAAATCCCTGGTGCTTCATCATCAGCCAAGGGCTCCCCAGAGACAGTGATCCATTTGATTGGGAGTGGCAATGACTCCCTCCTATAATTATAGTACTTTGAACATTTCTTGTAAAATTTAGCTCATTTTCAGTGATGCAACTTCCGATATTGCTCATGTGCAAGGATATACCTTTCCCTTCCTATGGCTTCATGGATCGGGATGCTGACATCAGCAGCAGATCAGTGACTGATAAGGGGCTGAGCTGCTTTCATCAAGAAAGTAGGGTAATCAGGTAGAAAGGAACCACCGAGTCACTAGAGAGCTCAACATGGAGTGCTGCTTTATGACTGGATGCAGTCTACCTCTGTCTCCTCCAGAGCTGCTGCCTGCACTTCACAGCGAGTGAATAGAAGCTTTCCTGTGACTGTCACTGGTTTCTTGTCATTGCTGACCACTTTGTCCCCTTATGGCTCAGCCTGTGCGCCTGTCCTAAATCTGGCTTTCTTCTCCCTCCCTAGGAATTCCTATTTTTTACTGATATTTTTGTGGCATCCAATACTATTATTTCCAGAATTTTAGAATTGACATATACTCTGACAGTGCTGAAAATGTTCTCAAAACACCTTTGGTCTGAAGAAGAAATACTAAAATTAAATTATTTCAAGTTATCAAAAATATGACAATGCTTTTGAACCATGGATCAAATGAAATTACTTTGATGTTAATCACGATTACTGAAAGAAGAACAAATTATGCTGGCTACGTTTTCAGTTCTTACCCTTGGAAATGTTGTGAATCTGTCCAGTTCTTCAACAAAGCAGAACATTTGCAGACTAATGGCTGACATCACAATCAACAGGCTGGCTGTAAACACCACCAAGCTCCCAAGCTTTTTCCCAGGTCCAAATATCTTATACACAAAGTCTTCTAATGCAGGTGAAATCTTAATAAGCCGGACTACCCGAAGGACCTAGTATCAGAGAGAAAATCATAACATGCTTGATACAGAATCTTCAAGAAGTGGATACTCAAACATCAGTTTTCACAGTGGAAAAATCTCCTTGGAAAACTCTCATTTTTCCCATTTTATCTAGGGACTGAAAATAGCAATATAATAACTGAAACATCCCTAGCCTGCAGCCTGCTGTAAAGTAAGAACACCATAAGTTTAGAGTCAATGGGTGAAGAAAAACGTTGGTAACTGTTTTAACGTACGAGCTGATCATTCAAAATGGTATTAACTAGTACATACTGCTGAAATAAAATGGATATTTCCCTAATGCTTAAATACCTAAAAAAACCTTTAACTCAACATTAGTCCTGCCTTAGTGTGTCATAAAATAAACCTTTCAAGGTATTACATATTCATAATGAAATGGGAAAATCAAAATCTGTCAAAAGTCTTTACTGTTGGCTCAAACTTCTACTCCAATACCTTTTTTCCTTCTTCTTCCTTTAAATAATAGAATTTCCCAAGTTTTAGCCCACCAAGTGACTTTCCTAGGGAAACAGATTCTGCTTTTCAGCCTTTGTACCTGCACTTTGCAGCTGAATGTGTCTGATGAACTAGGTTCAGGTTTACCAGGTATGAAAGCAAGAGGCTTGTGCAACTGTGGGCACAAGAAAACTTGTCCATGCTTCTTTCTTACCTTTGCCTCTGGTTTAAAACTGCAAGCAGATGGAGTGATACCTATAGACAAAAGTCAGAAGTCTTGTAAAGAATACGACAGGTCAGATCCAACCTAATGGGCTGGATCTTTTGATGATCCTGTAGAAGAGAGGAATCTGTTTTCCCTGGATTCCATAAACTATTGGAAAGAAACAACTTTCTGTGTTTTTAGATCTTTGTTAGGTCAGCTTAACTTGCCAAAAGTAGTTAACAAATTAATTCATCCTTTCAAAATATTATGATTGACTACGTGCCAACATACTGAACAGATACTATTCAATGGTACTATTACAAAAAGAGCATAAAGCAGATGCGGCTCTTAAGGATGCGTTATGTGATTAAAAAGTACAAAGTGGTATATAAGTAAAAGCTGAAATAGGCAGCATAGATGATGAGGTAAGGTCACCAACTTTTTATGCACCTTTAAGGAATAAAGAAAAAATGCTGCAAACTGATATTTGACACACCATTGATTATGAGAGATTTTAAGTTTAGAAATATTACATTTGGAAGCTGTGTTTTGGCATAAGTGAAACATCATCATGGAAGGGTAGTCCTAGATGTCTCAACACCCATCCACAACTGAGTTTTCTGTGAAAGATGAGGATCTTCTTTGGATTACAGGATGAACAGAAGTATACCTTAAAATTAGAATTTTTTTTTGCATTTGTAAAGTGACAGGTTTGTGTTTACTTTTACAGTCTCCCTAGCTTCCCAAGATTCTGGTTTTCCTTTGTTAAGTCACGTCTACTCTGTGCTTAGTTCATGAGATTCAGAAGTTACTCTGCAAGTCCCCATACACAAGTGCTATTTAAAAATATTTCCAGTAGGCTTTGCTGTCAAAACCATAGGCCTGAGTTATGGGGCCATCCACATGGAATGAGACTCCTTAAGAATGAAGTCAACACAAAAGTGAGTGAAGAAACATATAGCATCCCTAGAAGCCTGACAACTCCTTGACCTCTGAATTTTGCTGTACATGAAACCTCACCTACCTCCCTAACCTTTGATACAGTGGGAAATTGTGAGGGCGAGTCTTCTCATTCCTACTGTTTACAGAAGGAATGTGTAGTTTGGAGTAATATGTTAAGTAAATTAACTGGACACATGACATTAAGTTTGAAGACGTATGTTTAAAATCCTAATCCTTGAGAAAACTGATGTGAGAGATGAAATTGCTTGAATTAGTATCATGCTGTATGGGTTAGCTACTAGTTTCTACTACTTTCCTAATTCTTTTTAAGCAATGTTTAATTTATTTTTTATGTGTATGAGTGTATTGCCTCCATGTATGCAATTGTACTCATGTTCTGCAATGCCCATGGAGGTCAGAAGAGGGTGTCAGATTCCCCTGCAACTGGAGTAACAGATGGTTGTTAGTCACCATGTGTGTGCTGGGAATCAAACCCAGGTCCCCTGCAAGAGAAGCCAGTGCTCTTGACCTCTGAGCCATTATAACAAACCTCTGAGCCTAATTCATAGCAAACATTACTAGTCTGGCTTCAAACTTATGGCAATATTTCCTCCTCAGTGTCTGGAATTCTGGCTAATATTATTCTCATTAGAATCTTTTTATCTGTAGTTTATAATCAAGAAACTTCATTGTTTTAACTAGTAGGCATGCTGTCTATATTATGTACCCTGAAGTAGATACAAAATGCTTATGCTGAGTTTTCAAATCAAATCAAGTTGATTGTAAGAACAACTAATGACATGCATGTTTAGTGTGCTTGTTAATTTTCTCTTGCTGTAACAACACAACAAAACAGGACAACCCCCAAACCTGAATAAAACAAGATAAGGGAGAAAGTATTTATTTTGGGCACAGTTTGCGTTGTTTCAGTCCATAGTGGTGATTTATTCCATTTGGGCCCCTAGACCAAGCGATGTTACAGCCCACAGCCCCCCTACACCTACTTAATCCTCTTTGGAAATGCCCTCACAGACACATAGACAGACCCAGAGGTGTGCCTTAATAATCTCTTAGGTGCTTATTAGTCCAATCAAGTTGAAAACCAAGATTAGCCATTATATTTGGAATGCACTTGAAAAGATTTTAAAGACATGTTTACAACTCTTGTACCAGCCATTGCACAACTAATGGTAGCCAAGCCTCAGGACAGAACCTGTAAATGATGAAGCATTGATGCCCAAAGATGGTAAGGAAAAGGAACAGCCTGAACCGTGACAGCCGTCTGTGACCTTTAAAAGAATTTTTTTATTCATTTTTATGTGTATGAGTATGTTTGGCTGCATGTGTGTAACTGCATTCCATACATGCATTGCCCACAGAGGCCAGAAGAGGACATTAGATCCCCTGGAACAGGAGATATGAAAGGTTGTTATCTGCTCTGTGGGTGCTGGGAACCAAACCTGGGTCCTCTGTAAGAGCAGCCGGCTGTTAACCACTGAGCCATGTCTATAGCCCCACCCTCTGTGATCTTAATAGTCTCTGATTCCTAGAGGTTCAGCTTTACGTCTGGATGTATATGGCATTTGCCCTTCATTTCTGTGGGTTATGTTTTCAAGTCCTTTCCTCTAATCTTATATCGAGTTAAAAGTTGTGTTTTGGAAGCTAAAGCTGCTATTGTTCTAAATATGATACAGTTGTTATTACCAATAAGTAAAATCAATGAGGTTGGAATGTATTTTCTTCATTCTAAGGAATTCAAATCGCATTTCTCTAAGTTAATATTTAAAATTCTAATGCCATTTAATTCCTCAAGTATTTAAATATGTATTGGGAAAATCCCTGTGCATATTCAGATATTCCCATGATAAATTATACAAATGTGAGTCAGAAATATGACTGCATTTGAAATGTTTTTGATTAGGATGTTACATTTGCATACTGTTTTTATCATTTTAACCAAGAATTTAACAGTAAATGAGCATATTTCTTTTTACCTAAAATTATAAACTGTAGCTAATAATTAATGTTTATCAAGTAATTATAAAGCAATGTAATTCAATATATGACATTTGAAATATATCACATTAGAAAAAATAGATATCTAGTTGTTATAAGAATTGCAAGTACCATTATTTAGCTATAACAAAACAAAACAAAGAAACAAATCTTTATAAATAATAATATATGATGAATTAATATATGACTAAAGTCATTTTAGAAATCCTTATTACATTCTTTAGAAATTATTATTGAACAGGGATATTCACAAGGGAATAAACATTTGGAATTAAACTCATACCTAATCCTCAAAGCTTGTTTAGCTTAAAATTTACTGTTCTTGAATAGATATGTGCTATGTATATGCATATGAAAATATATATCTATATATTGCTAATTTTGGAGCTGCTAATTTTCATTTATTGTGAATTTTCAGTGGTTTTAAAACAATAATTATAATTTGCTAATGCACTGTTTCTGAGAGGTAAGATATCACTGAGCTTCTCTCAATTTCATATTAATATACATGTACATGCACATATACATATACTATTGTTCCGTATCATTGTTATAATAACATGACTGTTCTTTACCTGAAAGTATGTGAATTGAGAATGGTAAAGACCTGGATACACATGGAGAGTAGTCCCAATGACAAGCAGTAGTTCAAATTTGTGGAGAGATGAGCTGATGTATCCAGTGAATCCCAAACACCATATCTTCAGGAGGGCTTCCAAGTCAAAAAGGACTGTAAATGCCACCTATAGGAGCAAACACACTGAAACTGACATCCAAGGTTATACTCCCCTAACTTTTTAATGTATTTATCAGTGCACAAATTCCAGCCATTGTTATATAAGCTAAAAAGCTCCACTAAGAATGAATTTTTTTAGATTCATTTTATTTTTGTGTGTGTGTGTGTGTGTGTGTGTGTGTGTGTACCTGTGTGTCTGTGCCAGTGGAGATCAGAAGAAGGCACTGGATAGCCAAGAGCTACAGTTATAGGTGGTTGTGAGCTGCCCAGTGTGGGCACTGGGCTCTGGTCCTCTGAAAAAGCAGTAAGTACTCTTAATCAGCGAGCCATCTCTCAAGCCTCAGACATTAAAAAAAAAAAAAAAAAAGATGTGTTTGGGACATGCGAAGTACAACACAAAAGACCAGAGCTACCTTAGACAATCAGAAAGACATTCCACACTTGAGTAATGTTTGTGAGTACTATTCTTTATTATCTACCACTTGATAATATATTTTGAAGTACACAACAAGCAGAGAAATTGAGGTTCTTTACCAAGTACGTTATTTGTGTATGTTTGTATAAATCATATTAATGACTTAATAATGACTTACTATTCATTCTATCTTTCAATTTCTCATATAAGTGCTATAAATTTACTGTAACAAATAGCAATAATATAAAGTGCACAAATAACCCTGACGGTAATTATTCTCAACTTAAAAAAATTGTAATTGGAATTAAAATATTCAAGATTATGTTGACTTCTAGTTAATGAACACAAGGGTGACTTCCAGGATTAGTTATAATACATTCCTCTTAGAATATATTGCATAATTTATTGAAAAAGAAATCAATTCTCTTTTTCTGAGTAAATACTGAATATCAGAAAGAATTTTTCCTGCTACTGTTTGGAAAATGTAGAGAAAATGAATTTTAGTAATAGCATATTAAGAAATGGAACACACATCAGGCATGGTGGTGCATGCTTTTAATCCCAGCACCCAGGAAGTAGAGGCAGGCAGATCTCTGTGAGATCATGGTCAGCCTGGTTTAATGGTGAGTTTCAGACTATCTTGGGCTACAGGGAGACCCTGTCTCAAAAAGAAAACAAAAAAGAAAAGAAAGAAAGAAAAAGAAAAAAATGGAACATTGCTGGGTACAGGCCTTTAATCCTAGCATGAGGCAGAGGTGATGTATCTTTGTGAAACTGAGGCCAGCGGGGTCTACATAGTGAATTTCAGGCCAGCTGGGAGACCCTGTCTCAAAAAGACCACTGCCTCAAAAATGGAACATTAAAAGCAATAATTGATTATTTTAGATATGAGGACTCAGCACAACTTTTGAAGCCTACCATGCTTTTTGGTTCTATTACCTCTCTATTTTTGATGGGTATTTCATTTCTATGAAAACACAAGAAGGCAATGTATTTTTTAAAATTTGTTTTTATTGAATTTAGTGTATTTCATACAGAATACCTCAATCAATCTTAATCATCTTTATACCCCCATCCCCACTGGCCTTCCACTGGAACCCATATACTCTGTGACTCGTGTTAAGGCCCACTGTGTCAAGTCAGTGTCTCCAGATGTTTCCCAGTGCAAGTCCATCTACTGAAGGCTAGTCAGTTTATCTAGAGTCCCTTGTTTTAGGAAGATGAGTTCTTCCTCACCTAGCAGCAATCAGTTGCCAATATTCCTTCAGATAAGATTGGGGTCTGCTGTTCATTTTCCCAGTTCTATGTTGTGTTTTTGTCTGCCTGAGTTTGCATGGGACTTGTGTATGCTGACACCATTGCCATGGAATCGACAGCTAGTAATTGGAATAAAAGCCCACTTAATGGGAGGAAACTCAAGTGTGGTACTGTAAACAACCAAATACACATGGCTGGAGTGATCATATTTTAGGAAAAAACCCCAAGACTGTCACATTTCTAGACCAATGTGATTTCTTACTATGTGCAAAATATGCATCCTTATATTTACAGACAAATATCCCAGGCACCACTCATCAAAGAAGCTCATTTTGTACCAGTTGGAGACTATTACCAAGTACTACAACTGGTCACACACATTGTCTATGAATTGCTTAGGCCTAAGTGACACATCTACAGTGCAACCCTTATACCTAAGGCTCAAGGCAATGTATTTTAACTTTGAAATAATTTGAAGATCACAAGAAAATGTGAATAAGCCCCTTTGCTTTCCTTTCTCAGGGGTTCCTGTCAACATCTTTGCATAGTCTGTCTTCATTGTCTCCACCCACATGGACACACTCACAGTCACACAAAGGGGCTTGCACTGTAAACACATTGTAAAACTTGTTTTTCTAATTCCTAGGCACCTTATTTCTCAGACTAAAGGATAAAGGTCCTACTCAGTCTTTGCATCATCTCCATAATTTGCCATAGTGTCCATCACTTATTCCACCCAATATTCTTAATTTTAATTTATTGCCTGGTAGTGCTTGAAGGATGCATCAGGGAAGACAGTCAAACACTTAAAAAACAGGGCTGTCCTGTTCTCCTGTTGGTCATTATTATGAATGTTTTGTTTGTTTCGTTCTCGAGACTGTAGCCCAGACTGGCTTCTAAATCACCACCATCCTGCCTTGGCCCCCAGAGGGTGGGATTACCCAGAGGGTGGTGTGTTACCACATCCCGTTTACTGAGGCTTTATACACATAAATAGTTGGCATTATGTGGGGCAAAACTTAAAGTTTAGAAAAAGATCACTTTCAAACACTTAATAAGAAATCATTTGCTTCTTAGTCGAGATGTTACTCTTGTCTTAAATTTTTGATCTGCAGTAGCACAATCAGGCTTATTTTTTCTCAGACAGTCCTCTGTGTATTAATCATTTAGAGTTAATTTCTTTTTAAAGGAATTACATTTTGCTGCTCATAACCTTGTTAATGTTCTGTGATACTGTTTTTTTTTTCTTTCTTATCAGTTTTCAGAATTGTTTATATTGAGGTCATTAATCTTCATCTGCTAAATGTACTGAAAATATTTCTTCCCTAATCAATAGTTAACAACTCTGGCGTTCTTTGCTCTATAAACATAAATTCTACATTGCCATGTCATCAGACTTTTAAAACAATTTTTTAAAAATTATCTTCTGTAGGAGTTTGTTACCTCAAGTTGGTAATCTTGGCATTCAGGAGGCTGAGAGCAGAGGAGCCCTGGAAGTTGGGACCCTGTCTCAAAATAATAAATAGCCCACCCACTGTGGCTTGATTCCCCTGCACCCTGACCAGTTACATTTGCTCTCCCGACACTGTCTCCATTTCAGCTTTGGGCCTAGGTCCACTCCTACTCTTCCAGCTTGAGGCCTCTGGACCAGCCTCCTAACCCAGGCCTAGCCCACTGCCTCTTGACCTCCCTTCACCCACACTAGCTACATTCACTTGTTTCAGGGCCCACACTTACTCTGAATAACTTGTTAGACTCCCCCATACTGTCCCTACCCTTGCCTTGACCCTAAGCCCTGTCCTGATCTTCCTAAGACCTCCTGACTAGCCTGCCAGAACCCAGTCGCTTGATTACCATAATCTTGAAATGGGCCCCTTTGTCCTGCTGGAGGGCTCTTAACCAATCAGCTTGGAACCATCCAGTCCCACTAACAAAAAGACAAAAGTGAGAACCAGATGCACAGGCCAATTAACTATTCATACCCAACCAGAAAGAAACCAACCTATATCAACAATACAAACAGAACCAAACTTAAATAAAGGCAGACTTGAAGTTCATATCAGACATACAACACACAAAAGTTATTCATATGCTCAAACCATAATGCAAAAACACAATATGAAAAAAACAAGAGAATATGTCCCTATCAAAACCCACCAGTCCCATAGAAGGGTACTACAATGAGAACCACACAAAAGAACTCCAGTATGCAAAATTTAAAAGAACAATCATAAGCATGATCAAAAAATACAATGACTTTAAAGAACACATGAACAACCCAAAGAATTTAAAGAGAATAGGAATAAACTCCTAACTGAAGCTCATCAAAAATACGAATATATAGCTGAATTAAATGACAAAAAAAAATCAGGACTTGAAAACTGAATTCTCAAAAGAGATAGAAATATTGATGAACTCAAGATGAAGATGTAATTGAACAATTCAATAAGCCTGTTTAAAATGACAGGAGAAAACATCAGAAGCAGACTGAATTAAATGGAAAACAGAATACCAAGACTGAATGGTAAGTTGAGGAACTGGACTGCTCGAGTAGAGAATATGAAAAAAAGTTAAAAAAACAGAAATGGAATATGCAGGAAATATGAAACACTATGAAAAGACCAAAGACCAAATCTATGCATCAGAAGTATACAGGAAGGAGAAGACTCTCAGGTGAATGGCAGTGACTAGATGTTCAACAGGATTCTAGAAGAAAGTTTCCCTAAATTAAGGAAAAAACATACCTATGCAGATATAAGAAGCATACAGAACACCAATTAAATGGAACCAGAACACAAACTCCCCACAGTATATTATAGTGGAAAGGCTAAATTTACAGAACAAAGAGGGAATACTGAAAGCTTCTAGAAAAAGAAAACAAAACAAAACAAGTCACATATAATGAAAAATCCATCAGAACTACAGGTGACTTTCAATGCAAACTATGAAAGCCAGAAGAACCTGAAGCAAAGTATCCTGGTTCTAAATGACCATAGATGCCAACCCAGAATACTTTACCCAACAAAACTGTCTATCATGGTTGAAAAGGAAGGAAAAAAACTTCTATGATACAAATAGGTTAAAAGGATTCATGTTACCAAACCCATACAGACAGTAATAGAAGCAATACAAAGGACTGAAGAAAGAGATGCCTGTACTTGTACTCTTTGTTACAGAAAGGAAACAAATGAAGGTATGAAGCACAGAAACCCAAAAATAAGACAAGAATTTAAACAGAAAGTAAAATGGCAGTAACTAATCCATACCTGTCAATAATAACTCTATATATCAATGACCTCAGTTCCCCAGCTAAAAGACATAGATTAATTGAATGGATTAAGAAACAAAATCCATGTCTAACAGCCACAATGGCTGGCACAGCAAACAGTCTCTATTGGTGCAGTAATGGCACTGTTATCTAGGGGGTAATCAACAGTTATCTAATTGGATTTAAAGCCCTCTAAATGTGAGGGAACTCATGGGTGACACTGTAAATATAGCTAAATACACATTGTTGGAGAAGTCATGGATCCTAGGGAAAATCTGATCTCTGTCATACAAAAAAAGAGAGAATTTACCATTAACTATCATCTATTTGTGGTTATAAGAAATTCACCTTACCAAGGATAGGCATGTACTAAGGATAGGTACCACCTTAGGGTGAAAGGCTTGAAAAAAATATTCCAAAAAAAAATGGCACTAAGAAACAAGCAAGAGTTGCTATTCTAATATATGATAAAATGAACTTCAAGATAAAATTAATCAGAGAGATAAAGAAGGTCATTACATTCTGGTCAAGGGAACATTCAACCAAGAAGGCGTAACAAATATATATCTATCATGGTTGATGGATATATATGCACCAAACTGTGGTTCACCTAGTTTCATAAAAACAACTTCATAAAGTAAAATTAGACTTCAGACTCAGATTAACCACAACTCAGTAATAGCTGATGACGTCAATACCACACTTTCTCTAATAGGTAGGTCATCTGACCTAAGAATAAACAGAAAGAAATCTGAATTAAATAATGTCATACATCAAATAGACCTAACAGACATCTACACAATATTCTGCCCAGGCACCAAAGAAGACACAATCTACTCAGTAACCCATGGAAGTTTCTCTAAAATAGAGAATTTATGTGCCACATACTGGGGCACAAAACAAACCTCAACTAATACCAAAAACTGAAATAATTCCATGTATTCTATCAAACCACAATGCAATAAAACTTAAAATAAGCAGCAAAAGAAGTTCTAGTAACTACACAAACTCAAAATAATCAGTAAAAGAGGTTCTAGTAACTACCCAAAGTCACAGAGATTAAACAACACACTCCTGAACGGTGAATGGGTCAAAGAAGAAATTCAAAGAGAAATAAAAGTTTTTCTAGAACTCAATGAATATGTTAACACAACACACCAAAAACTCTGCAACACATTAAAAGTAGGTTTCAGAGGGAATGTCACAGCTCTAAGACCTACATTAAAAAAATCAGGCTGGGCATGGTGGCACATGCCTTTAGTCCCAGTACTTGGGAGGCAGAGGCAGGCAGATCTCTGTGAGTTCAAGGCCCGTCTGGTCTACATATTGAGTTCTAGTCTAGTTGGAGCTACAGGGAGACCCTGTCTCAAAAAGATAAAAAAAAAATCAGAAAGAATTTGCATAAATGACTTAATTGTACAACTCAAGAATTTGAATTTGACAAAAACAAAGCAAACCCAACAGACAAGAAGAAAAATATCAGAGCAGAAATAAATTAAATAGAAATATACAAATAATAAACGATTTGAAGAGCTTGTTCTTTGAAAAGATAAGATAGATACCCTTAACCCAGCTAACTAAAAGAAAGAAAAAGTAAATTCAAATCAAGAAAATCAGAGAGGAAAGGGAGAAGATCACATCAGACACCAAAAGTATCCAAAACATTATAAGGGATACTTTAAAAACCTGTACTCTATTAAATTTGAAAATCTAAAAGAAATGAGAAATTTCTAAATTCAATTAATTCACTAAAGCTAAATAAGATGCCAACAAGTTAAACAAACATTTAACAAATAAGAAAAATGAAACATTAATATAAAGCCTCCCAACCAGAAAAGGCCCAGGCCCAGACGGATTCACAGCAGAATTTTACCAGACCTTCAAAGAAGATCTATAATGAATATTACTTAAATTATTCAAACTTTCGACCTATATCCTTAGTGAATATAGATGCAAAAATTCTCAAGAAACCACTCATGAACTACATACAGACACATATCATAAAGATCATCCACTATGATCAAGTCAGCTTTATTCCAGAGATGCAGGGATGGTTCAGATATGCAAGTCAACAAATGTAATAAATCAGACAAATGTTTTACATATATATATATATATGTATGTGTGTGTGTGTTATATGATCATCTCAATAGATGCAGTAAAAGCCTTTGCCAAATTCCGATGTGCATTTATCTTAAAAGTTCTAGAGAGAATTGGACTTGAGGGAACATACCTCAACATAATTAAAGCCATATACAATAAACCCACAGCCAACATCATTCTAAATGGAGAAAAACTGGAAGCATTCCTAATAAAGCCAGGAACCAGACACGACTGTCCACTATCTCCACTCCTTTTCAACATAGTGCTTGAAACTCTTGCTAGAGAACTAAGAGAAGAGAAAGAAATTAAAGGGGTACTAATTGGAAAAGCAGAGGTCAAATTATCCTTATTAGCAGATGATATGATATTATATATAATAGATCCCAATAATTCCATCAGAAAACTTCTGGACATGATCAACACTTTCAGCAAAGCAGAATGTTACAAAATCAATTTAGAAAAATCAGTAGCCTTTCTACATACTAATAACAAGCAATGGGAGAAAGAGTTCATGGAAATCTTCCCATTCACAATAACCTCAGAAATATCCAGGACTAAACCTAACCAAAGTCATTAAAGTTCTCTACAATGAACATTTTAAATCTTTGAACAAATAGATTGAAGAAGAGATGGAAATAACATCTATGCTCATGAATTAATAGAATTCATATTGTGAAAATGACCATCCTATCAAAAGCAATATACAGATTCAATGCAATGCTAATCAAAATCCCCATGCCATTCTTCACAGAATTAGAAAAATCCTAAAATTCATATAGAATTACAAAAGAACCCAGATAGCCAAAGCTATCCTAAGCACAAAGAGCAATGCTGGGGGGATGACCATATTAGGCCTGAAACTATATTACAGAGCCATTGTCATAAAAACAATATGGTACTGGTACAAAATAGACACATAGATCAATGACACAAAAGAGAAGATCCAAACCTGAGTATGTGCCATTTCAGCCACCTGATATTTGAGAAAGTTATCAAGAACACACACTTGAGAAAAGGCAGCATCTTCAATAAATAGTGCAGGCAAAATTGAATCACCACTAGTAGAAGAATGAAATTATCCCTATCTATCACCCTGCACAAAAATCAACTCAAATTAATCAAAGACCTCAGTATGAAACCTGAAATGCTGAAACTGGTTGTGAAAACATAGGAAGTGCCCTGCAAGCTATAGGTTCTAAATCAGTTATCAGTTGCTTAGGCACTAAGGTCAACAATTAACAAGTGACAAGCTCATTATACCAAAGAGCTTCTGTACAGCAAAGGAAACAACCAAGGAAGTGAAGAGGACACTCAGAGCCAGCTACACATCTGACAGAGGATTACTATCCAAAATATACAAATAACTCAAAAAATAAGAATCAAGAAAACAAATGAGCAATTAAAATATGAGCTGTGGATCTGAACAGAGTTCTCAAAAGAAAAAACAAAAAAATGGCCAAGAAACACCTTAAAAAGTGTTAAACATCCTTAGTAACTAGGGAAATGCAAATCAAAACCTCTTTAAGATTTCATCTTACCACACCCAGAATGGCTAAGATCAAAAGAACAAATGATATCAGATACTGGCAAGGATGTGGGGAATGGGGAATGCTCATTCACTGCTGGTGGGATTGCAAACTAGTGTAACCACTGTGGATATCAGTATGGAGAATGCTCTAAAAACTAAAAATGAATCTATGATATGATCCAGTAGTATCACTTCTTGACATATTCAAAGGACTCATCTTACGTTGGAGATGCTTGTGCAACCATGTTTGTTGCTACTCTTTTCACAATAGCTATGAAATGGAAACAACCTAAATGTCCTTCATTTGACAAATGGATGTTGAGAATGGACATTTATGCAATGGAGTTCTACCCAGGGGTAAAGAAAGACAGAATGGATGGGAGAGGGGGTCTAAATTTGATTAAGAACTATTGTATGAAATGTAAAAAAGCTCAATAAAAAATCAAAAAAAGAAAGATGGAATCATGGAATTTTCAGGTAAATGGATGAAATGATGAACTGTTATACTAAATGAAATAACACAGACTCAATAAAACAAGCGACATATATTCTTTCTCCTTCTTGGAGCATAGCACCAAATCATTAAATGTGATTATATATCTTGTTGTACCTGCAGGAGCCAGGAAAATGGAAATAAACCATGAAGGCTAAGGGAAAAAGGAGCTTGAGAGAGGGAGATAGTATGAGATGAGGGTTACAAAAAGTGAAATGGGTAAAACTGGGTTATTTAACTGGGAAGGGAGAAAGAAGTGTTATACAAGGAACTGTGGGGGTAAAGGGAAGACATATCTACAACTCAAGAGATGGAGGACAATAGGAGGCAGGTATTATCAAGGAAGGGGGGAATGGGGAAAATGGGTGTACTTTGAGGAGGGAGGAGGGAGGAAGAGGAGGGAGGTGGGAGATATAGACGAGAGAGAGAGAGAGAGAGAGAGAGAGAGAAGAGATAAATAATATTTAGGTGATGTGAAAAACCAGAGGGAAATGAATTAGTTCAAAAGCCTACTGAAAAATACACATACAGTATCTGTACATGAGTGCATGTGTATATCTGAAGGCTGGATAAAAAGAAAAGCAGTGTCAGACAGGAGAAACCTCCCTTCAAGTTGTTCCTCAGAGTAGTCCAATAGACTCCCAAAATAACACACCCTATTGACATAGCCCTTGATTGTTTCCCAGAACTTGAAGATAAATCTCTACTGCTGAAGATAGGACATACTTTGGACACAGGACTTGGAGCAATGGAACTGGAACTGACCTGGAAGTCGCCACCCTGAAGACTATTTCTATTTTAGAGGATACTATGCAAGTTGCTAAGAGTGAACATAAATCAATGGTCCAACCCCAGCCTTAAAGTCTAATAACTACAATGACTGGCCCAGTAAACTGTATCAGCACAATAGTGACACTTTTATCTTGGGGGTATTCAACAGCTATTTAGTTGAACTTAAAGCCTGTTCAATAAGAGAAAATTCATGTGTGATACTATAAACACAGCCAAATACATATAGCTGGAGAAGTCATAGATCCTAGAGAAAACCCTATGTCTGTCACATCCCTAGACAAATGCAGTTTTCCTATTGTATGCTAAATATGGATCCTTATATTTACAGATAGGTATATCTGTCACAACTCATCAAAGAAGCTTCTTTTTGCAACAGATGGAGATTGTTATAAGGTTCCACAGCTGATCACACACAAAGAATAAGTGTCAGTGAGATGCCTAGCCCTAAGTGACACATCTATAATGGAACATCTACACCTAAGTCTCTTGGAACATAGTAGAACAGGGGGTAGGGAGAATACTAATTCATGCCTCAGCTCTCATCAGTGAAGTTTTCTCATGCATCAGAGTGCTATGCACACAGAAGATCACAAGTGGCCAAAGTGTAGAGAATCAGAGACATCAGAGTGTCTGTCCCTGGCCAGGACTCCTATATTAAACCTCACTTGCCCAGGGCTCGGGGACCATTGTGGAAGAGTGGGTAGAAAGACTATAAGAGCCAAAGGTACTACATGACCACAAGGAAACAGAGTCTTCCAGGCTTCTGGGATCTTTCTCATATGAACTTACAGCAATGGTGAGAGCATGCACAAGACCCATGCAAACTCAACCATACAAAAACTCAGCATAGAACTGGGGAGATGGGCAAGAAGCCCCATCTCAACTTTAGCCTAGAAACTATTAGCAGCTGATCACTTCTGGGTGAGGGAGAGTTGGTCTTTAAAGGGAGTGATGCTAGATAGGCTGATCAGGCTCCAGTGGCTGAAGTCACACCAAGGGACACCTGAGTACACAAACTTGACTCCATAGACCTTAACATATATGAGAGAATGCATGAAATCCCATGGGTGGGCTATGGGGATTGCAGATGTGGGAGGGGGTCTAAATATACTTAAATATACTAAATATACTTAAGATGCACTGTATGAAATCCACAAAATTTCATCTAATACATTGAAAAATATAAACAAATTAAATTAAATTCAGTGTACAGGGTAAGACTTTTAGAAAATTAGTGTCTATTCATCACAACCAGGAATACACTACGTTTTTCTAGTTATTTATACTTAATCTTTAGTAAAAACTTCCCATATAGATGTTTGTATAGATATATTTCCTATAAGCATATAGTTCAAGGCCAGCCTGGTCTACATAGTGAGTTCCAGGACAGCTGGGGCTACAGGGAAACCCTGTCTCAAAAACCTAAATAGTTCTATAAGCAAGAAAAACTATTGATTTTTCTACTTTTGTTTTATATGCCTACCTAACAAGATTTTTGTAATAATTCCAATATTTTTAATAAAGTCTCCTGGGTTTCATTGGAAGGAAATATGTATAAACCATCTGTAAATGAAATAACATATTTCTTTATGCGATCTTCTTTGGAATTAGTTAAGCAAGTGCATTGGTTAACAGTGGTTTTAGAGCAGTTACTGCACGTGGAAGTGGTAATAATAGAAGCCCACATCTGCTCCTTATGTTTAGTGGTAGCAACTTTTGTATTTAGACATAATGGGTAAGATGAGGCTTGGTGATTACTGTCTGTTGTGATTATGGTCTTCCTTTTTTTACTGTTCATCAAAGCAGTGGCATATGTCATGAAAGCCTCTGATAGGCTCTGTTTATTCCTGGAACACACTCTAGATTATAATGACAACCTGTTGGAGCTTACTGATTCTGTTTTACTTCAATTTGTTTTTAAATCTACTGACAGATGAACCAGGCCTAAGATTTTACTTGCTGTTATTATTAGATCTGGTCAACATTATACTAGCTTTAACAACTATACTATGGATTTTTAATTTAAATTAAAAAAAATTTATTTGTATTTCATGTGCATGAATGTTTTGTCTGAACATACATAAATGCACCGATGCCAAGCAATGCTCGCAGAGGCTTGAAGAGGGCGTTAAGATCCCCTGGAACTGAAATTAAGGATAGTTGTTAGATACAGTGTGGGTTCTGGGAACTGAAACTGTGTCCTCTGTGAGAGCAGTGAGTGCTCTTAACTACTGGGTCATCATCGCAGCTCCTAAGTATTCTATTCTTATATTTTCTACAGTTAATTAAGTTAGCATGATCAGAGCTTTAAAACCAGGTAGACCCTACTGGAAAAGCTACCTAGGCATAGAATTTTCCAGTATTGTTCAGATTAGGTTCATCACCTCATCCACCAGTTTGGCTAGTTTTATCTTTCCAGGAAATCTTTAATTTACTCTAGATTTCAAGACCTGCATTTTGAGTTTTGAGTATAGTTCCCCCGCCCTGATAGAACTGTTTTTTTTTTTTGTTTGTTTTTGTTTTTTTTTTTTTCTTCAAGGATTCAGGCACATTTAAGAAAATCTAGAGTCTTGTCAAGTCAATTTCTTGGCTGCTTCCCAACCAGTGCAAGTAAATGCCAGCCTCACGTGAGAATGCTCTGTTTTACATAATTTCTGTTGAGAAGTCTATTAGGGGTGAAGATGAAGACTGGAGGGGTCCATTTTTCCTACTTCCATTGACGTGCAGACCTCCTGCCTTAAGGTTATTAGAGGGTCTCATTTCTGATTTACTATACAAGGGCCAGGTTCCTCTGTTCTGGGTGTATTGCAAGTTCTGATAACTAGCATACGCAAGTGTTCCGAGAAGCCACTAGCTTTGGAGCACACCTGGTGTTCTGGAGTCATATCATACTTTATTTGTGGACTTGAGAATTTTCTTTAATTTTTTTTATAAAGTCTGTTGAACATTTAATATTTTGGGATATTTTGAAAAGATTTTTTTTTCAGGCTCCTTTTAGAGTCACTTGGATGTGTTTTCTGTGGACAGGGCACCATTTGCTTAAACATAATGAGATCTTCTATTTCTTTATCAGGGAAGGTCAACCTGCTCACATTTACAATGGCATTTTCACTTGTTCCTATACCTCTTGTTTACTGCCTGGTATCAGGATTTCATCTAACATTCTATTAGGTTTTGGGGCATTGCTGAATATTTGTTAATTTCTTTTCCGAAGTTTTAACTTGACCTTTTCTCACTGCCCCCCAGCTTAATTCCTGGTGGTCACAAATTAACCCATATTTCTTTTATTATTGCTTCAAATTTGATTTACTGGTTCCCTCGTCCCTCGCATCCCTGTCAATCACCAGACTTTATAGTACAAACCTGTCCATCAGTTCTCCACAGATGCCATACCCTTTCATAAATCCTGACTGCACTTAGTTTACAGATTTAATCCTAGTTTCTATCTATTTTTTTACTAAGTTTGTAAGAATGTTCCTTACTCTTTGAGTGGTGCCTGTTTTAGGTCTACACTTATGCCTTGTATAAAAATGCCCCCTAAAACTACAAAAGTAAGAGTTCTTTGTTGTTATGGTCTTCTTCCTTCCTGCTAAGCTTCTCATTAACATTTATTCAGAAAAGGAATAGATCTCAAACAAGAATTGGCAATAGTGATTTTAGTTTATGTTAAATTTATTCTACTAAACTGTAGAAATTTAAAAGTTTTCAGCTGCCTTGATGTTAAATTAGCATATTTGAAATGATCTCTTATAGTTGTTAAATTATTTATTTTAATTTTTAATGGACAAATACATTTTTACTTATATATGAGGTACAGCATTTTAAGGTGATTAACTACTTTTCTTTTTCTCATGGATTTTTACTTGATCTGTTAATTATTATCTTCCACTTAGATCCAATACCCTTCTTTGATCTCTTTTCATGTTCTTTCATCCAGTAATCTAGGTTGGGATTTATTTACATTATGATTAGCATCCTTGGGACAGTGTTTTAAGTAAACATCAAGGGTTGCATGTTAT
Organism: Nannospalax galili; assembly: GCF_000622305.1. Lineage (NCBI taxonomy): Eukaryota > Metazoa > Chordata > Mammalia > Rodentia > Spalacidae > Nannospalax > Nannospalax galili. The sequence continues at coordinate 491,146 of NW_008357493.1, forward strand.
CTTAGCCCTGTCATATATAAATTAATTTTTTAGTTTGTAAAAAATATAAATATGATTTAAAATTTTCAATTTAATAAACTGCTAATAAACCGTCAATACATGATTAAACTTAATAGTCAATGATTACTTTTTTTTTTTGTCTTTTTGAGACAGGGTCTCCCTGTAGCTCTAGATGTCCTGGAACTCACTATGTAGACCAGGCTGGTCTCGAACTCACAAAGATCTGACTGCTTCTGCCTCCCAAGTGCTGGGATTAGAGGCGTGTGCCACCACGCCCGGCCCACAATGATTACTTTCAACAACTTTGCTGTTCATTTATTTTTGTTCTTTTGTTTTTTGTTTGAATTTTTTTACTGAATTTTTGTGTATTATATATATATATATTAATCATATTTAGACACCTCTCCTGTCTGTACCTCTCAGATTCCCCCCACTGGATTTCATGTTATCAATACATTTTTAATAGACATGCATATGTTGGCTGCATAGATTCAGGAGCTGTGATTCATTTGTGCATTTCTCAGTGGTGTGAGGATACTGGTTCGCTGCTTTTTACTTTCTGATATTGTGGATATGTCATGCAAAGCAAAATTTACTTTGCTTTTGTGATGCACTGAAGCCTGCTCAGAAAATGAAAGGGTTTCCCTTATGAATTCGCCCAACTAGAGACTCAGGATTGTCCTTCTCAATCTTCTGAAGCTTAATGCTGAAGATTGTGTTTTCCTTCCACTTAGGAAAAGCTTGTACTTCTTAGTACTTTCCTTCCACTCAGTTTCTTTATCCCTCAGTGGCTCTTATTATCCACATCAGGGTGGTTCATCTGCTTTGCTTTCCTACCAAGATTTTCCACACTCGACCCCCGCATTAATAGTTAGTTGTCATTGACCATACTGTTTTTCAGGTCTTTGAAGTATTTAATAAAAGTTTCAGAAACTTTATCTTGTTCCCCAATTCTTCTTGCTGCATTATAACCATAACAACACTGACGATGAGGAAGGCTCTTTGATAACATAGTTTTCTATGACCAGTGAAGTTTTTATTGCTCAGTCTTGCATTATGCAGCCTTTACCAAAGTTCCCTTATGGGTCCATTGGGAAAAAGAGATTACTTGGGCTTGGATGGATGGATCTCAAACATCAGACAGACAGTGTAGCTCCTTCAGAGGTTGAAATGCTCCCCTAAGCAACATCTTCAGAGGCTCTTTGATGACATAGTTTTCTATGACCAGTGAAGTTTTTATTGCTCAGTCTTGCGTTATGCAGCCTTTACCAAAGTTCCCTTATGGGTCCATTGGGAAAAAGAGATTACTTGGGCTTGGATGGATGGATCTCAAACATCAGACAGACAGTGTAGCTCCTTCAGAGGTTGAAATGCTCCCCTAAGCAACATCTTCAGGGGACCATTGGATTGAAGTCTTTGCTGCAACTTCTAGTAAGAGACAATTTCTCTCTAGCATTAGCATTTTAGTCTTGTCCTTGTATAAACACAGCATAGTTCTGTACTTGCTATCTCCCCCTAGAGATATTAGGGGATCACAGGAGAAACACAATCATGAGTGTGTCATGAAGAACCCAGTCACATACCTGAACTGTCTACTGAATTACCTACTGGGGAAGGAGCACTAAGCCCCTCAATATCACTGTCCTCTTCCCTTGTAATTCCATACTAAGACTTTATTCCAAAGGAAAGAGTAGTGATTCATTTATAAAACTACTAATAAATGACTAAAGATGCTCTAATAGATTACTTTTAAGTACAGTTACATTATGTATTTTGCATTCATCATTAAAAAGACCAATGGACTGATCTGTTTTAAATGATCATAACTCACAGTAAAAGATGCAGCTGAATGGATTTACTTTGTTATTTGCTCTGTGGGAAAATTATATCATTTTTAAAGACAATAAACCATATTAAAAAGATTTATCAAACTATTGCTATTAAATTTAAATACCTATATTCTTATCATTTTCTCCTAGAATTCCTGATTCTAGATTTTCCTGAGATTGAATTACTTTTAACCCTGTTTGTCAAAATTCACAAACTAACATGGTGACTTTCTGAGAAACCATCCTAACTCCTAAGTGCTAACATTTTATGGAGAATTATGTAAAAATAATGCCAGGATTTGCAGAAAGAGATTAGTTGAAATGGCCAATTATTTTAGTGTAGGTTATGAGCTTTGGCATAGGATTTAGATTCAGAGGAATATACAAAAGTAGAATCAGCAAGGAGCACGCTTGAGTAGTTCCTGTTCCACAGTTGGTTCCAAAATATTTCTGTTTACTCAGTAGCTGGATGTGATGAAATTTGCTAGGCTCTAACTACTGAGAAAGGGAAGAAGGTGGCTGGGCTGCTTACAGAGCCCAACTACCTGCAAGGAATCTAAAAAAACCACCCACGTAAATGTCCAATCTTGAGGCTTTCTGAAAATCCCAGTCATTCAGTAGGTAGCCTGTGGGGAGGGCAGATATCCAATAAAATGGCCCCTCAATGGACTGATGGGGTAATGGATTATCATCAGAGGGGTCTGCCAACACAAAGGAAGAGTTTTATTTGGTTCACATTTCTGTGGCAAAATCTATGGACTGAACCTAGTGCTGGTCTTCTTGCTGGCAAAGTCCCAAGGTGGTGCAAGATTATATGTCAAAAAACAGATAGTATATATATGTGCTGCCTGCAGTTTCCCTCCCTCTCAAAAAGCTAATGATGTTCAATCCTGAAGGTGCCATCTTGTTGACCTTATCTAATCCTAACCCTCCCGAAGGCCCTACCTCTAAGGATCATGGTTGTGTTAAGTTTTCATTTGTGTGTGTGAGTGTGTGTGTGTGTGTGTGTGTGTGTGTGTGTGTGTTTGTGTGGCTGAGACAGGGTTTCCTTGTAGCCCCAGCTGGCCTGGAATTCACTGTGTAGACGATGATGTCCTTGTTCTCACAGAGATCTGCCTGCCTCTGCTTCCCTAGTGCTGGGATTAAAGGTGCATGCCACTATACCTTGCTTCACCCTCTTTTTAAAAAGATTTATTTATTTATTTTTATGCACCTATATACATCTCTGTGTATGTGTGCACATGTACATATGTGTGTAGGAGCCTGTGGAAACCAGAGGAGGGTGTCAGAACACTTGGAGCTGGAGTTACAGACAGTTGTGAGCTGCCTGATATGGGTACTGGGAACTGAACTCTGGCCCTCTAGAAGATCAAAAAGCACTCTCAAGCACTGAGCTGTCTCTCCATCTCCAAGTTTCCACCCTCCTAATACCTCGTGTGAGGATTTAGTTTCAATATGAGTTTTGGAGGGGGACAATTTTCCTACCATAGCATATGCCACAAAGATATCTCTGATTTGTTGTCATTATAAAGACTTTCGTAATGGTCTTAGTAATGCACGTTCTATGAATTAAACCTTAGATTATTTTAAATCTATTTTTTTCATTTTACAATGACATATATGATCTGTAATATATACAACTATAAACCTTCTTGACTTCAAGAAAATTACCAATAACTTGTACAGGTTTAAAGATTAAATAGGTTATTATCAAAAAAACTGTATCATATTTGTTCTCAAGAGGGCATATAACTTTTGAAAAGGTAGAGTTTTTTTTCTTTTTAGAGTGAAAAGTGTTAAAAATCTGTTTAAAGTCCTTTTTTCCAAAGTAACTTGTAATTGGATTTGTGAGGCTCACAGATAGAACAGCAAAATGAACGCCAAATTTCTAAATGTAGGGTGAAAAATAACGGAATGGAAAATGACATGCTTACTATAAAGGGAACAATGGAAATTGTTCTGCCCTTTTAATTCAATGAATAATGTATGAACATTTATAGGTGACAAATTATAAATGAACAGATTGTGCCATGCAGGCTCGTGAAGATGAAACAGGACAGATATTGCCCTTATGTGGAAAGATACTGGAGTTATATCATCTAAGATTTGTGTTGCAATCTTTATTTTACAGCTTAAAAATGCAATAGGATTCACGAGTAAATGGATTTATATTTATCACACCAGAAGATTAGAAGACAAAACTTACAAAACCCTTAGGACAGAAAGTTCCATTCTCTTAAATGAAATTCAGATCCAATAACACCCAAAACAGGATTGTCTGTACCATTCTAGAACTGTCTGTAAATCACAGACCCTCATTCTACGGTATACTGTCTGTGCTCCATATAGTTAAAGAGCAAAATTTGATGGCTAAATAGTTCAGCTTATCGTTACAGCAGTATTATTTTATCTAACAAGATAGTGTTTCAAGTTATTAGAAATATGTAAAAGTAGTCAGAAGAAACTTACCTAATTAAACTTTTTCCAGAAAATGAAACTAAAGTTAACAATATGTCAAGGACTGCTGCTATGCAAGATGTTTTACTTTCTTAATTTGATCATTTCTTGTGATTAGTGAACTCGAATATGGGTGTCAGAATTTGTTGGAACTAAAATAAATGATTCTTTTTACTTAATTTCATTTTAACAAATGCCATAAAAGCAAATGTCTTCAGAGGAACACAAATTCTTAGAAAAGACATTTTACAAGGTGGAAAAATGAGTCTATGCTTCCAAAAGTCCTTCTGTTTCTAGCACAACACAATGACAGATCAAACATAAAGTCTAACTGATGCTATAGAACTCTAATCAAGGTATACCTCTTGCTGACCAGAAATATAATGGAGATACAGGCTGGGTCAAGGACATGCAAAGTGAGACCACTAAGAACTTTCATGCTTTGAAGACAGGAACTGGGATGGATTTCCACTGGTAGAGAATCAACACTGAGATCTACTGCCTAGGTAGGCTAAGACATTACAGAAAGCTATAGGCCTCAAGAGGTAAGAGAACTAATAATCAGCCCTATGAAGGATCAGATCAAGCTCCCTTTATGAACTGGTGACAAGAGAGGTGATAACTGCAATATCAAGAGCCAGTGGCCTCTGAATGCTGTTTAAAAAGATACTCTGGTTCTACATGTGGTAGCAACCTATCAGTGTGAACACAAGAGTAACACAGTAGAGGTAGAAAGATGAAGGGAGGAGGGATGGAGAGAGGAAGAGAAGAAGAGGAAGAAGAAGGAGGAGGAGGCAGAGGCAGAGGAGGAGGAGGAGAAGGAAGAGAAAGAGGAGGAGAGAAGGAAAAGGAGGAAAAGGAGGAGGAAGAGAAGAAGAGAAGGAGAAGAGGAAGAAGAGGAGAAGGAGGAGGAGGAAGAAGAGGAAAAGGAGGGAGGGGGAGGAAGAGGAGGAGGAGGGAAATAAAAACATTTCCCAAGTAAAATAAGGCAGTATGACAATGTTTTGAAAGGAAGACCTTTATTAAGAAAGATAACAGAATTTTAAAATTCAAAATATGAATTCAATCTAGATAAACTGTAGTGTAAAAGAACTTTCAAAAAATTTAAGGTGCTCAAAGAAATCGATGAATATGGTATAGTAAAAGGAAAAGCAGACATTCAAAAAAATAGAGTCAATTGCTAATTCAAAATTTTGAGACCAATTTTAAGCGTAGGGGATTGTTAATATGGAATCAGAATGAAAGCTGGTTCTTGGTTCCAGTGCAGAATAAGTTGTTACTATTGAGCCAAACTGAAAGCTGGTTCTTGGAACCAGCAATAAAGCATTTGGCTGGGTTTGCTTTGGGTCACAGGGGCAACTTTTAAAGCCTTAGAACTTGCACAGTTGTAGATGTGACGTTTTTATTTTTGGTGCCTCTTGTTTGTACCAAGATGATTCATGGGTTTGGCTGTTTCAGAAACTCCAACTATATATGTTGCTTGATGTTTCAAACACAATCCCTGTAAGAACTCTGCATCTAAAGCTCAGGTGGGTTTTGTTATGCTTTGCATCTCAAATGTCCCCCATAGACTCACGTCTTGAACTCTCAGTAGCCAACTTGTGGCACAGAGTCTTGAGGAAGAAGAGCCTCATTGGTGGAAATCACAAGGAACAGGTCACGAGGGGTGGGCCTTTGGAAAGTTATACCTGTCTCGATTCTGACACACACTCTCCACTCTCTGCTTTCTGGTTTATGGCTGTGTGGACAGCTGTTGTTAGGAGCTCCCCACAGATGGAACGATCTGCTCCTACAGCCGTGCCTTCCCCACCACGATGAATTGAATCTCTTGAAGCTGTGAGCCAAAACAAATGTTTCCTCCTTTAAGTTGTTTCTGTCAGGTATTTTGTCACATTGCATGGTAGACCTAGTATGGCTTCCCTGGCTGCCCACACTTTGCATATGGCTACACTTCAGTGTGCTCCGAGGCCTGTCCAGGCTTTATGGAAAGAGGATATAGGAAGGGTCACATTTGTAGTCTTTTTAGGCCCCTCTCTAAACATCTCTTCTTTGGCTAGCTTTAATTTGTATCATTTGGCAGTGATAAAAATATAATAATAAGCATAGCACTTCTTCAATTCCTCTCAATCATTCTAGTAAATGTCCAAACGTTAGAAGGGCAGTAGGAACCCCTTGAATTGTAGCCTCCTGGTCAGACATAAGATAGGCCTGGGAAACCCCTAAGCTTTCAGCCAGTCTCTCATTAAGGGCCTCTTATGGAGAACTGTGCCTGTAACCCATAAGTCTGATCTAATTCCAGGGAGTTAGCACCAGAAATCACTTACTTCTATGAAAAAAGAAGAAATATAAATCAATAAAGTGTTTTACAGTATTGGTTAGAAAAAGCATGATACCTTTAGATGCAGTAAATATAAAAATCCTGAGAGTACTAAAAATATGAAATGCTAATTTACGCTAATAATTCTGTATATAATGAGTTATAACTCATAGGGCCAATAGACTATAAGCATTAAGACATAACATACAGCATGGATCAATGTCTCTCTTTCATTTCTACCAGAAACAGGCTACTGGTGTTCCAGAGGACTTTCATGGAAGAGTAAAAAGAAGAAAACATACCTATTTTGTCTTAGAAAGAAAGTGTAAGTTTCCTAATAAAATGAGACTAGCAACGGAAAAGAAAGCCACAGACCAGCTGTCTTTATGACCACAGACCCAGAAGTCTTAGATGCAATGACATAATATTGATTTGGATATTAAAAAGAACAATATAAAGTGAAATGTCTCAGGTATCTAAATTTGCTAAGCACAGGAAACCCATTTTTCTAATATGATTCTCTAAGAAATTAAAGAAAAATCTGTGTAGTTAGTTCAGCAGATAAAGAATGTTGGATAAAAGTCATTTATGAGAAAAACTCTTAGGAATCTGCCAGTAGAAGTGAACTTTATTAACAGGATAAAAGGCATCTATAAAAACCTACAACAACAATGGTGAATATTAATGTTCATTTTCATATGGAAATAAGCTTTGCATATCAACCATCACCGCTTCTGTTTAATATTTCCTTAGTGAATAAATCCTGCATGACAAAAGAAGAAAAATCTCAAATAGTAAGAATTAGGAAAGGAAAGACAAAGAGAAGAAAGAAGGAAGAAACATTTTTAATCATTATTTTTTTAAATAGAAGAAGCATTTCACTACAGCTTTAACATATTCAGTAACACACTCCAGAGCAAGAGTACCTGTTTCACAAGTGGGTGCAAGTTTCTAGGTTCACAGTTGAATTAATACA
>NW_008357493.1:499789-500284 GCF_000622305.1 Nannospalax galili
GGATACATTGCCCTGCCTGAGGACCTCTGTCAGGGACTCCCCCTGTTGGCTGCCTTAAAGGGGCTTCCCCAGATGATTTCTCCTGAATATTTTGAACACTTGATCGATGGCTTTCTATCTATTGGTCTGTCTGTCCGTCTCTTGCTACTTATTCTTTTGCTAGGGACTGCTATATACTTAATAAATGCATTCAAAACTGAAATTATGGCTAGGGTATATTATTCTCTGTACAGATCAATCATATTAGAATATGTGTTCAATTTCCATAACTTAAAGTGAGAATATCAAGGTTAAGAAATGACAAAACAAATCTGCAAAACATTGCTAGTGCCAGTGAGCTCATCCAGCTGATACAAGGTTTATTATAATACTTAGGAAGTCTCACCAGCTAAAGTTTAGATACATAGACTGATGGGTCCAGAGACAGACCCTTGTACATGACTCAGCCTGATTTATGACAAAGGTGTCACCTCATATGAGGAAAGGATTAACTGT
>NW_008357493.1:500355-526510 GCF_000622305.1 Nannospalax galili
TTTATATGGAAGGCAAGATAACGAATAAAAGTTAAGAAAGGAGCTGAAATCAGTCAGAAATTCTACACTGCCTGTCACCAGATAAGTGAAAAGCAGCAGGGTTCCACATGGCTGAGTACACCCATAGAAGAAGCAAGATAGCAAAATATGAAAAGGTCAGTTCTCTGTTGTGATTAAGAAAATATATACTGGGGCTGGAGAGATGGCTCAGCAGCTAAGGGCACTGACTGCTCTTGCAGAGGACCCAGTCCCCACATGGCGGCTACGAGAACAGTCCTTAGCTCCAGTTCCAGGGGAATCCGAAGCCCTCTTCTGACCTCTGTGGCACTGCACGACACGGGCGCACTCACATACATGCAGGCAATACAATCATACACATAAAATAAAAATAATAAATAAAAAATATTTAAGAATATATTAATCTGTAACAATTCCTTATATGAGTGATAAAATGGAAAATTCTGAATGACCATGAAATTTATTCTAAATAATCATTTAAATTTATCATGAAATGAAGCTGTTTACATAGTCTGGTAGAAATACAACTTGGCATAATAAGCATTTTCAAGTACAATTTAATTTAACTGAGTTGAATGTGATCATATCCTACAGTCTAGCAGTTTTAGTCAAGGTATATGTTTTGAGATAAAGTAAAAAAAAAAACAAAACAAAACAAATAACCCTCTTGCCAGTGTGGCCTACAGTCTGAGATGAGAATGCTTGTGGAAGAGTAGTGTCCTAGGCAAAAGATCAAAAAAAAAAAAAAAGTGAATGAAAACTAGGGAGCTGTTATGCATGGAGCATAGAAACAATGTTACAGATATACCAGGAGCACTTTCAAAATGTCATAATGAATGAAAGGGAAAAGTAAGCTATTGGTTGAAAATTTGTATTGTTATGAGACATGCATTGGAACACAGTTCTCTTAGATTAGGGAGAAGAATCTACAGGGTTCTCTGTAGATTAAGGAGAAGAATAAGATCAAGAAGGGGGCACAGGGGTTTTTCCTAGTCTATTTGTATATACATATTTTTTCTGAATGAAAAACCCTGAAGCAAACAGGAAACAATTAACTTTTGAAAAAGCAGGGTGGTAAACATCAAATATTTTTTAAAATTTCTATATGTATTGAGTTTATGAAATCATTGATAATTAAGAATATGAAGTTAAATTTCCAGATTTTTCAAAGGCTAGAAAATTCAAGTAACAGAAATATATAGAAGAATTCAATAAAATAACCTCACATATTAAATGATCAAAGGATGCCTTTAGCATCTCAGGTGCTGACACCGAGCAGTCTGATCCTGCCCAAATCTCATCAGTGCATGACTAATTTAGTTTTACCACCTTTTTGCTTGAGTAATAATCCGTGCTAGAGACAGTATTAATTCTCTCAAGCTACAGGGGTTTTCAACTGCCCCCTTCTAAAAACCCCACCTAACTAGCACCTAAGGAAGATTATGATTCACCACCTCTAACCAGTCAGCTAAATGAATGTTTTAGTTACTTACTGCATTAAAGAATAATTTTAGTTCTCTTACCTGAAACTTTTCATACAGACTCAAGGTTTTGAATATGGGAATCATTCCATCTAGCTTCTCCTTGATTCACAAAAAGTCTTTGATATGTCAGCTAATGACTATAAATTTTAGGTGTAAACCTCATCTAGGATTGTGCCAAATACTCTGGAGGTTATCAGAAAACTAGTGCTAACAAAGATTAGAATAATCCTCTGTGAATGTACCACCACCAAGTACAGCTGGTTTATACAAACGGGTCTTAGGATCACCCTCTTTGTAACTTGGATGAGATAAAGTTGCAGAATTATATGTGTATATTTTGCAGGGAAACTCTGAATGGAAGAAATGCTGAGCATCACCATTTAATGAGGACCAATTTACTTTCAGCAAGGAGCAAGCAGGAACACACGTCTGGGGGTGGAGTGAAATTGCTACTTTAAGGAGTGACATGGGACAGACATAGAAGAACACTGGAGACAGAGACAAACTTGGGAGAAAAGACACCTCTGAATGGAGAGTTTTAGTTAATTTACTGTGAGGAACTCAACACAGAGTCCCTTTTCTCTTTCTCCTCTGGCTTTATTACTAAGAATGACAATGTCGTTAAATCTTAATACCAGGAACTGGAAAGAAGGCTTAGCTCTGCATTCAGGTAGGTCCAGGGGAAACCACAGTGTGGGAATGATAGTTGGAGGACAAGCAGAATTACTGCGCCAAAAAAAGCTGCCTGTGAGATGCCCAGCCCTAAGTGACATATCTACAATAGAACCTCTACACTTAAGCCTCAGGGAACATAGGGGAACAAAGGGAAGAGAGAATACTAATGCATCTCTCAACTCTCACCAGTAAAGTTTCCCTGTGCAACAGAGGATGATTAACACGGAAAGGCTACAACTGGCCAAAATGTAGAGAATAAGAGACTGCGGAGTGTGTGTCCCTGGATAGGACTCCTATATTAAACTTCTGTCATCCAGGGCTCAGAGACCATTGAGGAAGAGGAGGCAGAAAGACTGTAAGAGCCAGGGGTGATGGATGACCACAAGGAAAACAGAGTTTTCCAGGTTTCTGGGAACTTGCTCATGAACTTACAGTAATGGTGTCAGCATATACAAGACCCATTGCAAACTCAAACCAGACAAAACCCCAGAACTGGAGAAATAGCAAGAAGCCCTAACCTGAGCTTAGGAATTATTGGCAGCTGATCACTGCTGGGTGAGGGAGAATCGGTCTTCTTTAAGGGAGTGATGCTAGATAGGCTCAACAGGGTCGAGTGGATGAACTCACACCAAAGGACATCTGGGAACACAAATTTGACTAGATAGTCCTAACATATATGACAGAATGTATGAAATCCAGCGGGGGGCTATGGGGGTCCAGATAAAGGATTGGGGTCTACATATGATTAAGATGTATTCTGTGAAATGCACAAAAATTCACTAAAAGTATATATATATATATATATATTGAGGCACTTCTTAAGGAGAACAAGGGGGTAAATGCAGAGTGCTTATCCTTGAATAGGATGCCAGTATCAAACTTCTGCCTCCCAAGGTTCAGGGATCATTGCAAAAGAGGAGTGGAAGGGAAAAAAAGCTGGTCTTTGCTAGTACAACGTGATTTCTCAATTCTCTCCCATCGGTTTATGAACCTTCCTTCCTTCCTTCCTACCTTCCTTCCTTCCTTCCTTCTTTCCTTCATTCCTTCCTTCCTTCCTTCTTTCCTTACTTCCTTCCTTACTTACTCCATTCATACCTTCCTTCCTTCCACTCTCTCTCTCTCTCTCTTTCTCTCTCTCTCTCTCTTGACAAGGTCTCACCATGTAGCCTTGGCTGGCCTGGAACTCACTATATAGGTTGCCACTGCCTCCAGAGTGCTACAATTAAAGGTATGTACCATACATAACACTTGGCGCGAATTTCTTTTTTATTGAAGAATGAATATTACGTACATTGATAAAAGATTCTATCTCCTGTAGCTACAGTGAAATACCATTATTTTACTGATGACAGGAAAAAGTATTTTCAAGTATTTGTTTTAGTGGCTGTAAGTAAATTGCTTATTTATACTATAGTGTAAGAAGCAACCAATGAATCTTGGAAATAAAAGCATATATATATGCTGTTGCCTAAACTAAATACATTTCAATTATTCCTCTTTATACAATTTCACTTAGAAAACAAGAGTTTAATGAAAATTATACAATAGCTCATCTAAGTTTACTGAAACAAAATTAGGAGAAGTATTCAAAACTTGACAAAAAACAAACCACCAAAAAAAAAGCTGAAAGTATGCCCCAAGGATACTTCGTACAGATGTCAGCCGGGTTTTTGTACACATCTGTTTCCTGGGAAACAGATACGTGTCATGACCTTGAGTTGTAGTTTAGAACCCCTTCTTTTGTCTTGCATGATGTAGTTTTGTAAAAGAGTTTCTTTTAAGAGAAATTCTGTTAAAATCGCTCACCTCCTGTGCATAACACTGCACTGCATATGTGGATTCTCATTAAATGTATAGTCTAATGAATACACAAATATCCATATTCTATATAATTATATGTGCAATAATTGCATATCTCTTAGATAAAGATGAAAAATTAAAATTCTTCCAAAAGCTTAGTCTTCACTTTTTTCATATTAATTTACAGACAAGGATGTAAAGTTTTCTTTTCTGTATCTTAACTAATTCTAAATTTAGATTAATTCAAAGTAACAAAGCAGATCCCCAGTTTCACAACAGAAGCTAATCAACTTAATTTATTCTTAAAGTATGTTTTTTTAGACTGTAAATTGGCTCCTAATGAGTAAACTGATTTATTTTGGATTTTTCTAAATAATTTGTTCTACAATATGTAGAAACCTAAGAAGGAAATTGCTTCTTTAAAACCTCATGATCTTTTGTGATATAATTTAAAAAATAAGCTTTCAAAACTATTACGTAATGCTATTTCCTTAAATACAGCATCATTATAGTCCAAAAAAACTTCAATTGCTGTCATTATAGCTGCTTGGGGGATTAAATGAGATAATGAATTTCTTTCAAGCATTTAGCACACAATAGGCTCTCCAAAAAGTGGTAGCTACTATTGTCATTGATATTAATGTGCATGAATTTAAGATCAGAGAATGCTAGTTGTAAAGTTCTCTGCTTCTATAACTTATACAACATCCAATTTACTGCTCACTTTTATAAATAAAGTTTTATTGGAACTTATGTATCCTGAGGCCACATTCGCTTTTACACAAAGGTTAGTGCATCAAGAACCTGACAGAGGGCCTATGGCCTATAGATTCTAACATGTTTATTTGGTTCTTCAACAAAGTTTGGTGACTTCATAGCTGTAGAGGTCATAGATCTTAGAGAAAATTCCAAAGCTCTTATATCCCTAGACAAATGTAATTTCTTACTATGTGCAAAATATGAATCCTTAAACTTACAGACAAGTACCCTAGTCACCACCCATCAAAGAAGCTTCCCTTCCAACATACAGAGATTATTACAGAGTTCCACAACTCATCACACACAGAGATTATCTGCGAATTGCCCAAGCCTAAGTGGCACATCTACGATGCAGCCTTTACACCTAAGGCTCATAGAACATAGAACAAGGGATGAAGAGAGCACTAATGTGTCTTTCAATTCTCTTCAGTGAAGCTCCCTCATGCAACAGAAGGCTATAAAAGGTCACAAATGGCCAAAACATAGAGAATAAGAGTCCACAGAGTGTAGGTCCTTGGACAGAACTCCTATATTAAACTTCATCCACCCAGGACACAGGGACCATTGCGGAAGAGGGAGCAGAAAGATTGTAAGATTCAGGGAGGAGGTGCATGACCATATACAAATAGAGTCTACAAGCTTGTGGGACCTTGTGAATATGAATCCAGAACAATGGAGTCAGCATGCACAAGAACCATGCAAACACAAGCAGACAAAAACCCAGCACAGAACTGTGGAAATGGACAGCAAGCCCCAATCTTAGTTGAACAATTATTGACAGCTGATTACTGCTGGGTGAGGAAGAACTGATCTTCTTAAAGGGAAGGACTTTAGATTGGCTGAGCAGACCCCAGTGGATGAACTTACACTGAAGGACATTTGGGGACACTAACTTGACATGATAGGCCTTAACAGGAATGACAGAATCTATGAATTCCAATGGAGGGGCTATGGAAGAGTGCTAATGGAGAAGGGAGTATAAATATGATTAAGATGCTCTGTATGAAATACACAAAAACTCACTAAAAACTTCTTTTTTAAAAGCAGGTTGAGCACAGGCCAGAGGAGCAAGTCAATAAGCAAAGTTCTTCCATGGCCTGTGTTTCAGTGCCTACCTCTAGGCTCTTGCCCTGAGCTCCTCCTCTAGGTCCCTTCATGATAGATGGTAAGCTATAAGTCAAATAAACCCTTTCCTCTGGAAAAAAGGAAGGAAGGAAGGAAGGAAGGAAGGAAGGAAGGAAGGAAGGAAGGAAGGAAGAAAGGGAGGGAGGGAGGGAGGGAGGAAAGAAGGAAGGAAGGGAGGAAGGAAGAAAGTTGGTTTGGTGACTCTTAGCTTAAACTGAAGCCACCATTATACACTTTTTTTAAGAGGCAGTATTTTGTTAAAAATAAGTTTAGTTAAAATGATTTATCTATACTCACTTGAAATAAATTATTGTGACTCACATACAATTTGATTCAAAGAGAAATGACACTGTAATTTGAATAAAGTTCAAACATACTCTGAGAACCTCAGGCAAAGTCAATCCATCCAGTGAAACAAATTTTGAATGCTTAAGTAGTTCAAGAATAAAGTGACATGGCTTCTAGGTTGTTTAAGTGAACTAAATCCTATGACTTAGCTTATTTTTTTTATTTCCAAGATTTCAAAGAGTTGACGGTTTTGTTCATTTAGTTACTTCTTTGTCTCTTTATTGAGATGTAATTAACATGTAGAAAGCTGCATTTTTGTGATGTATTAACTTGCTGAATTTGGGGATGAACATATGCTTAGGGAACCATTGCCAATAATGGCACAGACATATCCATACCCTCCCTAAGGGAACTCTTCCCATCTTCATTGCTCTTGTTGCCCATCTTATGTGCTACAATAACACTTAACAGAAGATCTAGGCTCTTAGAATATTTTATCTATTCAATGCCATATGGTTAGTTACAGGCACTATACTGTATATATGGAATTTGCCTCACTCCTAGTTTATTTTTTTAAAAGCAAATCAATATTAGTGGTTTCGAAGGGGCAACAAGTAGAAGACATATACTAAATATATACCAGGTTCTACTGTGCCATCCTATCTCTGTTGTTGTTACTTTTAATATTATATATAAAACATAAAAATGAGATGGATCAATTGCCTCTAGATACCACCAGTGCACTTAAACAGTAATTAGGGAACTCTACAATAGAAATTATTTGATATTTTCTTGGAATTTCTTTCAGTATAGTGACAGATCATTAAAATGCATAAGCGCAGTAGTTAAGATTTAGATTTTTTTTGAGTGAAAATTTTAGGGAACGTTTCCTGAAGAAGTTCATTTCTTGTGTTGTCAGGGTAGATAGCCTCTTCATACTACACAGGATTGATGTAATAAGACCAAATACCCACTGAGGGGCGACCGTAGAAGCCATGTCTATGCAGTCTCTAACATCAGGACTTACACAGGAGCAGACACAGACTGTTCCTCCCAAAGAGACTGGCATGATCTCCACCTGTGCTCATCTCTGTCTTAATTCTCTGGAGTATTGCTTATCAGTCTTTTAACCTCTGCTGTATTTCTCCCATGTAATCCTTCCAAACTTGCCTGCCTTCCCATCTTCCTTGAAGAAGAGCCTTCCCCCAAGCTTGGTGATCTACTTCTATTTTAAACAATTTCCTCCACTTTCTCAAGTTCCATGTTCAAAATCTGCTTCAGGAATCTGTCGTGGCCTCCACTGATTCTCTCCCAAGTATATTGCAATAACACCCACCACACACAGTCCCTTACAGGAGAGGGTGCTTACACTTCCGTGTTCTTTTACTGCACAAACTGGATAAGAGATGTTTCATCCATCCTCCTGGAAGCTCTTTGATAGGCATTCCACCAGTTATCCGCCTCTGACAACATCTCCCTGCCCTGCATTCATCTCTGCAGCATCTAATCTTGAGCTTCGACTTTGCCCTAACCGCACTATCCTCTCTAACTGGCAGCACCTTGGCTTCAATACACAGCTGAAGACTTAGCCAATCCTCAGGTGACATCTTTTGTCACAACTTCATTATGAAGTTGAAGCTACCCATGTCGCAGAACACCCTAGATTTTGTATTTCATTATCCAAATCATGCTGCGATTGGAAACTCCTGGATCCCCATCTCTGACCGCAACCTTACTTGCTATCCCCCTTATTCTCTTATTTCACTCATACCTGTGCTTTGTCCCCACGGGGACACTGGGTCCTTCACTTTTCTTCCATTCCTTCTGTTTTTATTTCTTTCCTAGAGAACCACACGGTTTTCATTTCATCTCCTATGCTACTCACCTGTCCTGGTACACTTTCGTTGCTGTGATAAACACCATTACTACCAAAAGCAACTTGGAGAGAAATGGGTATATTTAGCTTATAGCTCACAGTCTACTCATTAAGGGAAGTCAAAGCAGGAACCTGGAAGAAGGAGCTGAAGCAGAGACTATGGAGGAATGCTGCTTACTGGCCTGTTTTCCCTGGCTTGCTTAGCCACCTTTCTTATATAGCTCAGGCTCACCTCCCCAGGGGTGACACTGCCTACAGAGCACTGGACCTTCCAACATCAGTTAGGAATTAAGAAAATGACTCACAGACACGCCCACAGGACAACCTTGTCTGGGAAATTCTTCAGTTGAAGTTCTTTATTCAAGTGACTCAAGTTAGTGTCAAGTTGAAAGAAACTAACACCCCTATCTCTTATTCCCTTGTCTGTCAGTTCTCCCACTCTGAATAAAACCCTGAATCAGGATCAGTTTGAGCCTTGCCTTTCTCCCTTCTTCTTCAAAGTCTAAGACAGCTATATCTCTCCAAGTTGATGTCACTAAAAATCCAGACTTAAGATTCAACTGAAATTGTTGCATCTATTTGTTATTATTATTAGTTTATTATATTTGGCTTTCTCTTTCCTTTTCTACTTAAGTTTCCCAATGTACCATCTCATCATTAGCCTGGATTTCCAATGACTTTCCACTTCCCCAGAAAGACAGAAATCAGTGGAACCCTGTTCCTGTCACTGGCATCTTATTTCTGTTTTGAAAATTTATCATGAAACATCACTATTGCTTTATGTTTTTTTGTTTCTGCTTCTTAAATTTTTTTGTATTATTTGTTTTTCTTATTTTGCATTTGTGTACATATGTGCCTGTGTATAAATGTCATATCCATGCCAGTGAAAATTTAGTATTAATAGCATTTTGTTACAGGGAACAAAGTTCCAGGAAAGGGGAATTTATGAGTAATTCCATAAGTTTCTTGACATCTACATAGATATTTATAGCCAGTATATACACAGAATCAATTCCTTTTCAGAAAAGTTTATGTGTGGGTGGACTTAATTTTTATTAACCCAACCCATTTTAATGTGTTAGGAGAATATTCTAGGTACCTAAGAGAACTCAAGAATATAACAGATTAATTTTTAAGTGAAAATGCTTTTGTAATAAACATAATTGAACTGTAATTTTCTGCTTTTTAAATTTATTTATATATGGGATTTCCTAAAGTGTAGCACAGTTGAATTTGTGCATCTTGTTTATATGATGAATGGGTTTCTATATGTCAATCTACTTTTCTGTATATACATAGCCATATAATTTGTGAAAGAAAGTTCTCATTAAAAACAAAAGCAAAAACAAACAAACAAAAAAAAACTACTGTACCTTGGACTGAATTTTCTGTAAGGCTCACCAACTAATTAGCACTCCAGAGATTTTGGAGAGTCTGGAATGCTGCAAGTCTGGAGCCTATTCACAGATTATCTGGGGATATCTTTAACCCCATAAACAGCCAAACATTGCCTACCTCTGCTTCTGAATTAACAGTCTTGTATTAACTTAGCAGACCACTGGGTCTCACCAATCAAAAAACTAAGAATGCCATCAGATAGCATCTGAGACCTATAGTAGAAACCCCCTCACTTTCCCATGACCTGCCTACCGAATATACCCACCAATGTATTTGAAAGGTGTCTTGATTTATGACTTTTCCTTGTTCTGTTACTATAAAAACATAATGTAACTGTTACCACACCAGAACATGGAATTTGGGGTAACCTGAATCTGTGTTCCTGGGCCATGGTCACTCATATTTGGCTCCAGAAAAAAACGATCTCTTATCCCCTTTGAGGTGTTATGATTTTGAGTCAATAAATTCCAATATAACTTTTTCACAATGATAAAAATGTCTTTGGAATTTATTAAAATATTTAAGAATTAGGTCTGGTGAGATGGCGCAGTGGGTAAAAGCATTTTCCACATATGTTTGACTTGAGTTCAATCCCCAGAACCCAAGGTAAAAGGAAAGAACTAACTTCTGAAAACTGTTGTCTGACTTCTATATATGTGCCTTAGAATGCATGCACCCGCATGTACACACATACACATCTTACATATACACAATGATTAAAAATAAATTAAAAAATTAAAAGTTAAGTATTAACAGCATCACTTAATATGCAGTAGTTGCTATTCTAAACTCTGATCAGGTATTTTGGATGCAAAGAATTAAGCACAAAACATAGCTACTACTGATTTGGTGTCTTCTTTTATATTTCCATTCTATTTTTAACTATTAGAAAAGATTTTTGTTTTTTTTTTCCTATATATGTGTGTCTGTGTCTGTGTGAGTGCCTACCCTGTGTGTGCAGGTGCTTTTAGGGGTCAGAAAAGAGTGTCAGATCCTCTGGAGATGTAGTTCTGGTAGTTGTGAGCCATTTGATGTGGATGTTGGGAATTGAGCTCAGGTCTTCTGGGAGAACAGTAAGTGCTCTTAACTGCTGAGCCATTTCTCTAATCCTAGTTCTATTTTAATTTTAATTGACACATAATCACTATAAAGATGTATGGGTATTGTCTCAGTTTCTTTTCTCTGCTGTGATAAAACACTGTGACCAAGGGAACTTATAAAAGGAAGCTCTAATTTGAGCTTATGGTTCCAGGGATATTAAAGTCCATCATGGTTGGGAGGGATGGTGGCAGGAGGTGGCCAGAGCAGGATTAGAAAGCAGAGGCTCACATTTTCAAGCAGAAACAGGAATCAGAGCAAGGCTTAAGAAATCTCTAAGCCTGCCTCCTAGGGACTTGCTTCCTCTAGCATGACCACACCTTCTATTAGCTCCCAAAACAGCATCACCAACCAGGGACAAAACATCCAAATATAATTGGAGTATGAGGGACATTCTCATTTAAACCACCACAGGTATCATGTAATGTTGTTATTCATGTACACATGTATAATGCTTAAATCAGTGCAATTAGTGTATCTGTCCTCTCAGCATTTGCCCTCTGTGTGAGTTGGCGTCCTTAGTCCAGGTTTTAACTCCTCAGTCTCCAGTGAAGTTATTATTGTACTAGCTTTCTGTTTCCGTCCAGCTTCCCCCTTGGGTTATTGAGCTGGCTTGCATATTTATAATCTTCTGAATTTGTGCTTGCTTATATCACTAGGAAACAGACTAATGCAACACCAGAAAGGGAGAGAAAATAAGTAGTGGGTAGGAAAACAGCAATATCTGGAGAAAGACCCAGGGAACAAAGGTTACCTTGGCAACGTGACATACCATGGGAATGATTGCTCAGGCTCATGGGGACAGGAAATGAAATGGAAAACACAGTGGCCAAAGGAATCACTTAAGAAGCAGACAGTGAGTCAGCTTAGGAAGCAGGCAAGTAATTAATGCACTAAATTAATTTTCACATTTGTAAAAAGCCCTTGACCACTGCTGTGCACTCCAGGAAGCTGCTTACCTCTGCAAGATAGAACTCGTCGTATTGCCTTCGGAAGTTTTCTCCTTTGTAGTAGTTGCTAGCTGCGACTATCACGTCCACAGTCACCATGCTCAGGATAAACATGTGGAAAACTGAGGATCGCATCATTTTCTGAAAAGGCAAAACCAATAACTTCTTTACGACAACTACTTCATGACTATGTGTAATGTGTGTGCTGAGATCTTGAGAGACATTTGATACACAGCTGTGAACAACAATCCTTCTAAGACGACACGATCGGTGTCCCTTTTACTGAATAGTGAGAACAAAAGAATCCATCTGTTCAAGCAACTGAAAGATGGCAATGGACACAGTTTCAGAGAACTTCAGGTAAAAATGGAGAACATTTAGCTGGGCGTGGTGGCTCATGCCTTTAGTACCAACACTCGGGAGGCAGAGGCAGGTGGATCTCTGTGAGTTCAAGGCCAGCCTGGTCTACATAGTGAATTCTAGGACAGCTGGGGCTACAGGGAGACCCTGTCTCAAAAAGACAAAAAAAAAAACAAAAAAATCTGCATGTGTCTTAAACATTGGTCAGGTGGGTCACTTTGACTTTGAATTCTAACCATATAGAAAAATGGCTTTCAAAAAGGTGATTCTGCAAAGCAAGCATCACTTTATCTGTATTCAAAAGAGAGAATGAAAACATTTTACAGATGGTTATAAAACTGAAAAAGGTGGGATAAAATGAAAATTTATGTTCTAGTTTGTTTCTCCATTGCTATGACAAAATACTCTGACCAGTATCAACTTGGGGAGGAAAGGGTTTATTTGGCTTACATTTCCCAGGTCATCAGGCAGCCCAAGGTAGGAACTCAAACCAGGAACCTGGAAGCAGGAACTGGAGCCCAGGCCATGGAGGAATGCTGCTCACTGGCTTGCTCCCCTGGCCACGGCTCAACCTGCTTTTCTGTATAACACAGGCCCACCTGCCCAGTGATGGTACCACCCACAGTGGGCTGGTCCTTCTCACATCACTCAACAATCAAGAAGATGCCCCAAAGACATGGTCATTGGCCAGTTCAATGGAGGCAATCCACTAATTAAGGCTCCCTCTACCCAGTTTGTCAAGATGGCAGATAAAACTATCCAGCACATTTGACCCCTTGTCAACTTGGTACACAAACACATTACTATTAAACCACAACTTTTTCATTTATTGTCCTCAAGATAAGATGTTAACAATATCACAAGGTAAGACAATACAACCTTAAAAGTCCCACAGTCCTTAAAAATCCAAACACTTAAAAGTTCATAGTCTCTTTTAAAAGTCTCTTAACCTGGGCTCCTATAAAATCCCAAACAAATACTATCTTATTTCAAAAGGTAGAATTGGGCATACCTAAGCAAACGTAAGTCCAACAAAGTAGCTCAAGGATGGCCATCTGGGTTTCATTCACAATCTTCTGGCCTCCAAAAGGATTTTGGCAGCACCACTTCTCTGGCTCTGCCATCCACAGCACACATAGCTCATCCCACAAGCTCCACTCCACATCTCTTCCTGCCCTTGGTGGTTGTCCCAAAGTACAACATCTCCAAAAAGCTGAGGTCTCTACTGAAACTGAGGCTGTACCTTCACCAGTGACCTCTTCTGGTCTCTCAGGGTGCAAAGCCTCAGATTCTATCCATTACCCCTCAATCCTGGGGTCTTCACTGAAACTGAGGCTTCACGTTCAGTAATGGCCTTTCCTGACCTCTCAGAGTGCCAAGCCTCAGCTGCTGTCTATGACCCCTTCATGCTTTCAACACCAGAACCATGTAGGAGACTCTTACACATTACCAAGCCCTGGTTCCAGCTTGAGATGGAGGCTCAGGCCCCCTCTGGACCACAGCTTCTGTGCTGACCCTAAGGAGATACTTCCCAGAAGATTTTAACACAGCGATGCTGGTTTCTTGTTACTTACAGCTAATTTTTCAGCCCCAGCTAACCAGCATCAATTGTCCCAGTAAAGCAAAGGTTTCACTTTGGTGGTTCTGATCTCTTAATCACAGCTGATTCTTCTGCCCCAGCTGACCAGAAACTACAGATTCTCAATTCAAAATATTCCATAAACAGCCCCCATAGTCTCTACTTCCCTTTTACGCATCAAAAGCTAGGCCTCCATCACCTACAACTCTTTCAGCATAATTGTTCCAAGCTCCACAACAATAAACTCTAAGCACTCAATGGCTTTTCTAGTTCAAAGTTCCAAATGCTTCCACAATCCTCCTAAAAACACCAAGGTCAGGTCTGTTACAGCAATGCCCCACAATCTTGGTACCAGTTTCTGTTCTAATTTGTTTCTCCATTGCTATGACAAAATACTCTGATCAGTATTAACTTGGGGAGGAAAGGGTTTATTTGGCTTACATCTCCCAGGTCACAATTCATCAGGGAGCCCAAGGTAAGAACTCAGAGAAAGAACCTGGAGGCTGGAGCTGGAGCACAGCCCATGGAGGAACACTGCTTACTGGCTTGCTCTTCTGGCTGCTGCTCAACCTGCTATCTTATATGACACAGGCCCACCTGCCCAGGGGTGGCACCACACATAATAGGTTGAGTCCTCCCACATCACTCAACAATCAAGAAGATGCCCCACAGAGATGGTCAAAGGCCAGTGCAATGGAGACAACTCACCAATTGAGGCTCCTTCTACCTAGGTGTGAAGTTGACCCTAAAGCTATCCAGAACAATTTATTTTTCACTTTTTGTTTTCAGAAATATTTGCTAAAAGTAGCATTGCAACTAATACAATATAATAATTATTAATTTTTTTATTGTTTTGGAATTGTTCTAGTACTTTATGCCCATCAACTGAATTAAAATTCATACTGGTGGGGCTGGAGAGGAGAGATGGCTCAGTGGTTAGGAGCACTGACTTCTCTTGCAGAGAACCTGGAATCTATTCCCAGCACCTACATGGTGACTAACAATCATCTGTAACTCCAGTTCCAGGGGAATCCAACATCCTCTTCTCACCTCCACAGGCATTGAACAACACGGATGCATTTACACACATTCAGGCAATACACTCATACACATAAAACAAAATAAATAATAAATAAAATATTTTTAAAAATTCACACTGGTCCTAGGATGTTATTCTAATTTCATAGATAAGGAAACTGAAGCTCTGAGAGGTTGATTTTCTTTACCATCACAAAGTATTAAAGCTGAATTCAAGATTTGGAATTAAATTTGGTTCAAGTTTACCGCCTGTATTGAAGTGGAGTTAACTGAGTATCTTTTAAAATGAACACCATTACTATAGCTGTCATGCATTGGATGTTTACTATAGTGCAAGTCATTTTATGCATACACTATTCACTGCATGTCTCTTAATCTCCATCACAGCACCACATGGTAGGACACATGACTTGTGTTGTACAGAGTTCAGAGAACTTATTTGCCTAAGATCACACAGCAAGAAAGCAGCAGAACCAAGCTCTGCGGTTAAATCTGTTTAGAGTCCATTCTATGATTTTTACCCTGTTGTGAGCTAAAGATCATCAAAGGGGAGAAAGCAGAGGATGAGGGCTCTGGACAACAGAAGAGCCAACTGCACAGGGCCAATGCCAACACGAATTTTCCTCCTCTTCCTCCTCCTTTGAATTCTAGAGAAGTTTATTATAGATTCATAGGTATGAACTTGAGAGAG
Source organism: Nannospalax galili (assembly GCF_000622305.1). Taxonomy (NCBI): domain Eukaryota; kingdom Metazoa; phylum Chordata; class Mammalia; order Rodentia; family Spalacidae; genus Nannospalax; species Nannospalax galili. The sequence goes on from NW_008357493.1 coordinate 515,495, forward strand.
GAGAGAGAGAGAGAGAGAGAGAGAGAGAGAGAGAGCATTTGAATGAAGCATGGAGATCAACCACATGGCAGACAAGCAAGTGCTTGGCAAAAAGTGGTGGAGGAAGTGGGACTTCAGAGAAAGGAAACCCAGGGCATCAGAAAGGTATGCTTAGACTCTGGCCAGCCTCCAAAAGAAAGAGAAGGGAAAAAAGGTCAGGACTCAGAAAGAGACTGCTACATATTCTCTTTTTTTTCCACATCTTTATGGACAAGTTACATGCCCTTGCCCTTTGTTCTGACCTGGAGATTCTTCAGTCTTAGCAACTAAAAATAACTTAGATAAAGCCCATGCAGAGATTGGGATATAGTGTAGCTGATTTGGAGATGCAGACCATCGCCTTACCCCACAATCCTCCATAATAGAATTAGCTTGGAGCCAAATTGTCTGGAGTTGAAACTGCCCATTTCCTGGTGCTGTGCCCTTGGGCAAGTTACTTAAACCTCTGTGCCTCAGTTTCTCCTCAGTGAAGCAGACACAAGAATACTTACTCCAAAGGGATGCTGCCAATTTTAAGTGAGTCAACATCTGTGAAGTTTTTAGATCACTGCTTATACACTACAGATGTTCTTATGAAGGTCTTCAGTCAAAATGAATGTCATTTGGTGGATCAGATACTTTTCCATCAGGAAGGAGAAATTAATTGCTCAAGGTCAAAGACCTAATCATACTGAGGACTTGATAGTTTAAAAGCAAGGACGATAAATCAAAGTGATAAAAACCTAAGAATCCCAGAGACTTCGGAGTCATGGGAAAAGCGGTTTTCCAATGAGGATTCATGCCACCTGGCTATTGACATATTTTTACATCTATCTCTTTTCGGCTTTATTTTATTGATAATACAAAATCAAATTCCAGAACTGTCAACCAATGTGCTTGTATGCCTATCCATTCATCTGCGGAACTACTGACCTTCATAATACAGATAAGCACATCAGTTGTCAGGTTTCTAGTCTCATTAGAATTTGTATTGTTATTTAGTCTTTCTTCGCATTATGAGAGTTAAATTCCATACCCATTATTCCCTTTCCATACTCTTTTCAACATAACTTTCTATTAAAAACACTTCAGCTGATTTCCATTTTATCTGCATGACAGAAAAGCCACAACTTTCTCTTTCTATTTTCCTTAGCTGTGGGTTTATGTCTTAAGTAAACTGTTATTACTGAAAAGCCCAAACAAAGCTTTTAGCCATGGCTGTCAAAAAACTTTTAAATTGGTTTTGTACCTGTCGCAGCTTTGCTTTGGTGCTGTCATTATAATTAGGCTGTTTTTTGTCTGAATGTCTACATATCTCTGTTGGTACAGAGTCATTAAAATAATCACTTACAATGGGTTTTGATACACTATAATCACCATTGCTTAGTTGGCTTTCTCTGAAGTAATAACTTTCAAACATTAAGAATGAAGGTGATAAATATGTAAAGCAGCTAAATTTAAATATTAAAATCAATAGCTCCAGCTTTAATACTAAAGCCTGCGATACTGGCCACTGATACTGAATTCAATCAACCAGTGTTTGAAACTGACCATCAGTTTCCATGATGCAAAATGGCTGTCAACTGTCATATTTAGAATCTCTCTTATGTCTATAGGATGTTCTACATCTATACCATCAGTGTTTATTTTCTTATAAAAATTAATGTAAAGGAAAATGTTGAGGTTGACTTGATATCACAAAATATTATTCCACAATTTTATGACTTAAATGTAGGAACTGTGTACCATCTATCTATAGAGATATGTACAACATATATATCTATGAACACACATATATATTCATCTATATGTATATTTCTTTTTATTTATGTAATATAAGACTTTTCATATATAAGCATTCAATTTTTAAAGTTCTCTTCTTTAAAGGCACGTTTTATTAAAGTTCTCCTTTTTAAAGTTATAATGTCACTTTTCATTCAAAATAAAAGTCACACACATTCTGAATAGGTTTTAGTTTTGCTTTGCTTCCAAATCCACTGATTGTATATATGGCAGTTAGATATGAAGATATCAAGATATGAAGAAGAGACCACAATAGAATCATCCCTGAAGGCAACAACATCTATGATAAATGCTTCAGGGACTTGCTCCTCAAAGTGTGGTGTCTGGACCAGTGGCATCCTTGGAGGTTATTAGAAATTCCAGAACCCAGGCCCCAACCCAGCCCCTCCGTATCTAATTCTGCAACAAAAAGGTTCATATCACATGTTCAAGTTGGAGAACTATTGCTATAGATGAAACCCCTTAAAATAAGAATAATCTATAATATTATTTGCCTCTTCTCATTTCATAATTCTAAAAGACTGCAATGACTAAATTAGAATATAACAAAGACTGACTGAATATTGTGGTATTATATTAACATACACTAACCTAAAAATGGATGGCAACTCCCTTCCATCAAACTGCAAGGCAGAGAACCAGCTATACAAAAGTGCGTGTTAGTGTGGGGGCTTCATTGCAGAGTTTTAATAAAGACAGAGTTGTGATGAAGTCTAGGAGCCAGAAAAGGCAAGAAGAAAGTCTTTCTCCTAGATTCCAAAAACAATGAAGTCTTGCTAATATCTCTATTTCTCCCCCCATCTGAAAACCAGTTTGGACTTCTGATTTGTAGAACACAACAAATTTGTGTTATTTTAAGTAACTAAGTTTGTGGGAATTTTAGTCACTGTAGGAAACCATACAGCCCTGTCAGTGATTCTGATGGACATCAGCTCAAATCATTATCTCCTAGGCAAATGACTGAGCACACTTTTTCCAGTGCTAGTGCTACAAAATTCTACTGACCTAAGGTTTCCATACTAGGTGACTTTCCAGAAAGGAACACTGTAAATAGTATTGCTTCAAATATAAAAACATTATATTAACTACAGCTTCCATCTTGTTTTGTGATCAGAAACGCCCTAGACAACTGGTGTGAAATAACTGTGAAAAGCCAGGAATGAGGCTACATTGCAACACCAGTTTGAGGGCTGGGGATATAGCTCAGTGGTAGAGTGTCTGCCTGCCATATATGAGGCCCTGGGTTCAATCTCAAGTACCACAAAAAATGAGAGAGACAAAATATTAGTTTTGAATCCCACTGTTAAAGGAAAGTTCTTAAGATTCTACAAAGTCTATGCCATAAGTGGACAGAAGTTTTTGTGCAATTAAAATCAACATTAACAAGATATATTATCAAGATAAGAAGCAATACATACTCCAAGGTTTGGTTTGTGCCAGGCTTCATTTCAAGCATACTGGACACAGTTGCAATGACATCATTTGATCCTCGACAAGTCTATGCGGTTGGTACTCAGGTTGTCTGATTTTTCACAGGAAGAAGCAGATTTCTCAGAAAGGATAATCAGTGTTCCAAGTGTATCAACTTAGAAAGCATTCTCAGATGTTTTTAGAACATCACAGGTGCTCTCCTGCCTTCACTTGAGCAGCCAGAAAGCCCTTGATCTGGCTCTTGATGCTAAATGGAATGAGAAATGTCTTCATCAAGAGTTTGTTAGGGAATAGAAGACAGAAGTTTGTGAGGTTATGAAATCAATACACAACTTATTCTATACAGAAGAATGGATGATCATCCTGGGATAACAGAATGTTAGCTTTGAAGACATGTGCCCAATTTGACCCCTATGTGGCAACATTTTCTCATCTAGGAAATGGATTCTATAACATCTATATCTGTAGATTGTAGCATGAATATATGTGAGACAAGGTAGTCTACTGTCTAGCCCACAGCAGACATCTTGGATACTACACTGGAAGACTCCTGAGGGATTTAAAAGTCTAGATACAATAAGTTGTTTATGGAGAAGGCAAGAGAGGTATCACATGATAAACTGATTCAAAGAAATAATAAATCTTGAGACAGACTACAAAAATTTACAGATTTTCAAAATGCCTAAAGTTATCTCTTTTTGGATAGTTTAATATGTAAATAGCTTGTGGGACTTATTTTAAATTTCTCAGATAATTTTGATACTGAAGATTCTGTAGGTGAGCATCCCACACACTATACTCAGGGAGAGGACACAGTGCATAAAATTATAATAATAAATAGCCCAGCTCAGGAGCTGAATCTCTCAATTGCTTCTTGAATGGATAAAATAATCCTACTCTGGCTAAAAACAATGTTCTCCTTACTGAATGTTGCATCATTTGGTTACTAAATTTTGAGTTTTAATTGGATTTCAAGTTTAGTAGATCTAGAGAACAACGCAATTATAAGGTAAAAATTTCAGAAACCATCTTGCATGATGAGCTATGAGCATAAGAATAAGAATATAATAATGCATAAGTGAAATTGCATGAAACTTAAATCTATTTACAAGTGGTGTGTCCTTGCTGAGAAGACATCTGTGTGCTCACTGCTTCTTTTCCTGATATCCAAAGTGATTCTGCCTAATTTGAAGAATTTTTGTTATAGAGACAATTCATTTAAAAAATATTTTATTATTTATTTTACTACACACACATATAAATATACATATGAGTGTATTGCTTGCATGCATGTAATTGCACCCATGTCATGCAATGCCCACAGAGATCAGAAGAAGGCACTGGAGCCACTGGAACTGGAGTTATAGATGGTTGTTCGTCACCATGTGGGTGCTGGGAACGGTACCTGGGTCTTCTGCAAGAGCAGCCAGTACTCTTAACCACTGAGCCATCTCTCCCACCTCCAGACAACATATTTCTATAAATACTGAAAACAGATCAGAGCATATCTTTCTAGACTGTATCTTTTTCAACTCTTTGTTCTTGGACAGCCTATGTAGAAGAGGATTCATGAAAACTCCTGTAAGAGCACTATGAGTTATGATACTCATAGAAATCCTGCCAGGTGCCTAATGTTAAGAATAGTTTGGTTTTTGGGGGGGAGGGGGACTCAAAGTTAAGTGAGGAAATCCTGACTATTTGGAGGTCAAACTGCAGGAAGAAGAGTTTCATAAGAGCCTTTTATGTCTTGCCTAGCATCAGCATAGTTTTTACTACTCTATAAGAGTAAGGCTAGTCTTTCAATTACAAATTGATACTCAAATTATTGTTATCAATAGACTTCCATCATCAGCTTCTGACCCTACAACACAAGTTAGATTTTATCAAGAAGAAATACATGCCTGGCAGTATGGAAAAGCTGCTAAGTTGGGTTCAATATTACATTAAGTTTGTGATTTTGAAGCTTCTTTTAGTTTATGTGAAAAAGTGTGGAGGTGGTGTCCAACTGAACCCATCTGTGAGTATCCACACTCTTGGCAGTATTGTATACAGCAACTCAAGATTCAGTCATATGCCTTGTTTTGGTTAGTGATATAATAACAGAAAGTGTGCAGAGGTGTGGGAAGGACTCACGTGCCAGGACTTACTCTTGCTATTCTAGGATCCCTGGGTTACAACATTGATACTCTGGTCTTGCCATAACATCCTCTTCACTCCACTGACCACAGCCCAGAGCAGAGATGTGAGCTGAAGAGTGGCTGACCATAGATTCCCAAGTGAGCTAAGTTGTTATCAACAGAGGTTGGCTTGTATTGGCAGGACTGTTCAACCAAGTCAGATTCACCAACAAAAATTAATATCCCCTTTACAAACCAGCATGACTTCAACAAATCAGCTTCTTTAGATAGTTAACCATCCATCTGTCCCTGCTCTTCTGACCCTCTGTGAGCTTTGGGGATTTGAAAACCAATGATCTAATTATAAAGGGAGACCATTTATTGATGTCATAAATGTCCTCAACTTCATTATTATAGGCTTGGCCATATGTGTATATAATCAATCCCATTTTCCTATTTAGAGGGCCACCATGACCCATAATACCACAGTACTCCCATTGATATGATGCCTTACCCAGTACTAGAGCCCACAAGAGCTACTTCTGAACACTGAGGGACTACCATAAAGATGGCAGTCACCTGCAGATATTAGTCAAAGTAAGGAACATTTATAACAGACTGTTTCCCATTATTCTACTCAATAAAAGCATCTATCCTGAACAGACTTATGCCATGGCATACTTTGCTTATGAAAGCTTCAATTTAGGACAGAATGCATTTTCCAGAGTACAGTGCTGTAATGGACATTCACAATTTGAACCATCTTACACAGTACTGCTTTATATCTCTGTTTCCTCACACTGTGGCCACACATTTATGGATTAGTGAGAAGTAAATGAAGATCTGTACTAAATTCTTCCAATTAGTTCAACTATAATTTAAGGATTAAGAACTCAATATCCCTACATGAGTTCATGATTGACATTTGAATAAAAATTAGGAACAAAAATGTAAGGCTCTTGACTTTTTGTTTTGTTTTGTTTTTTTTTTGAGACAGGGTCTCCCTGTAGCCCCAGCTGTCCTGGAACTCACTATGTAGACTAGGCTGGCCTTGAACTCACAGAGATCCGCCTGCCTCTGCCTCCCGAGTGCTGGGATTAAAGGTGTGTGCCACTACACCTGGCTAAGCTCTTGACTTTTAAGCAATGAACGGTTGACCTTGTTTACTTTGCTGGCCATGGATAATAATAAAGATCAAAGCATTACTTTTTTCCAAGGTATATTCCTCTCATGTTTTCTCTATCTAGAAACAGAGTCAGTGAAGAAATTAAAGCACACACTATAATACAGTCCCCCTCCAATTTCTCCTCTAAGCCAGTTATTTTATATTCCAATATTAGAAACCAAGCATGCCGTTATCAGTGTACGTGTCTGTGTATGAGTGTATGCTAATTAGCTGCATTTAGTCACTTCACAGTGTATCGGTGCTTCAAGGAATATGCGATACTTTTCATCTTTCAAATGAAATAGACAAACAAATGTATTTCAAAACAATGGAAAAAGAAACAGATGTCTAAGACCTGAGAAAAGAAAGTAAGCCTTAGAGGCTGTGAGCCATTAGACCATGGGGATTTAAGGAGCTGACTTTGTAGAAGTGAGAAAGACCTCGAAGCAGTGAGCAAGTCTGTGAGAGTGATAATGATAACGATAGTCCTTTCTCCAGACTCAGAGGTCAACCACCTCCCAAAGTCTGTACTGAGTATTTGATGAGCATCAATCCCAATACTTATAAACAGAGGGCTTAAATTACTCCTGTTTTTCAGATAAGGAAACAGAGGTTCAGAGAGATTAGCAAGTTTTCTTAAGTAGTCCATGGCCACCTTGTCTTAGTTGGCCCTCTCTGTTTTCTCATACTTGTTAAAAAATATAGGAGAGATTAGCTAATAAAATAAACTTAAATTCTCACAGGCTCCATCGATTCTTGAAATAATCCACCAGTTGTGAGAAGGTTCATTAAGAAGACAGACATTCTAAGATGTGCCTAAGATGTCATCCTATCACTTGAAACACATGCATCATACAGTTCACCTCCTCTCAATCTTCACCTTCTGTGGGAATTTTTTCAAAAAACATTAAAACATTACAGTAATAATCTTGCCACAATTTGACCTACTTGTGGGAAGAGACTGTTACCTCTGTTCCTTACAGAAGACGGCATGGCAGGGGACGCTACTGGAGAGAAATTGAGCAGATACACCCCACCTCCCATGTATACTTTCATTTTCTTGTCAGAGACTTTCTTTATGATAATAGATCACTGGGTACGAACGTGTTGGAAGGTGGCTCCAAGAATGCAGCCACATCTGTCAAATTGTCAAGGATGAAAACTCCTATCTGAGAGGTAGGGGAAAACGGCTTGTCACAGCAGCAGCTGAGAGAAGTGAGCTTCCCATTTAATCGAATTCTATGTATCACTCATGCATTAGAATGGCCCCTTCATGCAGATGTTGCTTACATAAATATAGCACTTAAATAATTACCGAACTGGTGGGTTTGATGCTAAATGAGTCAGTTACAACTTTTCATTTTTCTGAGACCCACACTTAAGGACACATTCTAGAAAGTTTCTAAATGGTTTCATAATACCACATGAAAGACTTGTCATACTGCCCAACAACAGTAGAGGTACAAAACATGCATCGGCGTGTTTAGCTTTCACACTTTGGATTTGTCTTCATAGTTTATGTTTTCATCTCTTCTTATTCATATATAAGTGATATATCATTTATAAATACACATAATTTCTGAAAATCACTTAGACTAATCAGCAGGTAGTGGGGAAGTGACATTACTAAGCAATCTACTGATTACTTATGAATTTACAGAAAATCAGAAGTGGCTATGGGTATATGAAAAGATGGTAAGCAGAAGGGTGGAAATTTACTATTATAAGATACCACTGTGTGCCATCAAGTGTAAAAGTCTGATAACAAGTGTGAACAAGGATGTGAAACACTGAGGACTCTAACAAGATGCTATTAGCGAGAAAATGTGGCACTGTCATCTGAGGACACAGGTGACATTTTCTCACGAAGCTGGAGGTGTTCATGCTCTTTCACTAGCACCTGCTTTTTCATAAATGCGTGCTACGATAATTCGCACATCAGTGTGAAAAGAGGCACAAAGAAACAGTCTCCTAGAATGCTTACAATAGACAAACAAGGGGAAAGCCCCTCCATGTCCATCAATTGAGGAATGAATGAAGTATAAACAGATGAGTGGCCATACATCTCTACAGAAGAAAAATATACTGTCCTGAAAATGAAGTGGTTAAAAATGTCAGGTAGACTGACTGAGATGAAGTGCCCAGCCCCTTTAACTACATGATCTTTACCACATTACTTTTGCTTCTTGAGTCTCTGCCTCCTCTGTGTCTATAAAATAGAGATTACCTCCATTTGGGGGCTGATTGTGAACATTAAATAATTCAATACGTATGAAACACTGTGCATCTGACACATAGTGATTGGTAAAAAAAGTGTTCCCTATTATGATTGCTGATGGTAGATGCATACTCTTCATATTTGTATTTCTAAATTACTTTATTAAATACATATTCATTTAAATGAAAGGAAACAGCTTTATTATATTCTGAAATGACATGGAAATTATGTGATGTTTCTATAAAGAAACTAAACTATCTTATACAAGATGACTTGAGATTAGGTCGAAAAATGGATAGCTTTACTTACCAGTAATTTAACTTCTTAAGTCCATTAAGACTAAAGTATTTGTTAGAGAAATTATGCCCAAATCACAACTACTGAGTCAGATTTTCACAACTCAGTGTGCCCAAAGAGTTATGATCTTTCTCCAGCAAACCCAGGATCCTGATGAGACTGGCTAAGTAGTAGCTCTTGCACACAGAGATAGGGGCAGGATCCCCAGATAAAATGAAAAAGGAAGCTTTCATATTATCTTGCATTTATGTTGTAGGGGAACAATATGGCCAAATCCTTTGTATCATGGGTTCTGAATTTGTGGATTCAATGAATCATGCTACGCCACCTCCAGTGGAGCCTGCGTGAGGAACTCTCCGGGGGTCGAGGCTGAGAAAACGTCAAAGGAAGAATGCTTCCTGGAGAATAGCTGTGTTAAAAAAGCATGCTGTGTCCTTGGCTGTACTTTGCTTGCTATTATCATTATGACTGTCACTCTTGATCAAAACCTTGATGTTGAGAATAAGGTCCTAGGAACTCAGTTTCCTCAGATGACCTTGTCTCCTGATGCACCTTTACTGCTTAAAGCTATAATAGAAGCTGCTAGAAATAATCAGTGATGGATAGAATAGAACAGGCAGAGCTAATGTTAGAAAGTCCTAAAGATGATGTATTTCCTACAGGACAGGCAATTCAGGGAAAAGACTCTAATTCTGGTATTAGGAGAAAAAGAAAGTTACCACCAACTGTTTAGGAAGGAGGTAGGTGGGAGAAAAAAGGATTTCTTGGTATTCATTAAAATTCATGGACAGACTTGCCAGACCTGGGCCACCTTGGTGCCTGTTTAGTAAGGAACAAAAGGAGAGCATATAGAGACATTTGAAGAGTCTGTTTATTTCTTGGATAGAAAAATGGGGAAGGATTTCATGAGAACTACAGGATTAGATATTACTTGGAGTTTCGGACAGTATAATGGACAGGGAAAAACAAGAAGCGGATATAAAGCAACAGTATTGTGAATGACCTGAAATCCAAATAGAAATACTAATGATTACAGAGCTAATATTGAAAACACATATTGGTTTGAGGTCATCTCACTGTGTAACTTTAAATGTCTCTAATGTGAACTCACCAAGATGAAAAACAGGAAACTTTCTGTTTAACATTAGCTGATGCTTGTTAAGAATAATAGCATACTTTGGCAATGTATTTTGATCGACCTGTGTTTCGCTTTTGTTTCTGAAATCAGAACTCTTAGAAAATGGTTAACCGCAGAACAATGGCTTATTGATGTAATCATGTAACTTTGCAGTTCTTAATTTGAGCCCTGCAGCTGCAAAAATACACTCAGACCTTCACCAAACTCCTGTGTGTTGGTCTGTTTGTCATTCGCCGAATCCTTGTCGACCCTCTCAGGGACCCTGTTACCATTGGACTGAACTGCTCCGGTCTGGGCTGGTCCGTTGCAGAATCACACACAGAAAGTAATTTCAGCTCCACTGAACATTCACATAGCCCCAACCTCTTGTTATTATTCTACAAACAACACAGTACAGCAACTATTTTCATAACTTGATTAGATATTATAAATCACATAAAGATTATTTCATTATTTGACAGGACATGCATAGGTTATATTTGCAAATACAACTCCATCTGTGGATTAGAACATTCACAGATTTGAAGATGCTTGAGGGCCTGTCCTGGAACTAATCCCTGTTGATTCTGAAAGATGACTGCATTTTTTAAAAATTATTTATTTAATAACCATATAATTAGAAGAAGCATTTCATTACAACAGCATTGACATAGTCAATATATGTATATATATAGGTAAATAGTTGAATTAATACAGTTATACAATATTGTACTCTGTCTAAATCCTGTTTGCATATGTGTCTTTAATGTCTATGTATCTGATTATTACTAGTCACAGTCGGTTACACGTGGATCCTTAGTACCTGAGTATGGATATAAAGTCATCAGGT
>NW_008357493.1:526709-527578 GCF_000622305.1 Nannospalax galili
AAGAGCCCTTATACTCTGATATCCCTGCTACTGTCTGCTCTGTTGTTGACACCCCAGCCATTCCCCACTACTTGCCCTTCTGGTGAATCTAGTCAGCCTATCTAGAGGTCTTTGTTTTAGGAAGGTCAGCTGTTCCTCACCTAGCAGTAATCAGTTGTCTATATTCCTTTAGATAAGATTGGGGTCTGCTGTTCATTTTCCCAGTTCTGTGCTGGGTTACTATCTGAAGATCCCTTTGGCCACCCTGGCCAACAACTCAAAAGATGAAATTGCTTGTCTGGCATTGTTGCTTGTTATGTAGCCTTTAGCTATACATATGGACTCTTATGAAGTTGTGTTGGCCCATTTAATCTTTGGTTATATTTTCCTTTTGGGTGTTTAAGGCCATACAGTTGGTCCAGATAAACTGATTTATTTTTACTCTTAAGGTCATTTGAGGATCTGTTCCACAGGGTTCACGTGGGCTTGGGAGGAGCCCCTGGCTCCTTTCTTTTACCAGTTCCAACTATGTGATGATAGGTCAAAGGTCCTGCTTGACCATGGTTAGCTTCACTTGGGAGCATGGAGGAAGTGATTCCTCTGTGTTAACCCTCCTCTTTATAGAATGGACACTGGTTCAAGTCCATCTGGTGGGGTCTCCACGGCCTCCTTGATCCCACCACCATTATAGGACATTTTGAGAGATGCTCATAGTCCCCTGGAACTAGTCAACCTAGGAGGGCAAGGAGCAAAAACTGTCCTTTATGTCCCTTTGACCAAATTATTATAGGCCTCAAAGTATGTCTGTTAAACAAACAAGAAGTTTAGTTCCACCAGTGTGGTATTTTTAATTATTGTGTGTCATGTAGATAAATCTTGGGCAAAGACCA
>NW_008357493.1:528587-530295 GCF_000622305.1 Nannospalax galili
GCAAAAATCTTCTCTCATGTTGTTGGCTTTCCCTTCTCTCAATTGTTTCTTTGATGTACAGAAGCTTTTTAGTTTAATGAGGTCCCATTTATTAATTCTTGCCCTTGTTTCCTGAGCAATTGATGTCCAGTTTAGAAAGTCCTTTCCCACGCCTATATCTTGTAAGTTTTTCCCAATGTTTTCTTTGAATAGCTTCAGAGTTTCAGGCTTTACATTGAGGTTTTTGAGCCATTTGGAATTGACTTTTGTACAGGGTGAAAGATAGGGGTTTAGTTTCATTCTTCTACAAGTGGAGATCCAGTTTTGCCAGCAACATTTGCTGAACATGCTGTCTTTCCTCCAGTTGAAGTTTTTGGCCCCTTTGTCAAATATGAGGTGGCTGAAATTGCATTTTCTCATATTTTGGTCTTCAACTTTGTTCCATTGGTCTATGGATCTATTTTTGTGCCAGTACCATGTTGGTTTTATGACTATAGCTCTGTAATACAGCTTGAAATCTGGTATAGTAATCATCCCAGCATTGCTCTTAGTTCTCAGGGTTGTTTTGGCTATCCGAGGTCTTTTGTGCTTCCATATGAATCTTAGGATAGTTTTTTACAATTCTGTGAAAAGTTTCATGGGGATTTTTATTGGCATTGCATTGAATCTATATGTGACTTTTGGTAGGATGGTCATTTTCACAATATTAATTCTTCCAATTCATGAGGATGGGAGGTCCTTCCATCTTCTGATGTCTTCCTCAATTTCTTTCTTTAAAGATTTAAAATTTTCATTGTAGAGCTCTTTAATGTCTTTGGTCAGGTTTACCCCAAAATATTTTAATTTTTTTGCAGCTATTATGAACAGGAGTATTTCCATGTGCTCTTTCTCTGATTGCTTGTTATTGGTATATAGAAAGGCTATAGACTTTTGTAGGTTAATTTTGTAACCTGCCACTTTACTGAACGTGTTAATAATTTCTAGTAGTTTTCAGGTGGAATTTTTGGCATCCCTTAGATATAATAACACATCATCTGCAAAAAGGAATAATTTGATGTCTTCTTTTCCAATTATTACTCCTTTAATTTCCTTCTCTTGTCTTATTGCTTTTGCAAGAGTTTCAAGTACTATGTTAAAGAGAAGTGGAGATAGTGGACAGCCTTGTCTTGTTCCTGATTTCAATGGGAGTGCTTCCAGTTTTTCTCCATTTAGAATGATGTTGGCTGTGGGTTTGTTATATATGGCTTTAATTATGTTGAGGTATGTTCCCTCCAGTCCAATTCCCTCTAAGACATCAAAATTTTGTCAAAGGCCTTCTCTGCATCTATTGAGATGACCATGTGGTTCTTGTCTTTGAGCCCTTATATGATTTATGACGTTTATTGACTTACGTATATTGAACCATCCCTGCATCTCTGGGATAAAGCCGACTTTGATCATGTTGGATGATCTTTTGGTTGTGTGTATGATATGGTTTGCAAGTATCTTGTTGAGAATTTTTGCTTCTATGTTCATTAAGGATTGGGTCTATAGTTTTCTTTTTCGGTTGTGTCTTTACCTGGCTTTGGTATTAGAGTGATGCTGGATTCATAGAGGAATTTGGAAGTTCTCCCTCCATTTCTATCTTTTTGAATAAATTAAGTAGTATTAGATGTAGATCTTCTTTAAATGTCTAATAGAATTCTGCTGTAAATACATCTAGTCCTGGGCTTTTTTTAGTCTGGATGTT
>NW_008357493.1:530797-531870 GCF_000622305.1 Nannospalax galili
TTGAGTTGCAATATTAAGTCATTTATTTGTGTTCTTTCTGATTTTTTGATATAGGCACTTAGAGGTATAAACTTCCCTCTTAGGACTGCTTTCAGCGTGTCCCGTGGTTTTGTCGTGTTGTATTGTCCTTTTCATTTAATTCCAGGAATACTTTTATTTCTTTCTTAATTTCTCTTTTGACCCATTCATCATTCAGGAGCATGTTGTTTAATCTCCATGTGTTCATGTGGTGATTAAGGCTTCTTCGGGTGTTGATTGTAAGCTTTATTGCATTGTGGCCTCATAGAATTCATGGAATTATTTCAATATTTTTGTATTTGTTGAGGTTTGTTTTGTGCCCCAGTATATGGTCAATTTTGAGAAGGTTCCATGGGGTGCTGAGTAGAAAGTATGTCCTTTGGTGCTTGGGTGGTGGGGTATTGAAGTTGCCTACTATTAATGAGTGGGGTTAATCTGGGTCTTAAAGTCCTGTAGTATAGTTTTTATGAAGTTGAGTGCACCAGAGTTTGATGAATATATGTTCATGATTGTAATATATCTTGATTCATTTTTCCTTTGATCAAAATGAAGTGGCCCTCTTTGTCTCTTCTGATTAGTTTTAGTTTAAAGTCTATTTTGTCAGATATTAGAATTTCTATGCCTGCTTTTATCTTAGTGCCATTTTCTTGGTATATTCTTTTTCCATCCTTTCACTTTGATAGTGTCTGTCCTTGAAAGTGGGATGAGTTTCTTGCAGACAACAAAAAGATGAGTTTTGTTTCTTAATTTATTCACATTGTCTGTATCTTTTGACTGGGGTGTTCAGTCCATTAATATTTAAAGTTATTAATGAAAGATGGGTATTGAATCCTGTCGTTTTTATTTCTGTTTACATTCTTGGTATAGCTGTATCTTTCCACAGTTATACCTTCATTGGAATTCTTTCCGCAATCCCTTGGGTATAGTCAGTTCTTTCTTCAGCTCTTTGTATTGCTTCCAGAACTCTCTGGTTTTGTGGACATGAATTCCTTCAGCCTATTTATGTCATGGAAGATTTTTCTTTCCCCTTCAACTATAATAAACATTTTGTCTTG
>NW_008357493.1:532735-537405 GCF_000622305.1 Nannospalax galili
TGCATGAAAAACTGGTTCCTCTAAGCTTCAGGTTCTCTCTTTTGATTTTATATTGGAGTGGCCGGATTGCTTTTGTCTTCAGGAGTTCCCACAGAGGCCCAATTCAGGTGAGGGTCAGATGTTTTCAGGCTTTCTCCTCAGGTCTGGACCCCTCCAGGAAGGATTTTGGTCTCAGCAATTTGGGGGCTGGACTGTTCTGGGAGCCTGGCTCAGGAAAGATGCTGGTCTAGGGCAGCTGGTGGCCGTCCCACCAAGAGATGCAAAGGTAGATGTCGGGGGAAGAGACCCTAAGGCCTCCTGGGGACTGCACTAAGGAGCTGGGTTGGTCTGGATGTAAAGGTTCACGAAGAGGAAAGGTCAGCCCCAGCTTCCCAGAAAGAGGATGGTGGGTGGTACTGGCCTAGGGAAGTGGAGGGAAGTGAGGGTGGGGCAAGGCCCAGAAGCAGAGCTCCTAGGGCCCAGAGAAGGCATTCTGTTGGTCTGGATGAAAAGGTTCAGGGAGCAGTATTGGTTCCCCTGGTGTCTGGGGCCCCAAGAGAAGGAAAGGGGGAGGGCCCAAACTCAGAGGAGAGAACAGAGGCAGAGATGGGAGGGTGAATGAGTCTGTGGGAGTCAAGGCAAGGAGGGTGCAATGGACTTACTCTGGAGAGAGGCCTGTGGGTAGGAGAGAGGCCTGTGGCAGGTCCTGCAGGCCCAGGGAATCAGAGGGAGGTGAGGGTGGGGCTGGGCCCAGAAGCAGTGCTCCTGGGTCCCATAGAAGGCACTACAGTTGCTCTGGATGAAAAGGATCCAGCAGCAGTATTGGTTCCCCAGGTGTCTGGGGTCCCAAGACAAGGAATGGGGCAGGGCCCAAACTTGGAGTGGGGATCAGCAGCAGAGATGGGAGGGTGAATGAGGCTGGGGGAGTCAAGGGGTAGAGGGCTCAATGGACTTAACCTAGAGAGAGGCCTGTGGGTAGGAGCATGACTGCATTTTTAAAAGGACTAGCTACTTCCATTTCAATTTCCATGACCCAATCCTTCAGCTCAATGTCTCTGATTCTTTGTGGCCTGTTCTGAAACCATATGTTTTCTCTGTTCATCTTTGCCTTTGGAAGTTTTCTGGTGATTCTCTCTTCACAGCACTTTCATGGGAGGTCACCAAATTCAGTCACAATCAGTCATGCTTGGGTAATACACAAGAACTAGAATGAAGTTAGAGTGATCAGGTGAGGAAGCAGATAAAAGATACACAGAGAGGAACAAAAATGAGCAGGCAACCAGTATACTGAGAAGGCAGGACAAATGCATAAGAAATTTCAGGTAGAACCGGGGGTGGGGGGGTGGGGGGGTGGCTGGGAGCTGAATGACCTTCACTTATGTGTTGTTAATTTAAGGGAGGATTTATTGGGAATTACATAGATTTACCATGACTAAGTATCTTACTAAACTTAACCTCATGAAACCTGGTTTGAGTTCATGAATTGGATCAACAGGAGTACTATCCTGGCAAAATGAATATAATTAACATAAGTTGATTAAAAATAACTAGTTCACCACAATTCCCATCAGCCCTAACCTACTGTTTTGCCTGTCCTGCTCTGATTGTGGAATATTTTATTTTTACAATGAAATATATAAGCACATTTTAAAACTTATTTTAAAACAGAAAAGATCACACTAAGGATATCAAATTGAATCTTTTCCCAGCATGCTGCATATGATTGCTATTATAATTAAATTATACTCATGATTACAATTATAATTTGAGTATCATAATGTTTAATTAATTTGCATAGTTTCAAACAGCCAAGCAAAGGTGCCTATTTTTCCTCCATCAATGACTATAGAAAGTCTATCATTCTGTAAAAGAGTTAGAAAGTCACAACATATACCAACTCATTTGACTGTCTCCACAACTGATACACGTAAAAAGAAAGCAGAAAGACCAAAAGAGTTGGAGCATGTCATGTGATTAAGCCTAATCAATTAGTCTTATTAAATTCCAAATTGTGTATAGTTGGTAGGAAATACTCAAACTAATAAACTAGACAAGGACACAGAGAGCTGAAAAGAAAATGAAAAAATATAAGATCAGTCACTTTGAAAATCAGTTCTTCACACACACACACACATGCACATATTATATATAACACACACACACACACAGTGTAAAGAGTACATTAAATTGGACAGGGGGCAGTGGGGAATGTGTAAAGAGGGGATCTAAATATCATCAAACTATATTGTATAAAAATCTCAGAAATTCAATAAAAAGTTAAACACACAATTAGCACTGTACTCTAGCAATCCCACTTTTGCAATCATACTTAACAGAAGTGATACTATGTTAAAACAAAGGCTTATGTGAAAATTTTATAGTCATCCTAAATTGGAAACAACCCAACTAGCTATTAGCTGTGAATGTATAAACAAATTGTCATGTGCCCATATAATGATATACTATTTAATAACAAAACTACTAATATAGATGTACACATAATAAAATGGATACATCTCAAGAGAGATGACATAAAATTTTTATATTGTGAAATTTCAATGATAAGAAATTCTAACAACTAAAACCACAGTGGTAGAAAGCAGATTGGGTGTTGCCTAAAGCCATCAGTGAAGAGAGTCTACAAAGGGACAAAGGAGAACTCGTGTGTGTGTGTGTGTGTGTGTGTGTGTGTGTGTGTGTACCTGTGTTTGAGTACATGTATGTGGAGGCCAGAGAACACATGCCATGTACCTTTTAAAAAATAGTATTTTTATTGATTCAGAGTATTTGCTTATCATTTTACCATAGAGATAAAGAGAAATATTTTTCTACTCTGTGAAAGACAAGTGTATTAGCCTGTGATAATTAACACACTTAGTTCTAGTCTTCAGAGAAAATATGGAGAGTTGGGAAACCGAGACAAAATGGAAACTGTTCAGATTAACATGGCAGCTGTCACTCAGCTATAGACATGTTAGTCTGGTGCACAGGGAGCCTGGCATTGCCAGTTCTGGCTGCATTATGGGAGGAGTAGAATATGTGGATTATGGAGAATATGTTACACTTTGGATCAAATTAAAAGACAATGTTACACTCTAAGGATAAAAGCAATGACTTTGAAAGTCAAAGGGGATTCTGTCATCTATCGGATATCATTAAATCCCTATTTTTCTAATTTACATTAACAATTTCAAATTTGAAAACTCAATTTAATTATAGTTGTTCAAGCACTTCATTCCAATAAACTACTTGAAGACATTCTAGAGACTTGGTTTGGTTCTTTTCAACTATGTCATTCCTAACACTATATTTCTAAGAACAGGCACATTTATTTCACATGCTGAAGAAGATAAAAAAGTTCTAAAGAGAAGTCAGAGTGATGTCATGTTAGGGCTCTGCCATCATGTTTTAGAAAAGACACACCATCAAAACCATCCAAAATTATCTAAGCCATGCGACCTTTACGATTTTTTTGTGTGTGTGTGTGAAACAAACTACATATACAAAGGTTGTCTTAGACCTCAGTGACATGAAGACCGAAAAAATCCTTTTTTGCCACAGTTGGTTCATTTTCTAACACCTGGAGGTAAGACCCACAAAGACAAACAGAGCAGTTTTTCAGAGAAGTCAAGTATTTCCCCTAGATCAGATGGTGCAATGCTCTTCCACTCAGTGGTTCTTTTATTGAGTAAACACAAATGGAGCATGTAGGACATGGCTCTTACAGGGACGTGACTGGCATGGCTCTACTGGCACAGAGTTTACCCAGCTTGGAGAAATAGATATTAAATAATAAAGTTATTATTAAATAATTGTTATCTTTTATATTAACATTATAATAAACACCAAAGAAAGGCATATACAGATACATGGAGACATGCAATTGAAGTTCCTGACTTCTTTTTAAATGAGGAAGACTTCTTTACAGAGGTGATTATTGAGCTGAGCTCTGAAGGATGAGTGAGAGAGAAACAATTTGTGAAGAGGGACACCTATGGAAATATCAGACCTTCTAAAGGCAGAAATACTTTTTCCTATAAGAGACAAAGTGTGTCAATATGAGATCAATATAGGAGGCTGGGAAGAATACCTTCAGTGTCCATCACCAGGAAAGGAAGGAGAAAAAAACTTGTTGGAAAGGTAATACTTCCTTTTGATTTGATGTTTTTCTTTAATTAACTTTAAGTAATGCAAACCCAGTCACATATTCCTTGTTTAAAAATATAAAGAGATGATATTTGCACCTATTTTGCTTGGGAGTGATGTTATTACTTCACAGAGTGAGAAGATGGCTAAGAAGGTTTCTAGTTCCCCTTTCCCAGTTCTAGGTAGCATTTAAAAGCTAGCACATATTGCTTTACTGTTTTAATTATTGGTTGTTCATTTTTTGTCAGATATGGAAATATATTTTCTCTACATACGTCATGCCTGTCCACTATACACAAGCAATCTCTTGCTTATTCCACTTCTCATTCATACTTTTTAATGCATATTGGTTGCTTCTGAGACCAACCGTGAGATTGACCTGAACAGAACTTCTTCCATATTGAATATCCTGACTTCTTCCCTAGCTTCTAACTCTATGACTCACATTCATAAGACACATCTAGTACATGGTTATATACACAACACGTCTAATGCCATCACCTCTCTCTCTCTCTCTCTCTCTCTCTCTCTCTCTCTCTCTCTCT
>NW_008357493.1:537710-538486 GCF_000622305.1 Nannospalax galili
TGCCACCACCTCTCTCTCTCTCTCTCTCTCTCTCTCTCTCTCTCTCTCTCTCCATATCTATACACTTTGAGTTCAACCTCTATCCTCACTATAGCAGTGTTCCGTGTACCACTGACCTCAGGTCCCCTGCAAGAACAGCCAGTACTCCTACACACTAAGTCACCTCTCCAGCCCCACAAATGACAGATTTTAAAGCAAAAAATTCTGAGCCATATGTATATCTGATTTGGTACTCTGATAGTTTATTTTCAATACAAGTCTATGACCCCTTGCATATATTTTCAAGTTGAGTTAAGCATGAAAGTACTACAAACTGCTACAAGTGGTGGCATAAGTACCAGGAGTTACTGTGTATTAGCAATACTGTCACCATCAAATACAGGGCAGAAGGAAAACCACAAAATTTCTTTTAATATTATCATTATTCATGTGGGAATGTTGAAATTTATTTCTATCCTTTAAAAGGTTAGAAAGACATAAATATGTAACAAAATGAAGAGACAACATGCAGAACAGGAGAAAATATCTGCACATCTTATATCTTAAAAATAACATATATAGCACATTCACCCTTCCATCTCCCCCGCTGTTCGCTACTCCCAGTTTGGGACCTGCGCCATTTCTAGTCTTGGGGCCCAAGACACCTGGGGAACCAATACTGCTTCCTGATCCTTCTCACCCAGACCAACTTAGTGCCTTTCTTGGGCCCCAGGAGCACCGCTTCTGGTCCTGGCCCGGCCCTCACCTCTCTCTGCGTCCCTGGACCTGCACCACCG
>NW_008357493.1:538917-539513 GCF_000622305.1 Nannospalax galili
AGAAAGTCTGAAAACTTCTGATCCACATTGGAGTTGGGCCACCGCGGAACTCCTGAAGACAAAATCAATTCGCCCTCGACAATATAAAATCAAAAGAGAGAACCAGAAGCTTAGATGAACCAGCTCTTCGTACCCAAAAAGTAAACCACAAAGACACATAAAGCTCAAAAATAAAAGAAGCAGAACTAAACTTGAAGGCCCGAGAATCACACAAGAGTCAGAAACTACAAAAGAAATTCACATGTCAAAATCACAGAGAAAAAATAATAACATGAAATACCAAAATAACATATCCCCACCAAATACCAGTAATCCTCTAGAGGAGTACAATGAGAACCCCCAGGAGACAATGCAGGACAAGGAACTCAAAAGAACAATGATGAATATGATAAAAAATTCAGTGAATTTAAACAACACACAAACGAGATAATCATAGAGCTGAAGGAAGATAGGGATAAACTTCTGAATGAATTCAGAAAAGAGCTAGAAATATTGAAGAATACTCAGGCTGAAATAAAGAACGAAGTGAAACACTCCTTAAGCCAATTAGAAATGACAGGAGAAAGCCTCACCAATAGGATGAATGAAATGGAAAA
>NW_008357493.1:545931-551316 GCF_000622305.1 Nannospalax galili
TATTTAAAAAAATAACATATATAAAATTTGGGGCAGGAGAGATGGCTCAGCAGTTAAGAGCACTGACTGCTCTTGCAAAGGACCCGGGTTCGAGTCCCAACACCGACATGGTGGCTACAAACTGTCCTTAACTCCAGTTCCAGAGGAATCTGAAGCCCTCTTCTGACCTCCATGGCATTGCATGACAACATGGGTGCACTCACATACAAGCAGGTAATACATTCATACACATAATATAAAAATAATAAATATTTAAAAAAATAACATATATAAAATTCAAGGAATTAATACAATTGAAGAGCAAAATAAGTAAATAAATGGGGAAAGAACCTGAGTGAGCATTTCTCCAAAATATGAGAGAGGGTGGCCAAATGCCATATGAAAATGTGTATCCCATCACTACCATGAAGGAAACGCACCTGGAAAACCACAATTGCATATTATCTTTACATTTTGTAAAATGAATAATCTAAAAAAGATAAAAGACAAATCTTGATGAAGATGTGGATAAAAAGATCACCCTTGAGAGCTTGTTTGGAGGTTCTAAGAGGGGTCCTCTTCTATCGGGGAAGGTTGTCCTTTTCGACAGAGGGTAGCTTCAGGAGGGATGCACATGGAGCGTTGAGGGAGGAAGGGGACACCCGCCTAGCCAGCCAGATCGCCCTCACATCCAAAATGAATTTTTCTGTATGAAACTGTGTATTTTAATAATGAAATGGAGATCTTTTTTAAAGGTTAAAATCTCATTTAATTTTATGTCTTACAGGGTTTATTCTTATTGTATAACTGTACTAATTCAACTTTAAACCTAAAAATTTATAGTCAATTTTGAAAGAGATGCATCTTAGCTCTGGAAATTGTTATTGAATATGTCAATGCTGTTGTAATGAAATGCTTCTTCTAAGTATGTGATTATTAAATAAACGATAAAAAAAGATCACCCTTATACAGACTGGTGAGAATATAAATTGGTAGAGTCATTAGGGAAAACATTATGGAGATTTCTCAAAAAGCTAAACACAGAAGTACCACATGATCTAGTTGTCCAACTACAGAATAAATATACAATGAAATCAGGACACTGAAGAGATACCTGTACTCCTATGTTAACTGAGTGCTATTCATGATTACCAAATACAGAATTAGCCAAGAACATCCATTGATTGAATAAAGAAAACTCATATATGCCAAGTGGAATAGTTTCAGCACGAAAGGTATTAATTAAATCTTGAATACCAAGATGGCTCAGCAGGTAAAGGTGCTTACTGCCACGTCTGATGACCTGAGTCTGATGTCCAGGACCCACACGGTAGAAGGAAAGAATTGTTTCTTCCAAATTGCCCTCTGACCTCCTCCACATGTGTGGAGCAGCATACTCATGTTAATATATATGTAACAATTTTTGATTTATTTGTATGTGTCTTAGTATTTTGTTTGCATGTATATAAATGTACCACATGCATGCAGTGTCTGCAGAGACCAGAAGATGACATCAAAACCTCTGAAATTGGAGTTACAAATAGTTGTGAGCCTTCATTTAGGTATTGGGAACTGAAACTCTGTCTTCTGCAAGAGCAGCAAGTGCTCTTAACTGCTCAGTCAGCTCTCCAGTTGCATAAAGATTTAAAAAGTAAAATAAAATCTTGCCTTTTGAAGTAATGTCAATTTTTCATATTTGGAATGAGCTGCCAGTATTGGGGGGAGAAATCAAGAGAAGGGATGAAGGCCTTACTAGACCTTGGGAGAGGCTCTGAGCAGATGATGGTTCTAGAAGGCTCCCTGGTAGAGACTTCAGGCCCCATCTCCTAAGCATTCAGGTCTGGGCAGGGCTCCCTGGCACCCTGTCATTCTTCAGTCCATGCTTTGTGTACTTTGTGAAGGAAGTATCCTGACATCATTTTGTTTTAGAGATTGTAGATGCATAGTAACAGACCATGGATTAGTATCATTTCCTTTCCAGTTATTCATGGAGGTATTGCATGGACTGTGACCTGGTCTGCCCATCCCTAAATATTCCAGGCATTTTAGTGGACTATTTTTTTTTCACAAGATTTAACATGGCAGCAAAATTCTTCATTGATGTGACACGTTGAAATGCTTTTCCTTGTGTGCCTTCATTCACCAAGTTTAACAAATCCCCATTCCACATTCAAATGAATGCCAGGTCCTGGGAATACAGGATGGAATAAAATTGTCCCTGACTCCTCCATACATCTGGACAAATCTAAAGCTTAGAAGCTACAATTTTCTTTGTATAAAATAAAGGTCAAAGATCTTTTCTGGGTGGGTGAGTTTTTAAATGGTGGTATACTGCACCTGTAGGCAGGCTGGGGCTCGTCCCTGGGGCTTGTTGACATCCACAGCTACCAGCTGCCAGCCACCAGAAGTGTCTTCATGAAACATCTTTAAGACAAAGAAAGAGATGAATCAGAGGCACCGAGCATGGAACATTGAGATCTCTATGGCTCCAGCTTTCTATATTTTCAAATACTATTTAAAGTTTGGTATCTTACAGATTTATATTTAGAACATGAATATTTTAGCTATGCTCACTTTAATACTGAAAACTTAAGTGAATAATAATACTAACAAGTATGGTGGTAATAGCTTGCATTTACTGAGACTTATGTGCCGCAAAATTTCTCCCTCATATGGACTGCATATGTGATCAATTAGGCATTCTACTGTACAAGAGAATTACTTTAGTATCTATCCTTGTTATATTATTATTTATTAGGTCAGGAAGAAAATGTAATTAGAGTTCCAAAGGATTGTGTCTCATCTATTTTTATTATATGTAGCAGATTTAAAAAAAATCTTTAATGGGTATTTATCACTGTGTTAATTAAAAATATCATCATGAAATAATATCACGAATTCATATGCAACATAGCATAAGAAACTGATGGTGTTTTAAGATAGGAAACTGACATAATACTTAACTGACTTTGTAAAATTATTTTAACTAGCCCCCAATTAATTTATTCAACAGGAATTTCATCCATATATTTATGATAGGAACATGTAGTTTATTCTGGCTTAGAAGATGTAAGAGATAAAAATTCAAGATGCTATGGACCTACTAAAACCTGAAATCCACTAACTTGAGTACCCAGGTGAAAACCTTACTGCATAGTCCACTACCACTTAAATTCTCACACATCAACATTATACTTATCTGAAATATATATATTTCCATGGTACTTTCCATATGGTACTTTCCATTCATTGTTACAGGAATGCTGTGTGTGTTGCTTTTAATGGAATGAGGTGAAAGTAAAATTGCTTTTTTAATAAGGACACCAGCCACAGTAACTCACTGTTTTTTTCCTCCCAAATTCTCTGTTTTGTATACATAAGAATTTTCTTTTACACCATTATTCATGGTCTCATGTTGGTCTACCTCTGTTGGACGTCTGAGTGATGTGGTGCATGGAGTGTCACCTAGGATCTATAACTAGAGTCTCAAATTCCAGCCAGAGAGCTCACAGATCATTTGCAGGAAGAAAGTTTGTCTCCATGTCAGGAGTGAGAGCATGAAATATGTGCCTGACTTCACAGGCCATTTATCTATTTTTTTAAACAAACAAACAGGCAATACTGAGATGTGCATTTGCACAAAGATTCCTTGACCAAAGATGTGTTTGTAAATAGTCTCTCTCAGCTTTCCACCTACAGGATTCCTTCTCCCTTTAGAGTAAAATTTAAAAGCTATTCTTAGTGATGGAAATAAGTATATCCTTCATAAATGGGCTCATTCTGAAAATACAGACAGGTAGAAAAACAAACCTGTTAAAGTGACCTTTAAAGTTCCTGTCAGAATTCTAAGGTTTTCCTCTTAAGGGCAAATGACAAAACCGATGCTGTCAGTCATTGGTTAAGAACCCTCTGCTGATGCATCCTACACTGTCTTGTCAAGCACAATGCACCCCTGGGGCCTTTATTTCCTTTCATTGGTGGCAAACTAATTTTCTCTGTTAAATTATTTTTTTTCCAGCAGACCAAATTCAAATGAATCTATTTAATTGTCAGTTAAAAGAGTTCTCTGAAGGTCACTCCTGTGTATGAAATAAAGTAATAGAAATGCAAAAGTGTCCAATTTTCTGCAGATCCTAAATTATACACCATTTGGATTGGTTCACATAACTGAAGGCCTTTGAGACAGAAGCTGGACTAGCTAGCAGAAGCAGGTATCCTGAGAAACTCAAACCTCCTGGGACTGTGGTAGGCACTGACAGCAGTCCTTTGTCCTCTGAAAGTCAAAGCGTCTTTCTAAAGTCACTAAGCTGCTGAGGAAAGGAATTGCTTCTTACCCTTTTCTGGAAACTCATCTTGAATATGCAACCACATACAAACCTATAGGATGTAAACAAATCCTTCTCTTTCTTCCTGTATTCCTTTTATGCTGCCTGAATTACAGATGTGAGAGTTACATCTGCAAGAGGCGTCTTAGTTAACAACCTAACTATAGGAAGGGAAACTGCAAGGTGAAGCAGTAAGGTGGAGGTTGCCTGGGTGGGTGCGGGGAGTTGGGGATAAGTATTCAGCTCATGGACTGCTGAGCCAACTCCAAGTGATTGATCTCTTTCAGCTCTACCCAGAGGGGTACTCAAGCCTACCTTACTTAAGCTAATTATTTTGAGCACTTGGTCTCTATGAAATATAACATAGTTTCAGTAAGAATGCTCAGTGGTTTCCCATGGTTTAATAATATAACTTTTCTGGGCTGGAGTGATGGCTCAACAGTTAAGAGCACTAGATGCTCTTGCGGAAGACCTGGGTTCAGCTCGCAGTACCCACATGCTGGCTAACAACCATGCATGACTCCAGTTCCAGGGGAGCTGACGCCCTCTTCTGACATCTGTGGGCACTGCAGGACATGGGTTCACTTACATGCATGCAGGCAATACACGTAAAAGAAAATAATAATAAAATAAAATATTTAAAAAATAATATAACTTTTGTCTTCTCATTCAAGCTTTAAAAAACGTTTAGTTTTAACCACTTAGAAATGTGGATGTGAAAAATTAATTTATCCATTCCAGAGAATCAGTCCTCCCTAGACTGGAATCTGCAAACAACAGATGCCTCCCCTGTGCCCAGCATAGGAGACAAAGCCTCTGCTATGCACATCTTGGGATCTCACGGGAGGGGGGCTGTGGGGAATGTAGTCAGAGAAGACTGGAGGTCCAGCTGTGGTCCTCACTCCACATGTGGTCCTGAGTCCCAGGTGTTGATGTTGGACCTCTCCCATTACCAGTCACCAAGAGGTTTTCCATTATTTTTCTATTATTCTTCTAAAGCTCCAGTATGCCTTCACCTCTGCCCTGATTGAACTTCTAAAGAAAATCCCAGTCTGGCAAGTTAAAAAAAAAAAAAAAAAAA
>NW_008357493.1:551418-573147 GCF_000622305.1 Nannospalax galili
TGTTTACTATAATTTTTAATATTGTTTTCTGACTAAACTGTACTACCAACCTTCAACAACAATGCAAAATTTGTCACTGCTCCTATACTGTGAGTTTTCTACTCACTCTCTTTCCAAAGTCTCCATCTATACCTAGTCTTTCAATGTAATCATGTTACTTATTAAATAATGCAATGCTAATAAATTTTTTAAATTAAAAACAATATTGATTAATTCCTCAACAACAGTCATCACTAAAATTTTAAACTTTCAAGAATTTTGCTCACACATATGCACACACACCACATGAGATTTTTTTTTGTACTGTAACTTATCTGTAGACTTTCATGTCAATAAAGTATAGTCATTATCTAACACTTTCTATTTGTCCCTATTTAATAATTTATAATCAATAACATAGTGCTAGAGTTTCACAATTTTTTTGGCAGTCCTGGAGGTTGAACCCTGGGCTCTTGTACATGCTGGTACATTGTGCCACTGACATATCCAGCCCTTTTTTTTTGGTTTTATTTTTATTTACTTTTGAAAACATCCTCAAATATAGTTATTTGATAATTGCCCAAAATTCCGTGGACAAATTCACAAGAGCTCATTGATCAAATAGCATATATGTTTGAAGGCTTTTGATAGGTATTGCCCAACAGTCTTTTAGAAGAGATTTTCCAATTTACACTCTTTTATATTTTATTTATTTAATTATTTATTTAATTTTATTTTATGTGTATGAATGTATTGCTTGCATGTGTGTGTAAGTGCACTCATGTCTTACAGTACCCCCAGAGATTAGAAGAGGGTGTTGAATCCCCTGGAACTAGAGTTACAGATGGTTGTTAGCCACCATGTGGGTGCTGGGAACTGAACCCCAGTCCTCTGCAAGAGCAGCCAGTGCTCTTAACTGTTGAGCCATCTCTGCCCCAAGTACTGTCTTCTTAAGAAAAGAGAAGTCGGCATGTGCTAGAATAAAGAGGACAACTTGATGGTGTGCCAGAAATGTCTATATTATAAAGAGGTAAGATTTCATAGTGAGTAAAATTCAAGGCTAGGTAACTTGGTTTTGAGTCTCAGGTTATGTAGTATTAGATAAGATAATTAAATTGCCAGTCTTTGTCTTTTTTAAAAATTTGCAAAGTGGAGATAGTAGTAGTATCCATTTTATAATACTGTTGTGGAAATCAAGTACAACAAGTTGTAATGTCATGGCTTAGTGCTACTGATGATAATAACGTTCACGACTCCAATAAGATGTCATCAATTAGTGGGACATTACCCATCACAACATAATGGACTTCCATGAGTACTCTCCTCTTGTTACAAGCATTTGGGAAAGTATGGAGATTTCAGTCTTGTGAATTAGCTCAGGCTTGTCTATTTGCAACTGCTAGAATTTTATAATGGTTGACTTGGTTTACAGAATAGTAAACTGTCATCACTGTCATCAGGTTATCTCTTGGGAACTGGTAAGAGAAAGAATATTTGGAGCAGGTGGAATCAGGAAAAAGTGAATTAAAAATCCAAATTCAACACACACACACACACACACACACACACACAGATACACTGTTGAGAAAAATTTAAATTTATTTTGAAATTCTTCTGTTATTTGTTTTATTTTTTTCGAAATAAATTACTTTGAAGTAGGAAAGTCATTAGAATAATGAGAATCAACACCTGACTTCACTTTGTTACTAAGGAACATATTTAATTCATGCCTGTGTCACATACCTGCACAACAGCACTCAGGAGCCTGAGGCATAAGGATTGCTACAAGTTCAAGGCCAGCATGGACTACAGAGTGAGACGTTATCTCAATACCCCATCCCTCAAAAGAGAAAAAATAAATAAAGAATACATTTAATGACTTGGTCTCACAAAGTTTTAGCTTGACCTACAGGTTCCTATGATGAATGCACTATTGTATTCCTAGAGCTTCTACTGGAAGGAGCTCATCACTGCACCACACTTGATTCTCAGAGCTGCATCCATTCCATTGCTTTTTCACATATTTGAATGGTGTGTATTTCATGTGGAAGTCAGTGGCCTTGGAACACACTAAGCAATTTTTTCCTTAAGTTCTGCCTTTGAGCATTAAGTTGTACATTTTTTTTTCTTTTCTTTGTGTTTTGGTGAAGAAATTCTTTCCATTTTTGCTCACGAGTCTTTCATTTATACCTTTCTGCTTTTTTTGTTGCACACTGCACATTCTTGGGAAGGTTAATTTGGGCATAGTCAGAATGGCAAAGGAGGAGGAACTCAAAACCACGCCTTTTCCTCACATCAACTTTACTCTTACTGATTTACCTTAAGTAGAGAATAACTCAGATAACACATATCAGCAAGAGTGCTCAGAGACATAATAAGAGACTTGGGAGTTACTGACCTCTTTACATAGCAGAATGGGTTTGTTGAAACCCCATAGGACTCCACTGGACCATAGTTCCTTTATCAAAATCAGGTGTGCATGGCATGCCTATTCTGTATCTTCTACCACACATAATGGGAAAGCAGTCACAGTGGACTTAACAATTCTTTAAGTTTTACTCTGGGTAAAGTAAAATCAGGATTATCCCTGTCATGAGACAGCCTAGGTGAGGAGCTGGCAGGTATCTATAAGGGGGTGTTCATTGTATCTGTAATGGCAGGTATCTATAATGAAGACTGTGCAGGTCTGGATTAAGTAATTACTGCATGAAGCTTTCCTAGAACACACCTGCACATTCCAACATCCAGTGCTGGGGCCACGCCCCTAAAAATGACTTGGTGGCATGAGCAATTCTATGGTGTACCAATGTGAGGGCCATTATGTCATGGGAATGTCAACCTCTTGCCCTATAACCCAGTTTGTCTCTGAGCATGTCACACCAAGTGCACAATCAAGAACTGTGCAGGATGGAGTCAGTCACTCTATCAGAGCTCAGGCACACCCAGGATTGGGAAGCTGCAATTATCACCACCACTTTCCCTTTGTTTTGCAGTTACACTCCGTATTATGATCTGTTACAAGCTTTGCAGTTTCCTTAATTTGTTTCTAGGCTGTGATTCAGAGACATTAAGCGGTGCCCATACAGTTGAAGAATGCTGCTTTGATAGTTTAAAGAAAAAGTGTCAGTCACATATTCCTTTTTACCTCTGAAATGTTATAGTTGAGCCCTAAAGAATTGCCTAAAATGTCCAAAAGTCTACCCGGTGTCCTCTTGATCTCTTGATGTATACACGTGTGCCCGCATGCATGCACATGTGTGTACATTTTTATCCATGTGGTGGTCATTGGAAATTGAGACTTAGAGACATTAAAAAGTCCAGCATTCCCAAGGTCTCTTTAGTCCATTACTGAGAAAAACACGTCGAACTTGAATTCCCCACATACTAGAGAGAGGCAAGAAAGGACTTCATGTTTTAAAAGCTGTGAACCATACAGTAATCATCATGATTTCATCTCCTAAGATCCTGTTTGGTCAGAATTAGAAACTTGTGATTTCATGTTTTAAACTACTGAAGGAGAAACTCGGGCTCTCAGAATTTGGTCAGATTTTACAAACACAACAGCTGTATGTTCTGTTTCCCTTCTGTACACATGAAAGAAAGCATCTGGGGCCTCCTGTTAAGTGGCAACTGAGTGGTGGGTGGAGCCTGGGGCTGTTGCTAGGCTGCCTAAGTGCTACTTTACCTAGCGGCTGCTTGCAGGAGCTTTGGTTGCTTAGCAACCGGGTCCTCAGCCACAGCATTTTTCTTAATGAAGGTTTTTCACAAATTCTCTGTGTGATTACCACTGCTGAATATCTAGACGCATTCTCTCTTGAATTACCGACTTATGCCTCTAGATTAAGTATAATTTTGCATCGAAATAATTTTGTATGACTTTGTTCAATTTTTTTGCATTTTTGTCTTCTATTATAATGCCAGCTTGGTTTGGTGGCACTTTCAAACATTACTTTTCCAGCTGTGATATTTTATCTGTCAGAATTACTTAATAAACAAAGTACAATTTTAGGGACATTTTAGGCCATTTTCCTGACAATGCTGCATGTAAAAGCTGCAATCACAGGAAACATGGCTGCCAAAAAGCTGTGTCACCTCAGGGTGGCCCTGGAGCTTTGTTGGCTATAAGAGGACAGAGAAGAAATAGGAGCTTGATATGGCTGATTCTTTGAAACTTTTCCAACATGACATCTATGACATAACATACAAAGCTTACTAAAATTTTCTCCATGGAAATCTGAATCATTTTTCTCAAAGCTAAATAGTACCAACACTATTTCACCTGTAACAAAGGCTGGTCAATTCTTACCACTATAGCATCACAAACCTATGTTTCATGGCATCATATGTTTAATGGCATCAGAACATAGAATTATTAGAAGTTGAATTTAGAAGTTGTCAAATATTGTACTTTGACCCTTCTTTTATAGGTACCGTTATATGACTAGATATGTACAAACATTCACAAATTTAAATTTCTTTTCATAATTTAATCTTTAAATAATAAGAAATTCAATTGTTTTAGTCTTAACTTAGTCTTAATTTCCTTTCTGGAAGGATTCTTTCTGGAAGCTATATGAGCCTGCCCTTCTGTTTCTAAACAGCAAAATAGAAACCTAGGAACAATAGCTGACATGAGCTCAGAACTGCCTCTTACAAGCTAAACTGTTGTTTGTTTTTGAATTCTAGCACATCTCTGGTTTCTAGGGACCTTATGGAAACTGGACTGATTATACAGTGACTCTTCAAGAACCAGCAGTATGCAATAGGGTCTGTGGGTCTTCTTTGTAGTTTATTGTATTTTCACTGTTTTTATTTTTTTTCTCTGAATAAAATGTATTTTCCACTCCAAAAATTCTAATTCTCTACATAAGGTCCATGGCATAGCCTTGCAATCACACAAATGAATGCTCTTAAAAATGGAAAATTTCACAGCTGCTATACTTACTTGGCAAGACCCATGAGGACTTGTGCTCAACTTGTATTCTCTGAACCACATCAAAATTCTATACTAAAAGTAGTTGACAATTTTGGTTTTGTATCAAAACTACTTACAGGCGCTTTTAACCAATCACCCCACCACCGAGAATGTCTGGGGTGACTGTTCTGGGTTTGGACCTTTGCACCTGTGTTTCCACACTGCTCTCTCCTGCCAGATGCAAACTGTCCAACTGTACCAGAGATCCCTCAAGCTCCACTGGCTGTGAGGATGGGGCATGTGCAGGTCTGGGGGTTTGCTGCATCATCTCCCAGGCACTATACCTGTGTGGTGGCTGTGGAAGTCGTGCTGCTTCTAGTTCCCCACATTTGTTGAAACTGCACTCTGATTTCTGCAAATGTTTCAATGATGACAGCAATAAACACATTCTGAAAGGAAAGGACAAACCACATTTACTGGGAATGAAGACACCTAGGAGCAAGCAAAACCAAAGCAAAACAACAATGCTTACAGAGCTATCACAAAATGTAGGTTTGTTGGCTTAATTTTTTTCTGGTACCTTAACAAGCCAGGCAAGGAAGAAAATGAGAGTGATGAAATAGAAGTAGGAACGCCAGCGAGGGAAACTGTCGATTGCTCTGTACATGAGGAACACCCAGCCTTCCTGAGAGGAAGCCTCGTAGACTGTGAATATACTCGTGCCTGTCAAGACAGAACAGCGGACTGAGTTTTTGTTGTCTTTTGAAATCACATTGCTTAGAGATACAATCAATAGTTATCCATGCTCATTTTCTGCACGACCAGAGCCTCTCTAAAAGATTAAAATCTCATGTGGCATTTTGTTGTTCTTAGGATTTTGATAAATGTCTCTCTGACCTCAAGACTGGGTAATTTCAAAATCTCCACCAACAAAGCAATTTTGTGTTTTCTATCTTTAGGCATGAAAGGCATCTGATATTGAGGAAAAGAAAACGGATATTCAAACCAAGTAGAGGCATGGGACAGAAGAAATGTCTTATGTTTGCTCACCATTTGGGGCTTAACATACTGAGGATGTTAGGAAACACTGCCGTACCTTGAAGCAGAACAAAATATGTCTAGGAACTGGATTAGATTTGGAATTGCTTTCTCACTGGGGGACTTAACTCCCTCAGGCTCCAGAAATTAATATGATGTAGTTCCCTTGCTTCAGATTTCCTGATGCTTAGATGGAAGGTGGTGAATCATCAGATACGCTTTGTAACTATAGGGAGTGTTATCTCATTGAAAATATTCTTGGTAATGAAAATGAAGTTTAAGGTGCCCAGGCTATTAAACACCTGACTTAAGAGAACCTGGAATACTGTACAGGGAAAAGGCATGTTTTGTTCTCTCTACACAATGAGATGGTGAGGGTGAAACTATTTATCCAAGGATGTATAATAGTATTCAGGGGAAGAGGAGTCAAACCAGCCACTCTGGACCAAGTCCTAGATATCTAACTGATAACATTGTACCTTTGGACTTGGTGAGCTTTGTGTACACACCTCCTAATGCTTTGAGGATTAAATGACCATTTCCATAAAGTCTTAGAATGGTATATGATGGGTTCTTAAGACATTTTAGGTACCATCTTCATCAATATAGAACCAAAACATTTGTTCAATAATATTTTGTGGGGGAAAATAAAAATATGCTTCAAGTTAAGGTTGTTTGTGAAATGAGTGTGATATAGGTTGTAATTCATAAAACCGATAGACAGTAGGACATCAGTAACTGCTACTTCCACAAAGGAGTTAAATTATTATGGACTACAAACCAATATCCACCAACATATGTTCAAACCACAAGAAAATGTACAATTCTAATGTGCTT
Organism: Nannospalax galili; assembly: GCF_000622305.1. Classification (NCBI taxonomy): domain Eukaryota; kingdom Metazoa; phylum Chordata; class Mammalia; order Rodentia; family Spalacidae; genus Nannospalax; species Nannospalax galili. Next base: position 558,188 of record NW_008357493.1, read on the forward strand.
GTGACCAAATGACTAAACTGAGAAGGGGATTGGAATAATCGGGTGGACCTCATTATGTCTGTGTTCTGTGCATGCAGGAGGAAGGTGAACATGAAGGAACACCAACCAATGCATGCAGAGCCAAAGCAGGAATGCACGGCAGGAAGTTGCTGCAAATGCAGATAGTGAGAAATAAAGAGACCTGGAAGAAAACCTGAGAGAAGACAGCAGAGTCCTGTTTGGTGAATATCTACCACACAGTTACGATGTAGAGTAGTCTTCATGCATAACATAACTTTATGCACTGGCTGACTCTCCTTTTTACTTTTTAGATATATTTTTAAATCTATGCTTACTTGACATAATTAATTGGCTTACATTTTATGGGCTACAGTGGGGCATTTAAATACATATCCCCTCTGGGGACATGGCTCAGAGGATAAAGGCATTGCAGACACAAGCCTGATGATCTGCGTTCTATTGCTGGAACCAATGTAAAAAATCCTGATGCAGTGGTGGGCATCTGGAATCCCAGCATTCTTGAAGTAGGAAGGAAGGTGGAGACAGGAGAATTTTCCAGAAACTCCAAGACCAGCTAGCTTGAGCACTTGGTACAGAGACAGAACTAAGAGAGAACCTGCCTTAAAACAAGGTAGGAGAAAACTAACTCCTGAAAGCTGTCCTCTAACCTCTACATGAATGCCACAGTATGTGTCTACATCCCTCCGTACACATTGTTTTCAGCCACAGTTATCTTAATATGCCATTGAACATAAGAAGTTTGCTCCTAGTCAGTAGAAAAAATCTGTCCCTCTCCAATCTCCTTCCTAAGCTATTCTATTCTGTACGTTTATGTCATTGACTTTTAACCTTCTACACACAAATGAGAACATGAGGTAAAAACACATCATTTTAAGATTCATATTTTATATCTGAAAGTCATTGCCACAATAGCTGGCTTTATAAAGCACGTTTAGCTAAGGGAATCTCTTAACTCATTAGATAGAAAGGTGGGGATGCGGTGATGAGGGTGGATGTCAATAATGACCTTTTATAGAGAAGGAAATGAAGGCCACCAGTTAAAGAAAATCTTGAGGTGGAAACATAATAGAACAAGATTACTTATCAGATTGCACTCTTGAAAAATTTTTGAAAAATATTTTTACATTTTTATTGATTCAAAGATTTCACACAATGTATTCTGATCATTTCAGAATCCCCCCTCTCCCACCTTAATACCCCTTTCCAACGTCACATGCTCTGTTACTGTCTACCTTTTCTTCTTTAGGGCTTGTAGAGTCTAATCTGTTTCCAAAATGTTCTTGGGTGATAAACCTTTTATTTTCCTATAATTTTTCATGTCCTCTTGCTTGAGACCAAGGCTTTAACAAGGGACTATTTTCTGTTGTTATCCTTAATGTGTATGAAGTTGATTCTTTTCTTAAGGACTCTGGGTAAGCTTATAATATCAAGGAACTTATGCAAGAAGATGACATTTAAAACAAAGATTCAGACAGTAGAAGCACACAGAAGCAATAAAATGCCAGCAGAAATAGAGGTGACTGTTTCCACTGATTGAGATGCTCTGAAAATGCTCAACATATTTGCCAGTGTGGACTGAGTAAGAACAATTTTAACATAAAACAATTTATGTCCCTATTTTCTCCTAGTTACTGAAAGGAAACAGAAATGTGGCTGCAGAAAGCCATTATGAACCACCATTAAAGTTTAACAGCCTTACCAATTTTGAGCAGTTTCAGGTAAAGTATAGGGATTGTCAATATAAGATTAAATCTGAGAGGAACATTGAAAATTAGTCCTCTTCTTCCTGCTCAAAATTTCTTTATTACAACTCCAGGGAAGATGTTATTTGGAATTAAGGAAAAAATAGTATGTGCAATATATAATCTTGAGGCTTTTACTCTACTTTTCCCAATTCAACAAGAGAAAAGGGGGAAATCAATGGGCATCCACAGTGTAGCTCAGAGAGCAGAGTCTGTTAGCACAAATAGATGAGAAAATTGTGAAAATACCACAAAAAAGACTCAGTAGGAAAATGTTGGCTACTGAAAGAAAAGTTTCTGGCCCATGTGAACTACACCAGGACAAATGGCTTTGTGGGTGTGACAATGGGTTGCATGGCCAAACTCAAGGGAGAGCAGCACTCCGACTAGACTTCCGGTTCTAGCTTTGCAAGGCACAGAAAAAGAAAATCACTTTGCAAAGATTGTCTAAGGGTTGGCCAAGACTTAAATGGCCAAGACTCAAATGTCTGATCTTCTCATTTCCTGTGGCCACTGGCCAGTCCTGGGGAAGGGCCTATGGCTGTTCACTGCAGCAGCACATGTCCTGCTGCTTCCCTTACCTTCTGCTATTCCATGGTGTTCAGCTACTTTGCCTCTAAGCCATGTAAGGAGATAGTCCTCTGCACTCCCTGAGAACCTGGTGTCTACCTGGCCTAAGACATTCATCACACTGAATCTGTCAAGTATAATCCTATCATTTCTGTGCTGGACACTGAGAATCATTGAGGAAATGCCAGTAAATTAACAATGGTCATATAATCTTTTTTCCCTTTATAATTCAATTTATGCAGATTTCATACAATATATTTTGATCATATCAATTGTATCATATTTGGATCCCCTCCCCTATCTGTACCCCGTTTACTATCTCCTGTCCAATTTCATGCACTCTATTATAACAGACACACACACACACACACACACACACATTAAGGCCTATCAAATCCAATTTGTGTCCCTAAATGTCTTTCAGTGTGGGTCCACTAGAGTCTGGTTAACCTACCAAGAGTCACACCCTTAAAAGAGACTGACTCTCCCATCTCAGCAGCTATCCGCTGCTAATAGTTCTTCAGGTAGGGTTAGGGTTTTTCCACTCACCTTCCCATATCTATGGATTTTTGCCTGGAGCTTACATGGAATTCATGCATGCTGTCACCATTGGTAAGGTCATATGAGTAACTTCGCAGCTGTCAGGAAGACTCTGTTTCCTTGTGGTAATGCACCAGCTCTTCTGACCGTCTACTCCTTCTTCTACAATTATCCCTGAGCTTTGGGAAGCACAAGTGTGATATAGGTGTCCTATTCAGTGATAAGCACTCTGCAGTGTCTTATTCTCTGCACATTGGCCAGTTGTGGGTTTCTGTGTTGATTACTATCTACTGTATAAAGAAGTTCTTCTGGTGAGAACTGAGAGAGGCATTAATCTATGGGTATTAAATTAAGTCATTAGGAGTTACTTTAATACCACATCAAATTAGCAGAATAATAGTATTAGGCTTTCTCTTCTGGCCAGTGTCCTGTATAGCCACAGGTTCCTAGGCCTGATATCCATGTCAGGTATGGGCTTCACCTTATGAAGCAGGCCTTAAAGCCAATTAGAAAGTGGTTGGTTACTCCTATAATAGTCATGCCATTATGGCACCAGAGGGCATATCTTGCCAGGCAGTTATTGTTGAAGCACATAGCATTCACAGCTGGGTAAGGTTGATGATTAATTTTCTCTTCTGGTAGCATAATAGCACCTTCCAATGAGAAAGCTAGCCAGTAGATGAAACTTTGAAGTCAGTACCAGCTTGCTTTCTCTTGTTTGTCCTGTGGGTCATATGCTCTTTCTGTCTCTCTCTCTGTCTCTCTGTCTCTCTCTCTGTCTATGTCTCTGTCTCTCTGTCTCTCTCTGTCTCTGTCTCTTTCTTCCTCTGCACATATGTGTATATGCATGTGGAGGCCACAGGTCAAGCTTGGGCATTGTTCTTCAGGAGTCAGGGACCAACCATAATACAATTTTTAGCCATAGGCACTCAATGGCCTGGAGCTCGAACTTGACATGTAGATTATGCTAGCTGTCCAGTGAGCCCCAGGGATCTTCATGTCTCTGCCTTCTCAGTATCACCATGCCTGGCTGTTTACTTAGGTGCTGGGGATCTAAAGAGGGCCTTGTGCTTTTGCCTTAAGCCCTGACTGAGCTATCTCCTCAACTCCTTGATCACAGAGGTCTGAAGACATGTGAAACTATTTCTAAGATATTTGCTTTTTGAAATAAAAATCATTTTTTACTCAATGTGATTATTTCACAGACAATTTGGAGGTGAAAGGATTCATCTTATAGTCAATTGACTTTGTAAATTGTCAAAAATCACTTGAAATTCATCTGCGCATACATAATTTTAAAAGCACATGGTAGACATGAATAGAAACTCCTTTGTAGCTCCATCATGGGAAATTTCATGAAACCATATTGATACTTAGAAAATATTTTCTTTAGATATATTTCAACATATTTCATACTTTAGTTCATTTTCCTTTTGAGAGTACAATTTCTTGCTAAAATGACCACATTTTTGTTCAATGGATAGTGACTCTCCAATTGTACCTGGGAATATGGTACATTCTCTTTTTGGAGAATAAGAAGAATGTTTCTAAAATGTTCTGGAGCTCCTGAAACAACATCCCTTTTCTACACTCCAAATGTTTCAAGTGCAAATTCAAGCTGTGTTAGATACAAAATTGAAGGGACTGGAGAGATTTCTTAGTGGTTAGAACACTGGCTGCTCCTGCAGAGGACTCGGGTTTGACTCCCAGCACCCACATGGCAGCTAGCAACTATCACAAAATTGACCTGCTTGTCTGCTTTCACTTTCTATTTGTGAAGAGAATTTCATTTGTCTGGGGGGAGCATGGAAGGGAGGGGGGAAATGACGATATTCTCGTTATGTAAGAGCATCAACTTCCTAATTGTCCTTTGTTTGGTTTGTTTTTTTCTGTTCCTCCAGCTCTCACCCTTTTTAGATACTTTGCATCTTGGGAATTTTGGAAAGCTGCATCTTTGCATCTATCAGTTGTGGCATACTCCTTAGTTCAAAGTGAGAAAACGTCAAGCTTCTGCACTGCCTCCCTGTTCCGTTCCACCATGGCTGTGAGTAGCAGAGCCTCTACAAACTGCTCTAAAACCCTAGATAAATGTGAAAGCATAGAGCCCCAGTCCTACACTCCAAACTGATTCCTATTTTGTCAACTATAGCAGCAACTACTAAAATTTAAATCCTTCAAGGTGGTCAGATGAAAGAATACAGGTAAAGCATTTCAACTTTGTCCATTTCTGTGCTTGAAAAGACGGCCTGCTCAAGGCAGGATGGCTGTGCTTCCTTGGCTTTGTTTGCTTTGGTAAGTTTCCATGTAGAAAACCCGACTTGTTCTCCAATTAACTTCTATTTTTAAATCCTAGAACTGTTCTATAGAGAAATATTTTTATTAACATACAGAAGCAATAGAAAAACAACTGCAACAACAACACTTTTTTGAATAGTTTAAGGGGGGAACTCACAGAAGCCACAAAGAAGGTAAGTTTTACTGTCAGTTTAAGTTAGATCCAGTTCACTGTCTTTAAAGGTTGATGTGTCAATGGAAATAAAATTATCTATGAAAGTAATACCTCTGGCTTATTTGGATGATTCTCTAATGCAGGGCTGTTCTGCCTTGGTTCTAGTGGTAGCTTAGGATGGATGATGTGATGATCTTTGAGCAAGTCTGTCCTGGGCATTGTGGGATATGAAGGATGCACCAACCTTGATCTTTACTGACTAGATTCTAGCAACACCCCAACCTCCAAACTGCAACAATCAAAAATATATCATTACATGACCATGTATCAGTTTGCTTTTTAATAACCATACATTAGGAGAAAACATTTTTAAGTTCCTGCAGTTCAAAAAAATTAATTGTTGTGTGAATTGAATTCGCATTTTCAAGTTTAGTAGAAAGGGTTTTCCCACTGAATCATCTCCCCAGTCTAGTCTTTGCAGTTTAACAAGGACCGTTTGTGTGCGTGTGTGTGTGTGTGTGTGTGTGTGTGTGTGTGTGTGTGTATAAAATCAGGAGGAAAATCTCTTTACAGAAGAGGACATTTGAAGTATGTCAATTAAGGGCCTGGGGTATATCTCAGTGGGAGAGGGCTTGTCTAGTTTGCCAAAAGCCCTGATTTGATTCCCAGCACTGAAAAAGAAATAGTTCAATTAAAACTTAAAATTGACATAATTTGAATAAAATATGTGGCCTAAAAGTTTTGCAACAAAATTATAGTACTACTTGCTTGATTATTCCAAGAAAAACCACAAAAATGTGTTTTTTTCAAGTTTACCAGGTTTTGTCTTTGCAATATAAGACATTCAGTGTTTTCATGGACAAATGCAGAACATACTAATTCTGAACCCATCTTCCTGGAATCTAGTTCTATCTGCAGCATGAGTGCAAACATGCCAAGCATGTCTAGCACTCTGCAGCATGAGTGCAAACATGCCAAGCAGCTTTCAGCAGTGTGATGAGCAGTCTGTCTAGGGAACCTAACAGCCACAGACAGATGCAGAGCAACGTGCTGGCTTCCTTACTTACATTATAACTTGATTATAACATGAAGTTCCAGGTCACTTGTTGGTGACAAAATCTATACTGGAATTTTTTTTTCTGTTTTTGTGACTTCTCAGCTTCCCTTGCCCTCTAATTATTGGCCCATGTATGAATCCAAATTACTCAAACAGATTTTACCCACAGATTTAAATTATATTTCAGCCAGTGTTCAGGATAAGAGTCATTTCCTGTCATGTGTTTGTTCTCAGAAAACTGTCCCCTTACAACCTCAGTATTTACTTCTCTCCTGCTCTCTCTCCCCCTCCCCAGTGTGTGTGTGTGTGTGTGTGTGTGTGTGTGTGTGTGTGCTGAGCAGGGAGGTTTGTGTACCCTTGCATTAGTGCATGTATTAGATATTGGCATTGTGTCCTTCATTATTGCTCTCCACTTTATTTTTTGAGACAGGGTCTTAGTGAATCTGGTGCTCACTGATTGGCTAGAATGGCTGGTCATGAGCTCTGGGGTCTGCCTGTTTTGGCCCTTACCGCCAGCACTGGGGTTATAGGCAAGCACTGCAATACTCAGATTTTTATATATGTGCTGGGGATCCAAACTCAGGTCCTTATGCTTACACAGAAAGCACTTTATCCCTGAGTTATTTCCCAGGCTCTATCAATTACTTCTTCATGTGAATTCATGATACAAATTCAGATTAGCAGGCTCTGTGGTGATAATAGATATTTTCATGAGAAAATTTAAAATAATAAGAGATGTGTATTCTTTTTTGTTTGGGTTTGTTGAGACAGGGTCTCATATAGTCCACCCTTGCATTGAACTCCCCCTGATCCTTCTGCCTCCACCCCCTAAATGCTCAGATTATAGGCATTCACTACTATCCCCGGAGGGCAAGATATGTATATTCTTAAGGTAGACATCTTGATTAAATATAATAAAGCTTTGCCACAAAGACTGAATGTATCTACCTCCAGGAAGCTAAAATGTCCATTATCAAGAAAGATCCATTCTAAATTACAGAAATTTGTTGAACAATATACTAAACTAGAATTATACTATTTGGAATTATTTTTTAATTATTCTGATGAATAGTAATGAGTAAATCTGTCAAGAACAGTGTTTTTAATTTCTTGAAATCATGTTCAATTATATTAATGTTTATTTTCCACTTAATTCATTCAAGCATTTCCCCTATGATGTAACCTTATGATACAATGGGGATAACTTCATAATGCTAATCATCTTTAACACAATTTGTTTTACATACTCGACTACTGAGTAGCATCCGCTCAGCTTGAGAACAGTCACCATCACATGGCCATCTAAATGACACAACAAGCTGAAACGAAACAAGACACCTTTTATCTGTTATTCTTAAACACGAAAGGATATATTTTATTCTAAACACTTTAAAGTGTGTTTATAAATCTTATGTGTCTGAGCTTCCCTTATGATGGCACAACTGTGTCTCACTGTTAAAATCACTAAATCATCTGAAACCTCATAGTCTATGGTATTAAAATTTTTCAATAAAATCAAGGATTATATACAAAATCCCATATGTATATTTACATACATTTTCTAAGTTAAATTTTTTATAGGTAATAAAGCTTGTTAGTTGGAATATTTTCCTTCAAGCTCAGAAAATGTCTAAACTTCCCCACTGTGAATAGAAAATACTTCTAGAAAAGGAGACATGAAATCTTTAGCAGTAGTATTCACACATGGAAAAAAAGTGTTGACAAGGCTGGATGCTGACCAGGGAAGCTTGGGTGTTAAATTAGAAACATTCCAGGGATGGCAAAACCCCATGCCAATGCAAACACTGCATCCTTCTGGGCCTGGGCAGTCTCCAGGTAGACTGAATGCTCTCTCAGGGTGTGGAACAGTCCTTCTGGGCACCCCTCTGCCTGTCTGTGAGGAGCAGTGGCTTCAGATCAAAAGAGCTTTTTAGAAATTTACTTTTTACTATCTGTCTTAACGCAACCCATGCTCATCCGCAGTGAGTGCTCTGTTCCCTCTTCTAACACTCCGAGTGTTCACTCTGAGTGATTTCACAGCCATGTGGTGTTGGATCAGCTGGTCATCATGCTGGCCTGGACTTTGTCATGAATTCTCTAGGGCAATGACCACACTCTCTGGCTACCACCATGGCACTAAATCACCATTCATTACAAGTTTTTATGTTTTCTCAAAAAGCAAGCGGAACAGATGGTGCCAGGAGTACATTGCCATGAGTGTTTTAAGTTTGTCACCTATTTTTGAAAGATTTATTAGGCACTAGTTGAAGGAAACACCGACAAAGAGGACAGAACTCCGTAATAATGGTATATGAATTTCACTGCAATTCAAAAACTAAAACCTGGTATTTGGAAAAGCCATGAAAAATTGTTTCTTCCTATTTTGTAATATAAATTGTTCATATCTGCAGTATTAGGCCCAAGCAATGAAAATAAAAATTTTAAAATTGACTGAATAAATATTAAACCAAGAAAGTATCCTTCTGAATAGACACAAAGACAAGAATTTATTGTTTGTTTTAATGCAGAGGTTCTGAACTACTAAATAAGCACAGAATAAAGTTTATCAACTATGAGTGGAAATGAATAATTGACAGTGTTCATAGGAAAAGGTTAAACTCCATTTCAAGGCCCTAGAAAGATGGCTCAGTGTTTAAGAGCACTGGCTGCTCTTGCAGAGGACCCAGGCTCGATTCTTGGCACTCACATGGTGGCTAATGACTGCCCATAACTCCAATTCCAAGGGATCTGGCTGGCCTCCGTGGGTACTATATGCACATGGTGCATTTACATATGCACAGGTAAAACACTCATACACATAAAATAAAATTAATTAATTTTAAAAATCCATTTCATTGGAATTTCTTGACTAGGGCTTCCAAAAGCATCCCTCTATTGGGGTGTTCCTAATTTTTCTTTTGTCTTCCAAGACTGGACTTTAGAATGTTAGATTTAGGATTTGTTTTCAGGTATTTTGATAGCTGTTGGAGTAGTTAGAATCAGTGTTTCGGATCTTAGTGGGGAGGAAGGACAGGCATACAAGTGATGTTAACAAAACCTAAATTTCAATAAATATAATGAAAACCACAAATATTATTTGGAGTTAACCAAAACTAAAGCTTTTGTTTTATAATAAGTATCAAATTTCCATAATATATGGTACAAGGTTAAATTTTAAAAATTACTATGATAGTGCTGGGTGTGGTGGCACACGCAAGTAGTCCCAGCACTCGGGAGGCAGAGGCAGGTGGATCTCTGTGAGTTCAAGGCCAGCCTGGTCTACATAGTGAGTTCCAGGACAGCTCGGGCTACAGGGAGACCCTGTCTCAAAAAGATGAAAAAAAAATTGCTATGGTAATATAAAATTGATAGTAAGGATGTGTTCTAATACCACTCACCTTAGTGCTACAGGGTAGTGGTTACAGCTGCTGTCAGTGGTTATAGCTGAAATTTGAAACTATAAATAGGAAAAATTTTCTCATATACTTTTGTATTTATGTAAATTTAACAAAATTATTTATTTAATTATTCCTTTATTTTCTGTCACTTTCTTTTATAACTTTATTTTAATGCTTAATTTTCATTATTATTATTATTATTATTATTATCATTATTAGAGAGAAAATACTTATGTGCTCTCTCTGTGGGGTCAAAGGACAAATTTTGGGAATCAGTTCTCTCTTTCCACTGTAGAATCCGGTGATTGACCTCTGATCATCAGTTTTGCATGGCAAGTGCTCTTACCTTATGAGCCATTTCACCAACTCCAGAAACGATTTTAAAATGAGATTATTTTCAAGTGGTTTAGATTAATTTTTGTATATATTGCAACTTCAGTTTTAGAATTTTATGATTATATACTAAGACTAAAAAATACTTAGTTGGTACTAAAAGCTATGTGGCTAAAGGGGCCATGTTCTATGCCTTCCTACCTGCCTAGAATTTCCAGTATAAACCAGAATGCTACATAGGTAAGATAATAATGTGAGAGAATTATCCTACATTAACCTATTATACAGTTAAAAGACAATTTTTAGAGAAATTTCATATTTATACAAGAAATGATCCTGTAAATTTATAGCATCTTGAACTTGGGTCATTTCGAGTTTTCCAACATTATTCTCATTCAATATTACGCTGATTATTCTAATTTTTTAGCTTTTACAAAGAAACTTTAGAGTCAGTTTTTAAATGTCCACAAAACGGCTGGTTGTGATTTGGGTGGGGACTCTGATGAACATATATGGGAAGGGCTGCTGTCCCTGATGCTAACTCATAGGTGCATAAGCATTAAGCAATGGTTATATAACTCCTTGGGACACTGACTCACGTAATGAATAATAATCACTCTCCTCGGTAATTTTTCTTGTTTTAAAATCAGCTTTGTCTGAAATCACTAGAGCCTCTCCCAGTTTCTTTCACTGGGGTTAGCATCTCCTCATCAGGTTCCTTTTTTTTGTTTTTTTTTTTTTAGCTGACCTGGAACTTGTTGTGTAGACCAGTCTGACCTCTATATCACAGAGATCTGCCTGCCTCTTCCTCCCAAGTGCTGGGATCAAATGTGTGTGCCGCCACACCCAGCCCGTCACTTTTTATTTATTTGTATCTTTAGAATTAATGTGAGATTCTTAAAGATGATGACATGTGACTGATCATTTTTTGCTTTCCTAAAAATTTTATTATTGTTATTGAGGGAGAAAGTGAGAGCAAGAGAGAGCAAGAGAGAGCAAGAGCAAGAGCGAGCGAGTGAGAGAGAGAGAGAGAGAAACATAATTTCAGAGGACAACTTCCAGGTGTCAGTTTTTTTTTTTTTGTTTGTTTGTTTTCTTTCCCACTGTGAGTTCTGATGATGGAATTCAGGCAAGAACTTTTACTGCCTGAACCATATCTTTGGCTCTCCCTTCCTTCCTCTCTTCTTTCTTTTCTTCCCTTCCTTCCTTCTTTCCTTCCTTCCTTCCTTCCTTCCTTCCTTCATTCTTTATTTCTTTCTTTCTTCACATATATACACACTCTTCAGTAAGCATTTATGCTCTAGGTCATGATATACAACAGTGAAAGCAAGCCCCTCCCTCCCCCCCTTCCTTCCTCTACCCTAGAACTGGCTATGTAGACTAATCCGGGCTCCATCTCACAGAGTTCCACCTGCCTCTGCCTCCTTGGGATTAAAGGCATGAGCCACCATGCCCAGCTCTCTGTTTTCTTTTTAAATCTGCTGTCTTTCTTTTCTAATCTGTTTTATTTCTGTCTGTCTTTTTATTAGCACATTAATACCATTCATATTAAAGTATTTATTGGTGGAGATGGATTAATATTCACCATAACTGGAACTTTTTTCTTGGACTTGCTTCCATGTATATCAGAGTGCGATACACACAGAAGGCCACAACTGGCCAAGTTTTGGACAATAAGAGACTGTAGATTGTAGGATGGGAACCTCACCCACCCACAGGTCAGGGACTATTGTGGAACAGAAGGCCAAAAGATTGTGAGAGCCAGGGCTGGTACATGAATGCAAGGAGGTGGAGGCTTCTGGGCCACTGGAGGCTTGCTCATGTGAGCCTGTGGCAGAGATGGCATCAAACTCAGGACCCAGCTCAATTAAACAAGGACCCAAAGGGGAGGTGAGAAATAGGTAGTGGGCCAGAACTAGATTGAGAACTATTTAAGACTGATTGCAGCTTGGTGAGGGAGAGTATGACTTACATACGACCACTGGATGGGCTGACTAGACTCCAGAGGATGCATTTACACTGAAGGACATTTGGGTACAAACGCCTGAATGAACAGGGCTTAGCACGTATGTCAGAGTGTGTAGGTTTTGGTAGGGGAATGGAGGAGGCATGGATGGGGGATGGGGTCTGGATGTGAATGGGAAGTATGAAATTTTAAAAGCTCAACAAAAAATTGGGTGTGACAGAAATATTCAGTCTACAACAGTGGGGCACCTGTTAATGGGGTGTTTCTAGCTCGCTACCTGCTCTCATAACACTCCTGAGGTACGCCCATTTGTCCATCAGCCATAATTACACTATACATTGTTGCTATTATCATTTTGCTCAAAGAATTGTCTGAGTTTTTGAAACTTCACTTTCATTTGTTCCTTCCATACTGTTCTTCATTACATAGATCCGAATCTCTGATCTCCTTCATTTCTCTTCTTTAAGAAGCTAATCAGTTCTTGCAAAGCAGGACAATTGGCAACAAATTCATTCAGTTCTTCTGTATCTGGAAAACAATGATTTCTTCTTCACTTTTCAGAGGCTCTTCTTCTCCTCTCCCTCTCTTCCTCCACACATTCATTCCTCCCTCTTTCCCACCTTTTCCTTTCATCCTTCCTTCCTGCTATTCTTTTGTGTTAAGACAGGGTCTCATGTAGCTAGGATGGCCTCAAACTTGCTAACTAGGCAGGACTGGTTTTGAACTCCTGATCTTCCCTCCACTTCCCTGGTGTGGGATTATAGGTGTGTACAACCACATCCAGCCTGAGAGCTAATGTTGATTTTCACAGTCGTTGACTTTCTGTGTGTTCAGGTTGATCTTGAGACAATTAGATTGAGAGCTTCCAGACTCTTCACTAGTGGGAGCAGAAATCAGAAGTTAAAATAACTCAGATCAGAAATAGCACAGGTGATGAACACCTGTGGTTGAAAATGGGCGCTCAGAGGTAATGTGTATAAAACAAGGCTCACTGATTACATGTAGTTTAATTTCTTTGGTCACATTTTGTTCAGCAGTACAGCACAGGGTTTTAAAAAGGCCTCATTAGCATCAAGACTTCCCTGAAGCCAAAGCACTGGAATCTTTCACGTCTCATGTATTCTTTTTCTCTGCTAATAACCTTTACTTCTTGGACCTCAACATTTGTCTCTTTTTCTGCTTGATTTTTAACAAACCATAAGGCAACATTAGATTAAAAAACAATGTAGTGCAATAGAACAGTGGTGAATGAGGATGCAGAACTGACATTAAAGGAATATGGTTCAAGTGGTCATTACATTAAGTCACAATAAATTTAATCTGAGCCAAGAGCTTTGGGAAGCTGTGGTCTGGCCTGTTTGTGCCTAGACGGAAGTGTATTTCTCTGCTTTTATTAAGCGAGTCATTCAGGTGGATGGAGAGACGGCTCAGTGCTTAAGAGCACTGGCTGTTCTTGTAGAGAATCTGGGTTTGATTCCCAGCACCCACTTGGTGGCTAACAACCATCTGTCGCTCCAGTTCCAGGGGCTCTGATAATGTCTTCTGACCTTTATCGGCATTGCATGGCATGGGTGCACTTACACACATACCGGCAATATGCTCATACACATACTATAAAAATAATAAATAAAATATTTCTTAAAAAAGAGCCATTCAGGTATTTTCAGGGTAGTTGATGAGGTAATATTAGATTTTTATTGCTGATCAAGAGGTCTACAGAAAAATCCCTCCTGGAAATGCTAGTTAAACTCAACACCTAGAGACATATGTCTGGAATATGAAGAATTATTTAAAGCATTAATGACCTTTTTATTAATTCACTAGCAATAAGCACAGATCATTATTCTTCCCAACCAATTAATGTAGGATATTAATGTCTTTTTATAGTGGTGTGTATGTGTGTGTGTGTGTGTGTGTGTGTGTGTGTGTGTGCCTTGCAAATCCCTGTTTGATGTTTAATAGCCACTGTTTAAAAATGTAAGACGTTTACAATGATTTTATTTATTTATTTATCTATTTTTAAAAGATAATTTATTTAATTTTACGTGTATGAGTATTTTGCTTGCCTGTATGTGTGTGCAACATGTGTGTGAAGTGCCTGCAGAGGCCAGAAGTTGGTGCCAAATCCTCTGGAACTGAAGTCACACAGGGCTGTGAGCTATCTTCTGAGTGTTAGGAACTGAACCCAGGCCTTCTGCAAGAGCAGCAAGTGCTCTTATTGACTCAGCCATCGTGCCAGCCCCATTTATAATTATTTTAAAAGAAAGATTATTAATACAACTGTCTGAAGTACCGATAAAGGGATTTTTATGAATCTACATAACAAATTTATTGAATGAAACTATCAGTGAGCAATCAGGTCAGATATCATCTCTTTCTGGAGAAAAAGAGCCAAACATTTATGCCAATGTCTTGTTAGTCTCCCTGCCTTCTCACCACTGGTGGCTATTTAGGAGTTGCAAATAAGTTCCTGATATGGTGAATGCAATTCGTAATTTTCTTAAACTTGAATGCATTCACTGTTGCAATTATGAACATGTATCAAATATCAACAAAGATGACAACTTTAAAGGGATACAAAGGCATTTTATTTTCTCTATGGACATCATTAAGGAGGCCCTTTCATGTGGACCATTTAATTTTTCTAGGCGAGTGCCAGCAAGATGGCTCAGTGGGTAAAAGCATTTGTTGCACAAGTATGACAACCCAACTTCAATCCCTAGAACCCAAGCAAAGATAGAAGGAAAGAACTGATTCTATAAACTTGTCCTCTGACTGCTACACATGTGCTGTGGCATGTGAATTACACATAGGCACACACATGCCCCTCCTATTACACACACACACACACACACACACACACACACAGAAAAATAAATAAATA
>NW_008357493.1:573173-581650 GCF_000622305.1 Nannospalax galili
TTTCTTACTTTAAAATGAAATGACAATCTAAATGGTGATGGTCATGGTTTAATCTTTGACACATTCATATCCAACAATATCTTTCATCTTCTTTTGCCCAAAAGTTCTAATAAATTTTAGGGCTCCTCAAATCTACTATGTAGTTCACACCATTCCGTTTTTTTTTTTTTTTTTTTTTTTGGTAAAAATGTAATATTGCTGTTTGCTCACGTTTTAAAGTTCAGAGTCTCTCTATGTGTTCTCTTCCTGATGGGTAGTAAATAGCACAAGAGTACCCACTTTGTTTCGGCCACTGTCATATTCCTAGTACCTTGTCCAGTGCCTGCATATAGCACAGAGGTATGTTCGGACAAAACGTAACAGAGGTTAGATAAACAAATGAAAGAAAGGAGTAAAGGATAGGGTAGAGAGAGGAGTTGGTGGTAGCACTCAAGAGAAAATGTACTAGGAAAGGTATGCTGGAGAATGAAGAGAATCATAATTATAGAGGTCAACAGACTTGACCACCAGTCTGCTCATCTGTCATCTTGGAAGAGCTCCAGAAGAGGACTATCACATTAACTTCTATAAAGAGACAGTGCCTGAAGCCAACTGGTGACCCACACCCGCTGCCAGAGCCTGGGATGCTCATGCCAGCAGACCTGCTCTGCTGCCTGAATATGCTCCATGGCCTCACTGCCAGACATGACTCCCACTTGTAAAGAGGCACCACCATGCTCTGACCTCCCTTCCCTTGGTATCACTGGTTGCTACCTTCATGGCTCTATTTTTATCTAGACCGCTGGTATCCATGTCCTCTGTAGACCTTTGATTTCCTCAAATGGTCTTTCTCTCACATCAGTCCTCAGCAAGGTAGACAAACCCAATGGAGTACTCTCCACATGGGCAAGTCCCCTCAGGACTGGTGGAGTAACTGCTGACAGACTTGCTCCAGCTCTTGCTCTGCCCATGCCTTTGTCCTCATGGCTGTCTCTTTAGCATCCTTAGCTATATGGCTTTAGTGTCCACATGGTTCACTGGTGGTAGAAAACCATTCCTTACCACCTTTGCATCTCAAACACTATATTATACCATATTACTTAAGGTGGCTGAGACTCTGCAAGCTGGTATGAGGTAGAATTGAATGCATTTCATCCTCACAGCCATTAGAGTGCTATCAACACAATTTTAGAGTCAAGAAACTAAGATTGAGGCCAGTTAAGTCATTTTCTCCACATTACCTGGCTAGGAATTAGCTCTGTGATCTACTCATTGCAACTCCCTGGTCCTAGTATGTTGGAAGCTCAGTGCTATTATGAGGTACATTTTCTTGGTTTCTGATAACCCAGGTGCCTCCTCTCAGAAGCTTTTGGGGTAAAGGATGGATTTTGAAGAGGATGCCTTCTGTCCCAGGAAGAGTCAAGCACAGGGCAGACTTTGAGGCTATTTACAGGTAAATAGCCAGAATGAGCAAGCAGGAGTTGCTTATTTGGGGCTAGCCTGGCCTTGAACTTCACAGCCAGATTAAGGTCTCGGTTCTTGTCATTTCTGATTACAGGGGCCCTTGAATGCATCGTGGCAAACAAGAGGCACACAAACAAACAATCCCGATCCTGAGTCTAGCAGTACAGTGGCAGTCTGGGCTCCTATCAATAGTGACAATCCAGGAAGCCAAACAACTGACAGCGAACCTGGAGGAAAATAACTGAGTTCCCTAGGACTTCCTGACATTGTGTCTATGAAAGATCCATCCTATATAGCATGTGGGTCATCTCGATGTTTTATTTCTGTATTAACACACTGCAAGTCCATTCTTACTAGGCTTTTATTTAAAAATGAGGTGACTGTGACTCAGTGAGGTTGAGACATATCTGCGGGTTGGCAGAGGAATCCAAGCCTGCAGCCTGGTTGTGGTGATTCATGCTTGCCTTCACAGACATGCCTTTCCCACTCTGCCATGCCCGCCTGATACTTCTGAACTTTTCCTGGCTTGGTTTTGAGGAATTTGAACAAATTCCTGTCTGGTACATTTTACGAAAGCACAATTCTGCTTTTAAAATTAGACAGACCAGCCCAAAGAGAAGGAAGGGAGGGGAGGGAAAAATTCCTCTCTGTGCTTTTGAATCAGGGTTCCAATAGTTCTTTTGTGTTTCTGCTGTCCTGGAGGAACAATCATCTGTTCTCTCCCCTCTTGTGTTACTCAGATTACTAACAAGACAGGATGAAGATAATTTTAGCTATTCTCTGAATTTTCATCAACTCTCCAGGTTTAAAACCTAAAAATAGCAAGATTCTCTCCTCCACACTAATTTATTGGATAAGTCTAAACATAAAATTCAAAAATAACCCTTGTTTACTTTTGGACATACCTTCTGGTGATTCAGTTGTAACAATCAGGATTCTAATTATTGTACCATGTCTGTGATATGAGTGTAATCATTTGAGAAGAGGACTATTAAATAGAGAAAATGGTCTATAAAAGTAAATTGGTTGTGATTTTAATAAAATGGCTATTTTGAAGAACCTATTTACAACTGATTTTGTCATTTAAAAAAAAATTTAAACTGTGACAGACATTTGCTTATTTAACAGGACAGATTCATTTCCTTCTTCTTCGTAGGCACATGGCTGCTCAGCTGGGGATTGTATCTTCGGCATTTCAGAGTGGCCTTGAGACAAAGTTCTTCCTGAAGCAGGCAACTTCCAAGCCATCTACAGAAACCTTTACCCTGGACACATTTTTCCTATCCCTTCTACCAGCTGGAGAGAGCAAAGCCAAGGACACGTTGGAAAGTGTACTGAGGGTGGTACAGATGTTCCACATTTTGTGCTTTGGGAAGAGTTCCTGGGGCAGAGCTCAGACATCTACCCTCCAGCCCAGGTCGGTGACTTCAGAAAGATATCAGTTTGCATCTCACTTGAGCCACTGTATTTGGAAATCTCTCTGTTAAGTTTAACTTTACCCCAACTATTGCATAGACTGACATTCAAAGTGGCTTATGGCCTTGACTTAATCCTGACGAAT
Source organism: Nannospalax galili (assembly GCF_000622305.1). Lineage (NCBI taxonomy): Eukaryota > Metazoa > Chordata > Mammalia > Rodentia > Spalacidae > Nannospalax > Nannospalax galili. Next base: position 576,178 of record NW_008357493.1, read on the forward strand.
GGCTAATCTCCATAGATGTTAGTTTGGAAAAGAAATGTGATAGCTAAAATCTAATACACTGATATTTTACAATCTCATATAAATATATTTATCTGATTTGACAGTTCTTGGAAACAAAACAAGGCAAAATTCAAAATGGTTTTCAATAAAACAGTTCTTTTTTTCTCACACAATCGTTCTGTTAGCTTTCCTCTAAACTACTGGTATGTCCAACCACAAGAATTTATACTCTACCCAAACTCTTAGCCCAAAGAATGGATTCTTCCCCATAGATCTAAAATAACAAGGTAAAGCTTACAATTTAATGTCACATAAAGACTTAAGATTTCTGGCAATTTTCAAAAGGAAACACTTTAAACAAGAGAGCATTACACTTAAAAATATTTTATTTATTATTTTTATTTTATGTGTATGAGTGTTATGTCTGCATTTAGGTACATGCACTCATGTCGTGCAATGCCCGCGGAGGACAGAAGAGGCTGTCAGATCCCCTGGAACTGGAGTTACGGACAGTTGTTAGTTGCCATGTGGCTGCTGGGATTCAAACACCGGTCTTCTGCAAAAACAGTCAGTGTTCTTAACCGCTGAGCCACCTCTCCAGCCCTGAGAGTATTACTTTTTAAAGGTAAGTTTTTGGTTTCATAACTAATGACATGATTCAGCAACATGAGGCAATAAATCATGTAAGAGTAAGAGTTATATTTTAATTTGTCTTATCTCAAGGCTATAAAAGCTTACAAAAGAAGTGTTATTTCTTATTAAAAATGTTAATATATAGGTAAAGTGCTAAGAATAATACACACACACACACACACACACACACACACACACACACCGGCCTACACACAAAATTCAGTCTCGCTGAAGTGAGACACAGCTCCAGGAATTCACATACTTGGAAGGACCACCCATTCTGCACCTTGTTATTCTAGGCAAGGACATATGAGAGATATTTAACCCTGGAACAAGAAGGATTCAGACAAACTATTGCAAGTATTTTGAGCTCACATAGTTCTCCATAGTTATAAGGATGGAAGCCTCAGAGATAGAACTTCAGAACATGATGAACTGCATGGATACAATCTGACAATCAAAACACAACCCTTGCTACTTCAGCTGACCAGTCAACCTAGATTCACTGGATTTATTTGCCAAGAATTCCTAAAATTGTTGATCTTGCTTTTGGGCAAGACAAGTAATACCACCTGGCTTAAGTGAAATTCATATCCCGAAGCTGCTTGCTGCAAATTTGTTCTATTTTGTAGGAAATATTCTTCCCTCATCCATTGCAGACTTTGTATATTTAATAAAAATAGGTTCAAATATTTTTAATTGAATTTTTTCGATTTTCATACAGTATATTTTGATGGCACTTAGACGCCATCCCCTATCTGGACCTTTCCCCACTGTCCCCCACCCAATTTAATGTATTCTTTTATATATGTATAATATAGCCTATAGAGTCTAATTTGAAAAATTTTTGCCAGGGGCAGTATTTTTCAATTAAAACATTCCTATCACTTAACATTTTACAAAACCGAGTCTGTGTTTTTTCCATCCAAACATGCTCTTCGGAGAACGGGCAGTAACTATCATCATTCAAGCCAAACACATCAGGTGATCTTTCTCTTTTTACACACAACAAATGTGGCACATATACCACATTTAGAATTCCTTCTCCGAGCCCTTCCTACCCCTCTGCCTGAGCCACTGTTGTCTCTCACCTGGATAAGGATGGTTTCTCATACTCAGTGCCCTCCTCTGGTGTAATTTTCTGTTCTCTATGTAATAAGCAGAGGAATTCTGGCCAGTGTTGCCTCTTGTCTATGGGAAACGCTCCAGTGGCATCCCAGCTTATTTAAAAAGAAAAGCCAGTCCTTCCTTTGACCTATACAGGCTCTACCTGATGTTGCCTTTCTGACCCATGCTCTGCCCTTCTTTCCTTGCCTTATTCAAGATACACCTTACTTATATTAGGAACAGAACACTGAGCATGTTTCCTTCCCCAGGACCTTTGCACTCTCTCTCCAGAGTTCCAGATGCCTTGCCCATCTGCAGCAATCACATTCTTAGTTACAGCTACCCTTCATGGCTGTCAGTGATGCTAATCCTCATTGTCAACTTGATGGGGTTTAGGATCACCAAGGAGATCCTGAATCTGTTAAGAAGTTTCCTGAGAGGTTTAAATGATGAGGGAAATCCCTACCTGAATACAGGCAACACTATCCTATGGTCTGAGGTCTTGGACTAAATAAAAAGGGAAAGACGATGATGGCAGCTGAGCACCAGCATTCATCGCTCTCTGCTACATGGTTGCAGGCATTGTGTGACCAGCCACTTCATAGTCTTAACCACAATACCCTCAGTATATGAGGCAAAATAAACCTTTTGTTCTTTAAGTTGCTCACTTCAAGTATTTTGTCATATCAACAAGATAAGCAATCAGTACACCACTCTGTCTGAACCTGATCCAAACCTTGATTTCATTCCTTCCATATTCTTTCCTTTTCTTCTTAATTTTTCCATCATCTGTCATATTCTTTAGCTTATTAATTTATCTTCACTACTTTCTTTAGAATTTGTATGTCCCATGAAAGAAAAGATTTTTGTCTGTTAGCTTTCTAATATGAACAAATGCCAAATACATAATTTAGTACGTCTGTAATAAATTACTGTTGAAAGATGAATAAATAAAGATATTTACCCGGATAGTTGATTGTCCAGGACGGGAACTGACAGGAAACTAGTAAAGAAACACATTCCGATATACTGGGAAATACATAAAGTCAGAAGTTTATTATATATTTATAATCATAATGCATATTTATATATGGAGTGTAAAAAAATCCCATTAGTCACTAGATAGCTTCATGACTCACAGAAATAGCAAGCAAACCAAAGAGCAAATGTGAAATTTTGAGGCAAGGGCAAGACAACGTAGGAACAGGTGGCCTTTGTTAATGTGTTCGCTGTCTGACAGATGGTGCCTGCATTTTACAGCCTGCATAGTTCCATCATCACAAATGCTCCAGCCTCTTGTAAAATTCAACCATGCTACACTATAACAAAATACTACCTCTTATTCCCAACCCTCATCCTCAGAAACCCAGGGACCACTGAGCCCTTTGTTCTAGTTTGACAGCTGCTGGGATAGCAGGAGGCTGCAGGAAGGGAGATAAGCACAGCTTTCCTTTGCACGCCTGTAAGATCTCCAGGGTTGCCTGTATTTATGTTCTTATCCAAGAGTGCACCTGTTAGTCATCTAAATGTCCCATGGTGTATTCAGGACAGTGCTAGCTGGGTGCAAAAGTAATGCTGCCTCGAAGCTAGCTTACTGGGGGGCCCTAAGGATAAGCTTTGCAAATTAGCAGAAAAGCTTTACAAATGAAAGGGTAGAGACGAGAATGATAGAGACATTGAGGAGTGAAACAATACAAAAAATAGGAAGAATTTGTCTAACGTACTTGTGTAATCATTACTTTACTATAGGTAAATAAATGAATTATAATCCTAATAAAAATGATGAAATCAGAAATTGATTCAAACAGTTATTAAACCACCAAGACTCCATTGCGGCTTAAAGAAAAAAACAGTTGTTAAAATATAAAACAATTATTAACCCTGTAGTCTAGATACTCTGAAAACTTTGACAAAAGGAAGTGGAAATTGCCAAATGCTGGGCAATACTCCCTAGGAAGGCATCAGTTCCAATCTGATTTACCCTTCTTTGTAAGATACTTGTGTATGGATATATGTGTGTATATGGATGGATGGGCAGACTATTTTAACAGAATTGCTAGGACAGTGAATCTGGTGGGATTTATCTAATTTCAACAAGTTATATGATACTTCACCCTTTAGAAAATATGGGAAATTTGTTCTGAATGATAAGAGGCCAAGATATACACATAACCTGACTGAACAATCTTAGTTACTAGTATTCTGTATGGGATACTAGAGGAAAACTTCCATATTGCTTTAAGATAAACAGAGGAAAATTCTTCTAATTACAAATGTGCATACCACCTATAAGCATAAAATCTCCCTAGAAGTCCAACAGAAGTTAATATGCTCATTAAAAGTGATATTATAGATAACAGTTTATCAGTTATAAGTAGTAATATTTATTAATATAAATCAACTTAATGATACTTATCTTTAAACATATTAAGTGCATACAGGAAAGCATAAACTTAGAAACACCAGTTGCTTTGTTAAGAGGGGAAATTTAATGAGCCTTTCCCAAGTAGGTGTTCAGAGTCAGCTCCCCATTCTGGGTTTTGTTCTAATTTAACATGCTCCTGGTCTGTCCAACTCCCAGTATCTCCAAGAAGTAGCTGAGGGATGGATTTGGGTTTATATTTTCCTTCCTGCCTCTTTCCTTGCTATACCATGTGTGTGAATTAACTGAGAACTCAAGCTACTGGACACTTAAGCCGCAGCTGCTCTATCATTACTGAAAGAAGTAAATGAAACTGTTTAGTGTGTAGAGTGAGGACTTTGGGGTAATATACAGGAAGTGATTCTTAAGGTGGAAAATGCTACCAGTAAATGTTCTTAAGCCCCCTAAACCCTCTTTCTCTCTCATACAGCTCTTAATGATAATAGCCTAGTTTTTCATATTAGTTTAGCATGAGGTCAAATGACTTATCATTTTCTCCCTCTAATCCAAATGATTCTTTAATCTAAGGAAATTGCACTCATTACCTGTAAGAGCCACAAGGCCATTTCCAGACATTTTGGATGGAGCAACCTTCTAATGTTCCAGATTCATTGTCTGTCTACAGGGCATACTGGCACTACTGCATCTAGTTGGACTGAAATCTTCATGATTTCTCAAAATTTCCTATTTCTGCCATGTTTTCAAAGACATCCTTATTTCCGCATTCCTCTTCCTTGACTGTCTATCAGCATTGAAAATATTATGAGGGCCAGCAAAGAAGAATTTCCATTTTCTTAAGTTCAAACACCAAATTTTTCTTGGGTGGAATTTTAGCAATCTGTCAGTAGTGTGATGTCCAGTAAAGAATATACCAGTTTATACCTGTGCTCTGGAAAACTATTTTTTTAAATGCTTTGCCTACGTTGGAAGAGGGAAAATGTGTTCAAATAACATATCTATTTTTTTAATTTTACATATCTTGAGAGTTAGGACTGAGTGACCATTGTAACATTTGCTGGCTTAAAAATTACATCATTCTATACATTACCATAGACCAGATGGAGAAAAATTGTACTCCTGATAGATTCACATAATTGATTTTTTGATGCTAAATATATTTGGTGGCATCCTGGGAGTGGGGAGGGAAGGGTGTACAAGGAACCTAGGAGATAAGGGGAAAGAAGGAGCTCAAGAGAGGTAGGACCATAGGAGAAGGGTATTATTAATGGAGAAAGGGGGAAATATGGGCACCTTAAGTGAGAAAACTATGGTGGAGGGGTGAGACAATGTGAGAGATAAATAATGCCTAGC
>NW_008357493.1:582029-584780 GCF_000622305.1 Nannospalax galili
TAAAAAGAGGAGGGTCAACACAGAGGAATCCCTTCTTCCATGCCTCCAAGTGAAGCCAACCGTGGTTGATCAGGACCTTTGACTTATCTTCACTTAGGCAGAATTGGTAAAAGAAAGGAGCCAGGGGCTCCTCCCAAGCCCATGTGACCCCTGAGGGACAGATCCTCAAACAACCTTAAGAGTAAAAATAAATTGGTTTATAAGGCCAACTGTATGGCCTTAAACAGCCAAAAGGAAAATATAACCAAAGATTAAAAAGGTCAATATAATTTCTTAAGAGTCCATATGCATAGCTAAAGGCTACACAGCAAGCAACAATGCCAGATAGGAGATACCTTCTTTTGAGTTGTTGGCCAGGGTGACCAAAGGGACTCCCAAAAATAGTAACCCAGCATAGAACTGGGAAAATGCACAGAAGACCCTAATCTTATCTAAAGGAATATTGACAACTGATTGCTCCTAGAAGAGGAACAGCTGACCCACCTAAAACAAAGACCTCTAGATAGGCTGATTAGATTCACCAGAAGGGCAAGCAGTGGGGATTGGCTGGGGTGCTGACAACACAGCAGACAGTAGCAGGAATATCAGAATATAAGGGCTCTAGTGAGGAGAGGGAGGCTATGGGAGGGTGCCATCTGGGAAGTGGGTGTATAGTCAAATAGGATGGTTTGGGATATTTTGTGTGATATACACACACAAAAATCAGCAAATTTTTAAAAGTGTATTATATTTGAGGAGGAAGCATGGAAATTTACATCATGCTAATTAGTAGAGGTGATAAATATTGCCATTGAAAACTACCCGATGACTTTATAGACATACACAGGCCCCAAGGATCCAAGTGCAACCAATCATGACTAGTAATAATCAGATACATACAAATTAGAGATGCATGTGCCAACATCTCAGTGTTAGTAGCAAAAACAATGAGTCTTTCTACAAGGGACAATATACTCTAAAATGAAATGGAGATCTTTTTGGAGGGTTAAAAACTCATTCAATTTTATGTCTTACAGGCCTTATACTGAGTTCAATATTGTATAACTATTGATTCAACAGCAAACCTAGAAATTTTATAGCCACTTTTGAAGGAGCTGTGTCTTTGCTCTCGAAACTGTTATTGGGCATGTTAAAAAAATCTACCCGATGACTTTATATCCATGCTCAGATGCCAAGCTCAGAAAGTAACCGACTATCATTAGTAATAATCAGATATATAGAGATTAGAAACACACGTGCAACACCTTAATGTCAATTGCATTGAAAATGAATTTTTCTGTATGAAACTGCATTTTTTAATAATGAAATGGAGATCTTTTTTAAAGGTTAAAACCTCATTTAATTTTATGTCTTATAGGGTTTATACTGGCCAGTCCATCCTTCCTACTCACTCTCAAGGTTCCTGTAATAATTCAACTGTAAACCTAAAAATGTACAGCCAATTTTGTAAGAGATGCATCCTAGCTCAGAAAATTATTATTGAATATGTCAATGCTGTTGTAATGAAATGCTTCTTCTAAGTATGTGGTTATTAAATAAATAATTAACTGGGGAAAAATAAAAAAATAAGTTATAACAACCTTGCATATTTATCTTCAATTTTCCTAGATATTTTATCAATACTTGACTGAAACAGGAAATATTTAAGGCATTTCCCCCTTTTAGTCTCCCTTAGGGCTTTTTATACATTAGCCAAAGTCAAATTCTGTTCTGGAGTTGTTGGTTTTCTATTACAGCCTGAAAATGTTTCACCTAATATTTAGAAAGCTTTCTCTAGATCTTTTAAATTTATGTTTACTTGTTTTATTCTATAAGCAACAAAATCTTTCAAAGAGACATAATTTTGTTCTATCTAACAACGTTGGATGTGGATAGCATGTATATGTGAGGATGCCAAAAGAATAATTTTGTGAGCTGCAGGCAAACAAATTTATTGTGGAGCTGCTGAAGAAGTGCGGGAGTTCAGAGTTTTGACCTGGTGCATCTGCCTGACATTGGTTTCAAAGTCTACATATCAGTAGTGACCAGAATTACACTGTAGCAAGATGAAATTTCCTGCTTTGAGTCATGGTCTGCTCAGAAAACATATCACCTGAATCAAAAAGATTTAATCATGTTTACAGTATCGACCCACAATAGACTGTGCAATAATTAATTTTTATTTGTTTTTTGTTTTTTGTTTATTTTTTTTTTTTTGGTCTTTTTGAGACAGGGTCTCCCTGTAGCCCCAGCTGTCCTGGTACTCACTATGTAGACCAGGCTGGACTTGAACTCACAGAGATCCACCTGTCTCTGCCTCCTGAGTGCTGGGATTAAAGGTGTGCACCACCACGCCAGGCTTTATTTGGTTTTTGAAAACATGAAAACCATTATTTCAAAAAATTTTATTGTTTTTATTGTACACCACTCAGCATTCTGGGAATGCATATGAAAAAGCATTCTAAGTCAACAAGACATGAATAATTAGCCATGCTCATTTGTTACATAGAAAAAGATTTTCTTATCTGTGTAGACACATAAGAACAAATAGGGCTGAATTTAGGTGGCCTTGAGAATGTGGACTAGAATATAAGGAAATATGTCAAATTTTCATTATTATCAACTGAAATTGGGAGGTGACTCCTTTCAAAATTTACCAGGGTAAAATTTATTTCTTTTTCCTTCTTCCTCCCCCCTCCCCCTTTCCTCTTTCTCTTTTTCTTTCTTTCTTTCTTTCTTTCTTTCTTTCTTTCTTTCTTTCTTTCTTTCTCT
>NW_008357493.1:584850-612628 GCF_000622305.1 Nannospalax galili
TCTTTCTTTCTTTCTTTCTTTCTTTCTTTCTTTCTTTCTTCTTTCTTCTTTCTCCTTGTCTCTTTTTCTTAAATTACTAGAGAAAGTAACATTGTTTTCAATCACAAAATCAACTTCAACAAGATAAATGTCCAATTTAAAACCATACAGTTTTCCCAACCTTAAAGAAAATTACAAGCCTGTGAGTATTTTTATTGCCATTTATTCATTATACACACTACTGGACTTTATAAGGACATTTTCATATAAGTATATAGTGCATCTGGTTCCTGTTCGCATCACACCTCATTGCACTCCTCTTTCCCTTCTCCCACACACTGGTTCCCATTGTTCTAGACAGTTCCCCTTCTCCTTACACACACACACACACACACACACACACACACACACACACATGATTTTATGTATAAAGTCTAGGATTCCAAATGAAAGAAAATATGCAATATTTGTCTTTCTGAATCTGACTTAGCTTAAAATTAGCTGTCCTGTTTTCTATACATCTGTGGATTTGAAGACAGATGTTTTTCTTTGAAATTAATCTGAAACGCATAGTCCCTAAAACAAAATTCTTTTAATATTCCTGTGCCAGTTAAAACGTTTAGCTTTCCACTGGTCTCCTTTCCCACTCTTGTGTCATGAGAATGAGAATATTTTTTGACATCCCAGTGAGTTTCATTTTCCATCTTCCCTCTCCTGTTAGTATAGTCCGTACACTGTGATTACGTCCTTCATTGTCAATGAATATCAAGGTCTATCTCTCTCTCTCTGTCTCTCTCTCTGTCTCTCTCTCTGTCTCTCTCTGTAAAAAATTCCCAGCCATGACTTTTTCTCAAAACCCTTTTGAAATCCAAGTTTCTTTAAATTGTAACTTACTAAAATTCACTCTGGAAAACCTCTGCTCGTTTAAGTTTGATCTTAGGTTAAGGTTGACATTCCCTCCCTAACCCCCACATTTCTTTTAGAAGTAAAATCACAGATTCTGGGACATTTTTCATCTGAAGTCATTTGGGTTTTAGGTCTATACCCTTTAGATGCTTGAGACATCAGATAATGCTATGCAGTAGAGGTCTTGCTGTGTGCTATTTTTTCTACCACCATATAAAGTTGGGTCCTTTATAGAAAAATATTAGGATAGGAATATAAAGGACCCTCCTGCCTTTCAAGACACAAATTACAAGTAATGGACCATTACTAGTCCTTTCTGGTTCTTGGAATTCTTCTCAGAATTATTTCTTTTATTGACAACAGTCAGCACTCAGAACTTATACTCTTCTTCCTTACAGATACCCAGGATGAATTTGCTCATCATTATTTTTAGTTAGTGGAAGGAATACAGAAGCCAATTTGCCTTTCTCAGGACAGTAGTCCATCTTTTATTTGATGCTAGTGCTCACTTAGTAAAAATCTTCTGCATTTTGATAATACTCTCCTATGTTTAGAAGAATGTGCATTGAAAATTTCTAGTCTATAAGGGAATGCTGCTAATTTCTCAATCATGGTGTACCTGCTAGTACCATTTGACAATGACAATGACATGACACAGTCATTTGATTGTGTCATCCTTCATCTAATGCCATGTTCTTTTTTCACAAGCCAAATTCCTACATGGAGCATGTGTTCTGTTAAAGAATTCCATATATATTTCTGAAACCTGGGATTCTAGCATGTTTGTCTATGTTAAAACTAAAATACTATAACCTAAACATTTTTTTTAAAACATACAAAGGTCAAGCATGCAGAAGAGAAATAAGAATAAAACAAACAACATGGGAAAAATAGGCAATTAACAGGAAAAACAGTGACTGATTTGTAATATATATGGTAAACTATTCAACTCCTTATAGTACAGCCAGTTTCTAGAAAGGTATAAAAATACCCTTCATACCCATTTTGTTGACCAAAAATTAAAATTGGATAGTATCCAATATTGACATACTAAAAAGAAAACTTATTATGGTCGTTGGAAGGATTATATGAGAGTAATAGGGAAACACCTGTCAAAATGAAGAGATGTGCCTACCCAACATAGCTATTTCTGGAAATATGTTATCGAAAACTACCCACACATTGCACAAGAAGACTCCTGCGGGAACATTTAAAACTCCTTATCAGTAATCACACACAGAAAAGAGAAAGTTGTCTCGCCAATTATAGAATGATTTAAAAAATGTATGACTATCGTAGCTAAACTAAATGAAGTAGAGTCATGTTTGAACTAAGTTGTAAACACCACTAAATATATCATATATTTACCCATGTTATATATAGCATATCCCCGTAATCAAGTGAGTTTGAAAACAAAAAGATGTAAATTAAACTCACAAAAATGTTATCTTGGAGCCAGGCATGGTGGCACACACCTTTAATCCCAGCCCTTGGGAAGCAGAGGCAAGCAGATATTTGTGCGATCTACACTAGCCCTGCCTCCATAATGAGTTCCAGGTCAGCTGGGGCTATAGGAGACCCTGTGGCAAAAAATAAAGCAATGTTGTCTTGGAAATAAAATTGGAGGTAGTTATCAAAAAGAATGTGCTGTGTTTGTAGTTTAAAAATGGGAAATTTCTGGATATGCCACTTAGGCTTGAGCAACTCACAAAGAATCTCTGTATGTGACCAGTGGTGTAACTCTGTAATAATCTCTGTCTGTTCTATACCTAAGACTCACAGAACATAGAACAATGGATAAAGAGAGCAATAATGCATCTTTCAATTCTCATCAGTGAAGCTCCCTTATGCAACAGAGGGTCAGGAACACAAAAGGCCACAAATGGCCAAAACGCAGAGAATAAGAATCTGCAGAGTGTGGGTCCTTGAACAGGGCTCATATATTGAGGTCTACCCACCTACCCAGGGCTCAAGGACCACTGTGGAAAAATAGGGTGGAAAGACTGTAAGAGCCATGGAGGAGGTACATGACCATACAGAAATAGTCCTACAGGCACCTGGGACCCCTCTCATACAAACCTTCTCATACAAATGGTGTCAGCATGCACAAGACCCATGCAAACTTAGGCAGACAAAAACCCAGCACAGAACTGTGGAAATGAACAGAGAGCCCCAAATATAGTTGAAGAATTACTGGCAGCTGAATACTGCTGGGTGAGGAAGAGCTGATCTTCTTGAAGGGAGAGACTCTAGATAGGCTGGCTAAATCCGGGTGGACGAACTTGCACTGAGGGACATCTCGGGACACTAACTTTACATGATAGGCCTTCATACAAATCACAGAATGTATGAACTCCAGTGGGGGTGGGTATGGGAGGGTGCCGAAGGGGAAGGGGGTATAAAGATGATTTTATGTATAAAATACACTAAAATTCCATAAAAAAAATAAAAATGAGAAATTTCATGCCTAATTTCATTTAAAAATATTATTTGTTTTAATTTCATGTGTATGACTGTATTGCATGCATGTAGGTAGGTGCACCCATGTCATGCAGTGCCCATGGAGGTCAGAAGAGGGTGTTGGATTTCCTGGAACTGGAGTTATGGTTGGTTGTTAGTCACCATGTGGATGCTTGGAATCAAACTCAGGTCCTCTGCAAAAGCAGCCAGTGAGCCCTCTTTCCAACCCCCTTATTTTTATTTTTTAAATTCTACATACATATAGGTTTTAAGGTAGGCACTTGTTCTTGCTAATATTTTACTTTATTTATCTGTCAACAAGCTAAATACAATAGGTACTTTTAGGTTATAATTATCAGGGAAAACTACAATCTTACAATTTCTTTCAATGAAGCAATCAATTAAATGCCATTATCTTTTGTTTGTTTTAGTCTGTTTTGATTTGTTTTGAGGACAAGATCTCCCTGTGTAAGCTAGATTGATCTGGAATTTGCTACTCAGTCTAGGCTGGCCTCTAGCATGTGGTCCTCCCACTCTAGCCTCCTGAGTGCTGGGATTATTGTGTGCATCATCATTTCTGGAAAATGCCATTCTCTATGATTCATTACCTGGATCTAGTTTCATGGAGTGTGTTTGTGTGTACATGTGTAAGAATTACACAGTGTAAAATACAGTGAATGATATATGTGTGCAAATGTTCATTTGAAATTGATTTGAATAGGCAATGAACATTTTAAAATATGTAATATACAAATAATATGAGAACATCAGCATTAGAGTAAGACTCCTTAAAGTACATGTTTTCTATTAATCTGTAAAAAGCAATGATTAAAAAGTATTTTCAGTTCATTGATTATCTTTAAAAATTCCAAAGAAGTTATCTGTTTAGTGTTTGATGTACCTTCAAATAATTGAGTATAATTTGTCTTAACAGAAAGTTGTGACTGATGACCTTGGGTATTGAAGTTCATCCATAACTTGTTTCATTTAGGATTTAAACAGAAGCTATTTATTTAAACTGATATAAGATTAGTATATATCATTTATTTTAAAATCTCTACATGTATGTTTGTAAGCAATATAATTCTAATTTGTTGAATAAATCTTTAAAAATCTTTAAATTGTATTCTATTTATAAATAGCAACATGACTCACTACTTTATTAACAGATATTTGTCATCCAAAATTTTGTGGTTTTGTTTCATCTATGTTTAATTATGTAAAAAGTTTGCTACTAATTGTATTAATATATCAAACAGTCAACTTACAATTAATTTGGAGTGGTAGGCAGTGACTTATAAGTAATGAGTTTATCAAATTTCCTTGTAGAAAACAAGGCTCAAATAGCCAGTAATTACAGACCTGAGCCATTTGTCTTAACTAGGATAAATGTCTCAATGTTGTCAAAATTTGCCAAATTGCAGATTTAATAGCGTAATCTATGGACATTACAAACTAAGTCTATACTCAGTTCTCTATGTGAACCACTCAAGGCAACCTTACTAATTCAACAAAAGTACAATTTATTCTTGTATTCTCATTTCATAGTTCGTCCATGTTATTACAATGTCTTTAAAATTTATCTTTAAAAAAGTCTTTCCTCAGATGAAGCTAATGTATTCAAGAAACAGCATAATCTGAACAAAATTTAAAGTGAACCATGTGCCTCTCAGCCTCTACCTCCAGCCTCTTCATTGTCAGCTCCATTATCAGTTAAACTCATAATCTACAGAAACCGAGCTTTTGTAATAGAATCCTATGGGAAAGGGAACTAGCTCTCCAGACTTTGTATGAATGCAAGGAGGGTAAGAGGAGACTGCTGCTACGTGCAATGGCGTGTGTGTCTGCCTTCTCTTTCCTACAATACTCAGTGTGGATGGTTGAAGACTTATGCTTCATAAGATATGGTGATTCTTAGTTTCATGTTTGTTGGTATGATAAAATACACTGTGTGCAGTGGCGTGTGTGTCTGCCTTCTCTTTCCTACAATACTCACAGTGTGGATGGTTGAAGACTTATGCTTCGTAAGATATGGTGATTCTTAGTTTCATGTTTGTTGGTATGATAAAATACACTGACCAAAGCAACTTAGGAGAGATAAGGTTTATTGCAACTCACAATTCTAGTTTACAATCTAACATTGCAGGGAAGTCAAAGCAGGAGCTTGAAGCAGCTTGTCACACCGACAGTTAAGAGCAGGGAGAGGATGGATGCGTGGTACATACTGCTTAGTTCACTTTCTCTTCTTTTAAACAGTTTAGCCCACTGTGGGCTGAGTCTTCCCACATTAATCAACACAATCAAGACAATTCCTCACAGGCATTCCCTCAGCCCAACCTCCTCTAGGAAATCCCTCACTAAGACTCTTTTCCCAGATGATTCTAGATTGCGTCAAGTTGATAATCAAAACTAACCATCAAAAGGCTCTTTCTCAAGTATCTAACTTTGTGTTCTGACATTTTGTTGCTGAGTCCCCTGTGGTATGAAGGAATTTCTGTGCCTTGAATAGGGAGAATAGACATTCCATGTAAGCAAAGCAAGGGGAGAAAGGCTTGATCAGCTAATAACTGCACATGTCATTAGTATTTAGGAGACATATATTTTAAATACAATACTATTTAATTATGAAAACAGTCAAAATTTTACTAAGGACAAAATAGCTTATAAGTTACATAATTTTTATAACTTTTGGTTACTGTCAATTCACGTAATTGGAGTATTTCAGTTTGTTTCATTTATTTATTTATGTGCATGTATCACAGCACATGAATGGAAGTAAGATGACAACTTGTGGGAGTCAGTTCACTCTTTCCACCATGGAGTCCAAGGGATCAAACAAAGATCATCAGGATTGGCAGCAAATGACTTTACCCACTGAGCCATCTCACTGTCCTGTAATTTGACTATTACTAACACATCACAGCTGACTAGTAGATGTGTAGATAAATACAGAACTTACTACTATGCCACAAGGATTCAGCTCTAATGAAATTAAATAAAATTGATATTTATCAGTGAGTATATTTAGGTGTGCTCCTACTTAGTAATACTAAAACAATAACACTGGAATATTTAAAACAGCTTATTGGATTATGTAATTCACATATTTTAAGACAAATTTTGTTCTTTAATAATTTACTATTTTTTAATTTTAATTTTTCAATTTTTATCTTTTGGCAATAGTCATTGTGTTAGATATCATTTTTCTTGAAGGATTCCCTTTCTGAACAGCCCAGTTCCTGGCTACTTCTAAATCTCCTCTTTCCACTTTTTTAAAGGATGGCATAATATCTACAGGAGTGATCAATTTTGGAGACAATATACTATTAAAAGGCACATGACTTCCACATTTGGCTGTACAGACTATGGATAAATTAACAAATTGATTGAGTTCATGAGATATCTTAAACATAGGTGCAAATGCAGATAAGCTGTATGCTCTAACACACTGATAGGCAGCATTGCACGTTGATAACCCTTCTAAGCCAAAGCTTCTTTCCTGTGCTTGGCACAATGCAGACACTAAAATCCTGTTTGCTTTCCCTCCCTTCATGCCACAGTGAATGCGCACTGCACTCACAACCATTCATAAGTCTTCTCAAATCCTGCCTCTTTTACACAGTAGCCAGCTATTGCCTCTTGATTCTGCCCTTTCCTCCAAGGTTTTCAGTGACCCAGGGCCTTCCCAAACCCTATGTAAAGATCTCAGGTCCTATTGTCCCACCAGCTGCTCCTTTCTTCCTTCCTCATCTAGCTAGTGCTGGCTGCTCTCTGATGGCTGATTTTCTTCTCAGCCTGTGCAGACTAATCACAGACAGATGCAAGCTAATTAGCCCCTCCAGGTGTCTTCCTGTAGGTTAAAATGCAGTGTGGCCAGGACACAAGATGGTAAGAATATGTAAGAGGTCTCATCCATTATTTTGACTCGACGTCTGTTCTTTCTAGCCTCATCTGGTCTCATTTTACAGAGCTTTATAAAAGTCAGATACCACCACCAACAAAAATTAACACATGGTATTTCTTCTAGACTAGGAAGGAGAGTTTAATTTTAGAAAACTGGCTTGAGACTTGGAAGTTTAATCAAACTCTCCTGGTGTCTAAGAATTTTTTTTTCTTATTATCTATCATAGTTTACATTTCATTTTGGCCTCCAGTTTATTTAAAAGCAAAAATCAAATGTAAATGCTGTTTGACAGATTTTTTTTTCAAATGCAGC
Source organism: Nannospalax galili (assembly GCF_000622305.1). Taxonomy (NCBI): domain Eukaryota; kingdom Metazoa; phylum Chordata; class Mammalia; order Rodentia; family Spalacidae; genus Nannospalax; species Nannospalax galili. The sequence goes on from NW_008357493.1 coordinate 592,412, forward strand.
ATGGTTTTAAACTAGCCAAATGTTAAACATAAAAATCTCAAATCCCAAAGCAAGTCAGTCCTTAAGGAAATCAACCTGTATACAAGGATTAAATTTTATTCTAGTGAAAATATAATGTCATACATCTCTGGTTCTATATTAGCATTCAATTAGAACCTTTTATGGTGTACTGCTCAATACCTAACACGTAGCCAGTGCTCAATAAGTATTTTGCAGAACTACTGCATGGGTGAATAAACAGACTTTGAATGACTACTTATTGCCTTCACCATAAAACATTATAATATATAATATTTTATATCTAATACTATTATAACTGCTTATCTTAGGTTTTTCAGAATGTTACTGATTAAGAAAGTCCCAATAAGGACCACAAAGAGGTAAAGAAACTAAAATTCCCAGACTACCTCTGTCTTCAGAAATGGAGGCTATGTAAATTTCTTAGTTTGTATTAAATGTAAACTAGAGTGCAGGGTGTTGGCTTCAGAGTATAAATTTTTAGTTGAATTGACTTGTGTAAAACCTTGTCAGACACCGTATATGTTTAGGTGTATTGTTTGGTATCATGATACATTTTCCTCTTTGGTAGAATGAGAGATTTTCCATTATATATTGCTTTTAAAAGATCTCTGCAAAAATTGGGTATAAATTATCAGCATGTATTGGCTTATGATTCTGTGGGCAGCTTCTTTGGTGAAGGTGATTTTAGTGATTCTTCTGCTGGGCTCATTGGGGCTGTGATCTGAGAGGACTGTCATCAGACAGCTGTTTCCAACTGTCTAGTAAAGTCATCCATCTTCTTTCCTGTGATTCATAACTTCCTGTGGGTGAGCCTGGGATTCACTACAGGGTCATATTAGGGAAGGTCTTAAATAAACAAAAGTGGAAGCTTCAGGGCCTCTTGAGACCTTGGTTCTAAAATGTGCACAGTGTCATTCCACTACCCTCTCACTGGCAAAAGAAATTTATGCAGTTCAGATTTGGGGAAGGGGACATAGAGTCACCTTCCATGGGAAGAAGTGTCCAAGGAAGGCATCCTCCTGCTCCCACTCTTACAGATAAACCATAAGAGGAAAGACTTTGGGGAGAGCAAACTATTTGAATATTCTACAAGTGGTGCTTTATATTACTTTGATTACACTTCAGTAAGTACAGTAATTTTTCTCTTGCACTCATTTCATTAGTTAAAGCTAGGAATATGGAGAATGGTCTCTATTATTGTCATTATTGTCATAATTCTGCAGTGCTGGGAATGGAAACCCAAACCTCACATATATCAGGAAAATTGAGCTATACGGCTAGCCTCTTTTATTTTCCACATTGGGTCAGCATGTGCTGACCATAATCTATCTGTCTCAGCCTCCCAAGAAGGCATATCCTGGATAAGAGGTATGTACCACCATACTCAGCAAATATCTAGCCCTTTGATCCAAATTTTATGAACAATTTCTTGTTATAGTCATTTTCCATTTATTTATTTAGTCTGGTGTGTGTGTGTGTGTGTGTGTGTGTGTGTGTGTGTGTGTGTGTGTATACAAGCCATGGCATGTAGGAGTTGCTTGCTCCTTCCATCATACGGGTTCCAGGGATTGAACTCAGGTTATCAGGCTTGGTATCAGGCATCTTTACCTGTTGAGCCATTTTGCCAGCCCCTTTCTTTGATCATTATGGGTCTTGCCTTCATACTAAAGAGTATTCAGTAGGTCAGCCTAACCAAGATTCAACAGATTCTTTTAATGTACAATTGTTCAGCTACTGGGACTCAAAAATAATTCTTACACAAAGTGAATTATGGGTTTATGGAACAGAACCTATGCACTCCTGGAAGACAGCAGAAAGAAGGCAATGCCCAGGTATGGTAAAAAATCTCTCTTTTCACCTCCCCTCTCTCTCTCTCTCTCTCTCTCTCTCTCCCCTTTTGCTCTCTCTCTCCCCCCTCTTGCTCTCTCTCTCCCCCTTGCTCTCTCTCTCTCATTCTCTTGCTCTCTTGCTCTCTCTCTCTCTCTCTCTGGTATATGTATTCGTGTGCACATGCCTGTATGGTGTGTATGTAAGTATATGCACACATATGCATAAACTTGTATGTGGAAGCAGGAAGTAACATCAAGTGTTTTCCTCAATCATGCTATACCTTATTATTTTTAATACCTATTTATTTTTTATTTTATGTGTGTGAATGTTGGCCTGCACATATGTTTGTGAACCAAGATGAAGACCTTCTTTCATCTGGGCTCGAATACACACCAAAACTCACTGCTACAGCTATACTCTGGTGACTTGTTGACCAAAAGCCTCTCTCTGAGACCTGTTGCCTGCTCAGAACTTCTTCCCATCTGTGCACTTGAGCACCCTTTCCACTTAAGTGGAGTTAACAACAGGTTGCCCTAGCTGATATGGGTAACAATGACGTGTCTTACACAGACTTCTTTATGTGAAAGTCCTCCAGTTCAGATTCAGTTTGGAATTAGGATTTGTTGTCTGCACTATTCTGACTTCTTGCTTGCTTGCTTGCTTTGTGTGTGTCCTCATGCACGTGTCCCTGTCTGCTTTCTTTCTTGTTCACTCTTCACCTTAATTTTTAAAATTAATTAATCAGTTAATTAATTTTATTTTACCATGTGTGAGTGTTTTGCCTGCATGTATGGAAGTGCACCTGTGTTGTGCAGTGCCCTTAGGGCCAGAAGAGGATGTTGGATCCCCTGCAACTGGAGTTAAGAACAATTGTTAGCTGCCATGTGGATGCTGGGAACTGAACTTGGATCCTCTGCAAGAGCAGCCAGTGCTTTTAATCCCTGAACCATCTCTCCAGCCCCATTCACCTTATTTTTTGAGGAAAGCCCTCTCACTGAACCTGGAGCTTGCCATTTGGACTGGACTGTCTGGTCAGTGAGCTCCAGGAATCCACCAGTATCCACTGGTCAGAGCTAGGATTAAAGACACACAGACCTGCACCCCACCTTTATGTCGGTGCTGAATTTAGGTCTTCATGCTTGCATAGCAAGCTCTCTACTGAGCCATCTCCCTATCCCCAGTATTAGTTTTAAAATGAAATAATGTATCACTGCTCACAGATATGAATTACTGCTTCATTCAACACGGTGAAGTGAGAATTGCCTACAGAAACTTGCTTGTTTTGTATTTATGTAATTCTGCATTTGGGATTTTACTTCCTCTCATCATTGGTTTATTTGCTTCTGCGGATGGTGGAAGTATTTTACTATTTGCTGCAGTTAGTGTTAAGAGGTTTAAGTACCTCAAATTTTAATCCATCAAAATTGTTTTAGTCCTCAAAAACTGCCATTGTTTGTAGTCTAGTTCCATTCTCTTTCTAATAAGATTTTTATTGATATTTTTTGATTTTTTTTTTCTTTTTGAGACAGGGTACTCCTGTAGTCACAGCTGACCTGGAACTCCCTATGTAGACTAGGTTGGCCTCCATCTCACAGAAATCCATCTGTCTCTGCCTCCTGAGTGCCAGGATTAAAGGTGTGCTGCCACCATGTTGTTTTAACACAGAGAAGTTCCTGACCTACTGTTTTGCCAGACTGCACTGACTAGCATAATGATTCAGCAGCAGAAAGCATTAAAAATGATATTAAAATGAAATCTTGTCAGGGCTGGAGAGATGACTCAGGGGTTAAGAACATTGGCTGCTCTTATAGAGGACCAAAGTTCGATTCCCAGCATCCACATGGAAGCTAACAACCATCCATAACTCCAGTTCTAGAGGCTTTGATGCCTTCTTCTGACCTCCAAGGGCACTGCACAACCCAGGTAATACATGCAGGCAATCCAATACACATAAAATAAAAATAATTTTAAAACCTTGTAAATTTATTTATTTGCCAGATTCCAGAAAATAATCATGAAAGTATATTCCGTACAATATAAATTAGAAATGTGCCATAGCAAAGAAAGACAATATTATGACATAAAAGTTCTACAATTAGAAAAACAGAAAGCTGCAGGTTAGATTTTTATTTTTAATTATGTGCATATATGTGTGCCTGTGTCTGGATGTGTGTACCTGAGTGCAGGTGTTCAAGGAAACCAGGGGCCCTCGACCTCCCAAGAGCTGGTGTCACAGGCAGTTGTGAACTGCCCGTGTGGTTGCTGGAAGGGCAGTATGTGCTCTTAACCACTGAATCATCTCTCCAGCTCTATCATGTTTATTTTAATATCCTTAGAATGTTTTAGAAAATTTAGTGTATTTTGCTGTGAGGGTGTAGGGGCTGAGGGGTAGGGAGTGAAACATGAAGATGGGCTTCCTGTCTCACCACAGGCCAGTGCCTGTTCAGGGTGGACACCATCTTCACGGCTTCTCGGGCTAGAAGCACTTATTCAAGGGCTGGAGAACTTTCCAGAGGTAAGAGTTTTACCCTTCTCGGAATGATTTTGACTAAGCTGGACCCCTGGGAGGCATAATGATTTTACCTAAGCTGCCCTCCTTCCCCTTTCCTTAGTCTTGAGATAATATCTGTGCTTGGGCTTTCCTCAATAACAGTATTCCTTCTTAAGCCAACCAGTTAGTTGGTGAAACGGATTGAATTCCGCAGACTGTTCAGAGAATTATATCTCACTGCTGTCACCAGCAGAGAAAGTTTCTTTGGCCATAAGACTTCTATGTGAGTCATTCAAATTTGTTCCACGTGTATATATCTGGCTTAACCGGGAGCCAATTATTGCAGTGAAATTAAAACCCTAAATGGTATTTGAATTTATGCAAATTTTCAGTCATGTAATTTCCACAGAATGATGATTTTTTAAAAGTGGAATATCCAATCTAAATTCTCTCAAATCTGGTCAGCTAGTCCTAAAGTATCTATCAAGCTCAGTGAGGGTTAGAAAAAAATTAGCAGGAGAGACACTTGAAACGTTGCTACTACCTGAGGTACCTAGGTCTAACTGAGAAGACAAGTGAGACAGACAGACAGAAAGACATACAGACAGACACACAGAGGGAAACAGAGACAGAGATAGGCAGAGAAACAGAGAGACGGGGAGAGAGCAGAGGGACACTAGTAGGATGAAGTGTGAACTGGCAGAGTTCAGACAGAAGAAGACAATGCACTGCTCTGTCTGGGAATGCTGAATGAGCAGGCCTGTGTGAAAGTTAATCTCGATTGTCAACTGGATAGGATAGAGATACACCTAGAAGATGAGTCAAGCTAACCTTTAGATGTCTGGAGGATATTTTCAAAGAGAATCCACTAAAGGAGGAAGACCTGCCCTGGTTACGGGCAACACCATCTAATTTTGTGGGGGCCTAGACGAAACAAAAGAGGAGAAGCAGACATTCTCTCTTCTTCCTGGCCATAGCGCTGATCTGCTCAGTTATGTCCTCCCTGCCAGGATGGACTAAAACCTCTGTACTCGCCCATAGGCCCAAATAAATCTTTCCTCTCCTTCAGCTGGTTATGTCAGGTATTTTCTCACAGTGACAAAGCCATGGATTAGTGCTTTGGAAGGTGAGTCATACCTTCTGGGAAGAGTAATGGGGAGGTCTTTCTACATGGTACATTCAAGGAGAAAGCAGACTCCTGGTCTTCTGCAAAGCAGAGAATACAAGCAGACTTTGTGATTTCTCCTTCAATACTTATGAAGGGTTAAATCTAATACTCTATACATGTAATCTAGTGCTAGAGGCTGAACTCAGGGCCTTGAGTGTCTTCTACCACTGTGTGCTCTACCACTCAGCTACAGCTATAGCCAATCTCACACAAAGGAAGGGTGACGAATCCTTATTAGTCATTCTGAAAATTAAACTACCAGTTATCTGTTCTAAGTAGTATGTACGTGCCCTCTAATTCATACATTTTCCAGACATGCTCAGCACATAGCTTGTGGGCTTCACATAGCGGAGGACACCTATGAATAGAGCCCAACACAAAAGTGCAAACTCACTTAAAACATTAGGAGTTTTAAGGGGGAGTGATTCTTTTGACAACTTCTTCATTTCATGATTCTTGATTTGTAAGTGACAATATCATGAGTCAGTGTCCAGGCTGGACAGTATTGGAGGAATCTATTCTAAAGACTATTCTTTCATGCTCACGGAGTATTGGTGTGAACTCAACCCAGCACTACTTAGTGCAGTCAGTACTGAAAGGCACTAAAGTCTCTCAGTAAGAGAAGAATTAAACACATTTTGTTAAATATGGTGATGTTTACCAAAAAAGGAAAGGAGGATAGAAGGATGGAATGAAGGCAGGAATGAAGGAAGGAAATGAGAGAGGGAATGATATATGTCAGAGTTTATTATTTTTTCATTAAATTTACTATTTGAAATATTTATAATTTTGAAAAGTGCAAAATATGACAATAAAATGCTAATTTCTTTAAACCACTAGATATTAAAAATAAATATTGTGATAAAAAAACTCCACCACTCTTTATCCTCATATTCAATTCATAAATCCCCTTCCATTGTCAGATGAACACTCCTTTCCACAGCTGTCTTTTCTAATCCACTCAACGGGAGCTCCCAGGTGGCTGCTAATCAGCAGACAGTGGCTTTCTCGTCTTCATCACATTTGCTATTTACATACAAAGCACCTTTCTACCATTTTGAATAGTATCTGAACACTTAATTTCAGTTACATAAGTCTGTGGCTTTATTTAAGAATCAAGCAAAACCCAGACTTAACATCTTTTAAAACCTTCAAGCACACATTTGAGCCTACAACCCATCCAAGTCATGGGGGTAAATCCCTCATGCTTGCTGAAGGGTTTTTACAACAATTGGTCTTGTGAGTTTCATGATTGATCTTGTCCTGTAGTGAGCAGAAGTTGGTTGGGTTTCCTTATCTTATGACAAAGGAGTTCCTTGGAAAGCAAATATAGAATTAACAGATTAAAGTAAGGTTTGGATTCAATTCCATTGCCCTAGATCTCTCTTTTGTATGTGTTTTTCATAAAAATCAATAAGTAATTGCAGTTTCAACACTAGCCAAAAAGATAAATGGAATGTAAACTATCCCTTGCTGTTTTTTGGAAAGCCTTATAAATCTCAATTACATGTTTTACAAATGAGTTTTGAATGTGTTTTTTTATGTAAGTGCAATAAAAATGTACATTTTGTAATAAATAATAGCTATAGATACATAATAGATTCCTATTTTCTATTAATTTGTAGTTTTTATCTGATATGATGCAGAGTACCATGAAATATAGTTTAACAACATTTAAATATGAGAATCAATTCTTCAACAGTAACATCAGGAAAGTTCAATTTATAGTTTATTATTGTTGGACTCAAGGTAATTTTCTTTTGCCATATTTTATATCCATATTTAATGAATATAAATATCCATATTTGCCTCACAGATGAATTATGGAAATAATAGAATGCCAATAAAAAATATACAAGGTAGAATCTTAGCTTCAAACACCTCTTGCATCCAAACAGAAGCATTCACGTATTCTGTCATATATAGTAAAGCCTATCAAGTCAAGTTTGTGCCCCCAAATATACTTCAGTGTATGTCCATCCACCAGAGTCTGGTTAATCTATCTAGCATCATACATTTAAAGAAAACCATCTCTCCCTTTCCCAGTAGTTATCGGTTACCAAACAATAAGCAGGGGTGTAAAAGAGGGGTGCATATAGGGAAGGGGATCTAAATAAGATCAAAATATAGTGTATGAAACTTGCAAAAATTCAATTAAATTTTTTTCAGAAGTTTACAAGGATTATAATTCCTCACTCTAAATTTATATAAGCATCTAAAAACCACATATTTTAACTTCCATGAAGCTGACAGCTTGTAGTTTATAGAATATTTTAAGGACTTATATAATGAAAGTTTTTTTCCAGTGAAAAGGATGAATACAGTAGATGTTCTTTGTGTCACAATTTTAACAAAGAAATGAATGCATATTTTGAAAGTAAGTTTGGATGAGAAGAGTTCATTTATTTGTGATAATTTAGAAAATAAACTTAAACATTCATATATCCAAATAAAGAAGAAAGTAAAGTCAGGTAAGCAGAAGTTAATGCATCTTAATATAAATTACATAAAATTATATATCTCTTATTTTTGTACTGTCAGCTTGAAAGCTAGGGATTTGAAAATACTAGGTATATGCACTACTATTGTGCTACATTCTCAGCCTTCTAAATCTCTCTCTACATATATATCTGTATGTCATATCATGTCTTTATCATTTATCTATCTGTCTATATATCTATCATTTATCATCTATCTATCTATCTATCTATCATCATCTATCTATCTATCATCTATCTATCTATTATCTATCTATCTTCTATCATCTATCTATCTATCTATCATCTATCTATCATCTTCTATCTTTTATCTATGTATCTATCCATACATCTACATATCTCTAATAAAATGGAATTTTGAATTTAATTTGAAAAAGAATAAACTTGGTCAAATTATGCCAGGTAGCGTATTTTTCTTATTTTATACACTGCCATACACATTCCTGCTCAGTATGTCTACTATCTCATTTCTATCAAAGCAATATTTTCTTACTTTTGCTGCTAATGGCCATACATTCACAACCTCTATAGATATCTTATAAAGCCACATTGCCTCCCAGGAACGTATTTTTTATATTTAGAGTCTTAAATCAAATTCACATATATTACACAGGTCCTCCATGTCCACAGATTTCATATGCATGAATTTGGCCAATTATGTTTTTAAAAATGCACCTGTACTAAACATATGCAGGATTTTTGTTCTAATCATTATTTCCTAAAAGGGGAGTATAATAAGAAATTACATGGTATTTACACTGTATGAGACATTATAGGTAATGTGGAGATGATGTAAAATACAACGGCAATGAAGGTAGGTTATATGTAAACATACCATCTCATGTAGGGACTTGAATATCTGAGGATTTTAGTATTTTGGGGGCACCTGGAAGCAATCTCTGAGGACGCTGAAAGTTATATGTAACAACTTTCACAGAAGATGCAAAAGGCTAGATGAGAGCCAGAGATCAACCCCAAGGGACTGTTGTTTTACAGTGAAAATCACTCTTGTTCACATCCATCTCTGTCCTACATACTTCAAATAAAAAAAAAAAAAGGCACAGAAATCCAGGTTCATTACATTAGAGGACACATCTAGTCCATTGTCAAGATGACACTCTACCATAGATCAGACGTTCCCACAAGCCAAGGGCAGAGAGGCTTTTCGAGGCTGGCTTCGTAGGTCAGTAGTTTGTAGCAGGAGAGCTTGGGCTTCCACCTCAACATCAGAAGGGCAACCTCGTCACTTGCTAATCCTCTCTTACCTCACTCTCCTCATGGATTAATTAGGAATAGCCGTACCTTATATGGGTTTATTTTGAGAATTAAAATGGATGGACAACCCTTCTTCAGCTGCCAGTTATATAATAAGCAATCAATAAATGATAGCTATGGCTGTCACAAGTAATGATAATAATTGAAAAAATAAAGACTGTCCATTGGACAATTAGTCACTGACACAACACAGTGCTTATTGTTTACTGGATTTGTCTTTGATTATTATATTTAAGGAATACAGAAATAACCCACTATCTGCAGTGCCCATAGCAAAAAGGCACATTGTATTTAAATGTCTTTTTAGAATGTCCTAATTAATAGCTTGATCTTGCTTATGGGTTTCCATTGATATGTACTACTTCAATCAGATTTAACTTATCCTGAATATTTTAAAATGAAGCTCTTCTCTGTCATTCTTATGGTTCTAAAAACTAGTAACAAAACCTGCCCCATGTCTATTTATTTCTTAAGTGACTTTTTAGGGTGAGTCTTATCACAGAATGACACTAGTTGGGATGTTTAACCCAGTCAACATATCTTGGCTTTTCCCTAACTACACAATTAATGGAAAGCTAAAACTACCCCTTGAATAGTTTGAATTCCTCTGCTGTATCAAAAGTCTTAGTTTTTTCTGAAAGACCGTGACAAGTAAATTGCTTATTAAATGATATTTTCTGTGATTTCTTACCATTATATGACAAAGTTGGTATTGCTTTTTTCTAATTGCATATCACGTCTATTTGGATGGTGGGCATTTGCATCAGTGTCTTACCAAAGGTGACCAATGCTGACAGTCTACTACAAAATTAAGAGTAAAACTCAGCATTGTAAGTTGTCTTTTGAATTTTCTTCATGAAACAGGGATTTGAACAAGAATGAGTCTTGGTGGGGACAGAAAATTATAGAGAGAGTTTGAATCACAAGGGGTCAATCTGTAGATCTTTCACTAATTATTAGATCTCCTGAGCCCTGCACAGACTTCACTCATGGAATCTCAATGTCTGCTAAACAGAGTGTGTGATCCTCAGATACATCCTTTTATTAGGATGTGCTTAGTGGATTGGAGCATGGGGGATCATAATGCCTTACATGCATTAGAGGGAAATGTATCAGTTAAGGGTGACTGTTTGTTTGTTTGTTTGTTTGAGAACAACTCAACTATGTAGCTGTGGCTGACCAGGAACTCCCTTTTAGAACAGGCTGGTCCTGAACACACAGAAATTCACCTGCTTCTGCCTCCTGGGTGATGGGATTAAAGGCGTGCATCACCACACCAGGCTAAGTTAGGGGCTCCTAAAAATGGGCACAGGAAAAGTGTTGAGCTAGAAGGGAGAGATCTAGAACCAAGTCTCAATTTCATTTAACAACTGGCCCAAGGATTTGAGGAAAGCCAGAAAACAAACCACTGAATGCTACAAACCACACATGACATAGCTTGACTGTGGCTTTTGTTCAGGGCTTCATGAAATATTCCTCTTGAGCTCTGTGTAGAGAAAGCCTGTTGAAAAGCTAATGACGCACAGAGATCACAAATTTAAATATATAGGGACAAATAGTATTAAATCTAGGTGTGAGGTTTGATGAAATTGTAAACTATTCAGTGGTATAAGCTGGGGGTTAGCAAAATTTTAAAGAAACAGAAATCACAGATGAGGGAAGTTTTGAGAGTGACAGGAAAGCAGTAGTGAATGAGGTAAGACAAAACCACACCGAGAATATACGTTCCTGATTGTAATACCTAGGTTACTATTGTGTGATGTTTGAGATGTCAGTCAATAGGAGCATGTGTAAGTTGAAGATTACCTACAACCCCTTCCTTCTCTAGCTTTCTTTTGTCTGTAAGACCTGGAATAACTTAGCAGTGAACTTCTATGAACCAAAGGCAATTAAGATCAGACACCAATGTTCTCAATTGAAGCCTTCTATATCTTGCCTTCCTGCCTAAAGCTGCAATTTACTTCCCAAATGAGACACATATTTTGTGACAGATGCTCCAAATTGTGACTCCTGTGGGTTGTCCACTCTAGACACTAGTCTAAGTGCAATTTCCCAGTTACTTCTCATAGTACCTACAAGATACTTCACAGATGGAACATTGAGGCAATTCCTCTCTGATGTTCACTTCCCTAATGCACAATGGGACCATGTCACACTCTAGGCCAACATGTGAACTATTGTGCTTTATGCAGTGTCTACCACACAGGAGTCACCTGCTCATGTCATTTTCAAGTACACTGCAGCAGACAGCACGAGTGGTTTAGATAGCTAAAAGTGCAGCTAAAAATACTTTTCCTTGAGAAATATAATCAAGATTTCATGAGTTTATCTCAATTCTATTACTCATTCAGAGATGATTTTCTAGGTCCTGGTCATAGCTATCATTGAGTTTTGAATTATTTCCAAAGCATGTAATTATGACTTTGTAATGCAGACTTGTGCAAGTAGACATTTACTATAAAATATATTAGATATACTACATAAATGATTCATTTGGTTTTATTTCCAAATATAAACATTAAAAACACGAACACTTCCTCTCTTTTTATCTATGAAATCATAATTTGGAATATTTTCATTATTTTTTTTAAATCTTTAAACTAATGGATGAGACTCATTAGCAGTCATTGTTAGCTGACTGAGTACCTCCTGGAGTGTTTCACGTAAAATGTACTTTGTCAGTTCAGACATGACTTAAAAAAGAGTTTAATCCATTCATTTCTCCAAGGAATTTGTAACACTGCAAAGCTGAATATTAAGTGAGATTACAGGTTTCTCTGATGTTCCTCCTCACAGCTGACTTGATCACATTTCCCTGCTTGTTCAATGGATTTCATTTCCTTTAAATTTCAAGAAACTTTATTAAGATAAGCATTGACTGGTTGCAATGGCTAGTTTTAATTGTCAACTTGACATAATCTAGAATCATCAAGAAGAAGGGACTCTGAGAAAATCTGTAAGGATTATCTTGGCTGCTCTAATTGAAGTACGGAAGTCACTCACTGTGAGTGGGGCCATTCTCTGACTGGGATTCTGGACTTCATAGATGGAGAGAGGAGACTGGGCACCAAGCACTCATGTGTTTATTGCTCTGTTTCCCTGATTATGGATGAGCTGTGATCAACTCTCTCAACCTGTTCTTTTTTTATTACATATTATTTTTCACGTTATGTGTATTTGTGTATTACCTGTGTAGGTGTGTGCATCCATGTTGTACAAGGTCCGCGGAGGACAGAAGAGGCTGTCGGATGCCCTGGAACTGGAGTTACAGACAGTTGTTAGCTGCCATGTGGGTGCTGGGATTTGAACCCGGGTCTTCTGCAAAACCAACCAGTGTTCTTAACTGCTAAGTCATCTCTCCAGCCCCTCAACCTGTTCTTTAACTTGGAACTGTGAACTTGAACAAGCTCTTCCTTAAGTTGCTTTTGTCAGGGTCATTTATCACAGCAATGTAAAATAAACTGATCTAGAAACACTGATCTATACTCATTTACTGAGATAAGCTGCATCCTTTTCTTTTTTACTGCAAAGGGTTTTTAAATTATGTTTTTATTGAATTTTTGCAATTTTCATACAATACAATTTGATGGTACTTAGATGCTCTTCCCTATTCCCACTTATCCCCACGACTCCCACCTAATTTAATGAACCCATATCTATCTATCTATATATATATAGATAGATATGGGTTCATTAAATATATATATATATATATGGCCTATAGAGTCTGATTTGTGTCCCCAAATGTCCTATAATATGGCTTCATCTACTGGGCCCACCAAGTTGATGGTACTTAGATGCTCTTCCCTATTCCCACTTATCCCCACAACTCCCACCTAATTTAATGAACCCATATCTATCTATCTATATATATATAGATAGATATGGGTTCATTAAATATATATATATATATATGGCCTATAGAGTCTGATTTGTGTCCCCAAATGTCCTATAATATGGCTTCATCTACTGGGCCCACCAAGAGTCCCATCCGTATAAGACACCGTCTCTCTCATTCCCAGCAGCCATCTGTTGTCAAAATTTCTTAGGCTGGCTTCAGATTTCTTATTCGCTTCCCCATGTCTTTGTTGGGACTTCGTCTGGTTTGAGTTTGCTTAGGACTTATGCATGTTGTCATCATTGCTGTGAGTGCATGTGAGTAAATGACCACCTGCCTGAAAGACACTTTTAATTAGGTATTGTAAATGTTTTTCAGTACATTTTTCTATACAGACTTGATTTCTTTTTCATTATTCATATTAGAAATTACATTTCATCAGATTGGATATCTGACACTCTTTTTTATACAGGTGAGGGGTAGAGGAAATTGTGAGACAGTGCAAAGGACTGAATGCCTGCATTCTACCAGTGTTCAAAAATTCTTCCCATTAAAATCCTAGCCCCTAATTAACCTGAGCTGTCCACTGCACATCATGTACATCTATCAAAATATAACATTAGTTATGTCATTATCAGGTATGAATTTTGAAAGCTGATTTTATTAAGGACCTTATAAAAGAGACCTGAGATACACCCTCAGTCTTTCCAACACAGAGGACACAGCAAGAAGGTGTCAGCCTATTAACCAGGAAGAGCACCATCACCAGTCACCAAGCCTGCTATCGTCTTGATCTTGGACTTCACATTGTCTACAACTGTGATAAATGCATCTTTAATGTGTATAAGCTATGCCATCTTTAGTATTTTATTATAATAGCCCGAGCAGGCTCAGACAGAAGTGAAACTTTATATTTAATAGGTGGGTGTCTGTGTGTGTATGTGTAGTCCAGTAGTTCACAACTTTACATGCACACACAAAACCTAGAGACGTTTTATAAATCATTTATACCCTGAATCATGTTAAAATCTTATTTAATTACTTTGAGAATGATGCATGGAAATTAGTGTAATCAAAGAGATATTTGTACTTCTGCATTTATTATAGCGCTATGCACAAAGAACAAAGAATAAGACAGACATCCACTGATGAGTGGATAAAGAAAATGGCACACACACACATACACACGCACATTACACATACACACACATACATACCCATACACACATATACACACATACTCAGATACATATATACATACTCATACACACATACACACAGATACATGCATACACACAAATAAACACAAATACACACACATACTTACACATACATACAACATAAACATACACATGGGAATACTAGTCTGTCAGAAAAGAATAAAACCGTATTATTTTTACCAGCATAATTGGAACTTGAGGATACTATGTTAAGTGAAATAAGCCAGGCACAGAGACAAATATCACATTTTCACTCATATTTGAAAACTAATGAGTGTGAACTCATGAAACTAGAGACTCAAATAGGGGTGACAGAGGCTAGGAGATAAAGAAAGGAGCAGATAGAGAATGATTAAGTAAATAGGGAGGCAATTAGAGGAATAACTTGTAATGTTCTACAGCACAGCAGAGTAGCTATAGTTGACAACATATAATGGTTGAGTTGATGGATATACCAATTACCTGGAAGAGCTATCACACTGTACCTCATAAATATGCATAAACATGCATATCAGTTAAAAAAGAAGGGAAACAAAAATTAGGGTTCCCCAAGTCATCCTAATGTTTAGCTAGATTTGAAAAAAGTTTAGTTTAGATATTACCCTGTCCTCATCCACACAGACCAACAGTGTTGGAGTCATCATTCTGAGTCTTTTCCAGATCATAGCTCTCTACCAGCTACTGCAGGAGCGAGGCCCTCTCTGACCTGATGCCACATGGAGCTCCAGAAAGACTCTGCAGTCATCTATGTGCTGATGATTCCCTTACCCAAATAGGGGACTGTTTTGGTCCTTGAGACCATAGCATATACTATTTGAAAGATTTATTTTTATTTTTACTTATGTCTGTGTGTGTATATCCCAAGTATGTGTGGACGCCTATGAAGCTGAGGTTACAGGTAGTTACCAGCCACTCCACATAGGTTCTGGGAACTCTACTCAGGTCTTCTGGAAGAGCAGCAAGCACTACTAGTCTCTGAGCCATTTCTCAAGCCCCAGCAGTCATTATTTCATAAGATAGAGATCCTGTTGGGCCTGTCTGAGCTTTATAAAGGCCAGGACACTTTCAGGAAGCTTTCTTTTTTTAAAAAAAAAAAAAATGTATTGCCTGCATGTTGTGGAGGACAGAAGAGGCTGTTGGATCCCCTGGAACTGGAGTTTCAGACAGTTGTTAGCTGTCATGTGGGTCCTGGGATTCGTACCTGGGTCTTCTGCAAGAACAATGAGTGTTCTTAACACTGAGCCATCTCCCCAGTCCCTCAGGAAGCTTTCTATTAGGACCTGATCTTTTGATATTGTGGACTACATCTAAAGCTATCGTAGAGTCCTTACATACGAAAACTGCTTTGTTGTTGTTTTGTTCTGTTTGTGGTCCTCTCAGGGTCTTAAACCTTGGGCCTTGTAAAAGTTAAGTAGGTTTTCTGCCAAGAATATATCTCCACTAAGTTGCCAAAGCCGCCTTTATATTCACTCTGTAACACAGGGTAGCCTTGAACTTGCAACCCTCCTGCCTCAGACTCGAGTATCCATGCTTGTGGGTCAGCACTTCCAGCTTGAAGCTTGGATTTTGTTTTCAGTCTCCCTGATGCTTGGGTGATTTTAGGGATATAAGGATGTGTTTACTTTTTTTCTAATTTTCTACCCAATGCCTCTGAATTCTTTATGTAGTTTCAAATTCGGGTTTTCCAATATCATCAATAATAATAACAAAGCTATTCGTGACAGAAACTTATAAATGAATTAAAATTCAGTGCTTTGTATGATAATTTGATTAGCTAGAAAGGAAAATATGCTCCTTTTCAATTAATCATGATTACTTACATATGTAATTGCATTGGTCAAATTCTTTGCATGACTAGGCACTTACCTGTTTAAAAATCAAATGAGTGCATAGAGGGATGGCCATACATGCCTAATAATTCCATACAAACTTCAGAAATAATCTCCTAAAATTCAGCAGTTTGTATGTCTACAGAGATGCCTAACACCATGAAGAAGCTATCCATTTCAATGTAAACTAAAGTGGCATTTAATTTTTTAAATTAATTCATCTATGTGCAGGTATGGTGTGTGCGCATGAGTGTGTGGTGCCTGTGTGAAGGCCAGAGCAGGACCTTGGATGTCACCTTCTATTTCTCTCCATCTTATCGTCTTGAGACAGGGTCTCCCTAAATGGGAAGCTTGTCATTTTGAGCTAGGCTGGCTGGCCATGGAAATCTTAGGAACCACCTTTCTCCTACTCCTGAGTGCTAGGGTTAGAGAGCGGCATGAGGAGCCATGCCCAGATTTTTATGTGGGTGCTGGGGATTTGAACTCAGGTTCTCCTTCTTTCAGAGTAAGCACTCTTACCCATTGAGCCATCCATTTCACAGTGCTAAAAATTTGATTATGGAAGGAAATCAACATTTCATTATCTAACCATTAGTCAAACAATGACAATGATTTCAATCATCCTTTAAGTTCAAAGACCCAATTAAGCTTGTATAAAAATAGAAGTCATGAGAAATATCACCAACAAAAACACAAGATCAGGGAAAAGAACAATCAGTAAACAACTTAGTTCTCTCTTGTGGCCTTATTCAAATTTTTGCTGAGATCATTAGTCAATATTTATGGGGGACTCACTATTAGCCAGGTACTACAAAGGTCCTGGAGACAAGAAAGTGAAGGAATGCACTCTCTGTTTTCGAGGAGCTTAAATGAGAGAGATAAATATGCAAATCTGTAGTAAAACAACTGCTTTAATGGGAGCCTACTGCCCCCAGGGAAATTCCATGCTGGACTGGTCCTCTCAAACCCGTACATTTGTTTTTGAAAGCATTCTTTATAAGGAGGCTTTCTGTCTCAAAGAGAATTTGCACTTTTGATTGACTGAGTTCCTTGTAGTCAGAGTGCAGGGAGATGAATCACCTTGAATTTAAGAACAACTGTTGCATTTAAGATGGTTAGGGTGTGATTCACTTTAGCTTTAGCAACATGATTTGGAAGACTGGAGATGTTTTTGTGCAAAAGCAAACGAGCCCTTGAATCAGTTGGTCGATCTTCACAGGAGACATGTGTAACCCACTAAAGACATGAGCCGCAGTCCTGCTTTCCAGGCTGCTGGTGGGATTGCTAGACATTGTTCTATACAGTCTGCCTAGTCTATGCATCTCATCCTATCCCATCTACAATTTCTTGCTCAAGCCTGAAAGTCATTATCACCCGAAGAGGCCTCTGTGCCCATGAGAAACAAGGAAAGATTTAAGATTCTTTACAAAGATGGATTAAGCCTGAGTCCAAAGTTGAAATGCTTCCTATCAGTTGGTTTCCAGATTTTTGAAACAGGATACTATGTCTTTTAGTCAAAATAAATTAAGAATGTTAACTAACTACAATGTTAGAAAACTAGTATGTGGGTATATTAAAGATAAGAATGAAAATTTGGGATGAAAGAAATACCATTTTTCATTGTAGCTCAGTAGTATACTCTGTCTGAAGGAGGTAAGTCTGGGATTTACTTTCATAACTCAGTGTAAGACCTTCACATGTCCTTCCTGAAATTGTAGTTCATAGCTCATAGTATGGAGTTCACTGCAGCATCTTGGAGCTGCTTGGGTTTGATGCTCACCCCAGCTGTAGAATCTCTCATTGCAGTTTCCCACTGGAGTGTAAAACTCTATCAAAAGTCAAGAAATAACCTTGACTTCCAAAAGAGCACAACTACTATTCATTATTGTTTTTAAAGAGATTCAATAACAATTCTCAAAGTATAATATTTGTTTAGACCTTCATGGATTTTTGCTTTAATAATTAAATATGTGAACTTGGAATGGAATTGTAATGAAGAATGATACCAAGTAAATGTAAGATGCTAATTCCCTAATGTATGTAATGATACATTTCAGCATTTAACAGGACAAGGCATGGACAAATATATACATTTAACACTTTGCATTCATGTATAAGCGATTCTCATGTATGATTACAGAGAGGGCCATATTCATGTGCTTCATTCGCTGTTGTAAATGCCTAATGCTGCAGGTTTAAAGACTTACCTTAGCTACTAGGGTGCAGCTATATGGAAGGAAGTCAGCTGTTGTTTACCTTAGCGTCACTCTGAAACTTATTTAACAAGTGAATACTTCAAATGCTATAATTATGAAATGAATAGCCTAAAATGAGAGACCTTTAACTCTAACACATAACTGAATATAGAGTTTTTATAATATGGACTGTGAGGTAAAATCTAGCTAGGCACAGCATTAAAATTTATATTGTGTTTCCTTCATGTTACTGCTAGCCATATCATGAAATACTAATTATATCAATTATTCTTTCCATTTTATAAACATCATAAAATATAAATTAAAAATTTATTTTACCAGTATGACAGACCTATCTCATTAAAGCCACTGTAGCCCAGCTCTTGCCTGCTAAGCCCCAGATCTTCCAGGTCCATGCATTTAAATCCAGGGGGGCACTGGTAGCCTTCTTCGAGCTCTGGTGAGCAGTGTGTATCTGGGATAGCTAAGCTATTCCAGGTTACATTCCTGTGGACAGCACAAGAAAGTGTTAGAAAATTTGACAGTTGTTAAGTATTGATTGGAATGAATAATTAATCGCTCTTCATTGGTAGCTACTGGGCATAGACACAGACTAAGATTTGTAATTCATGAATGATATTCACAACAGCATTACTGCATTAAGCATTCTCAAATGATACTTGGTTCTTTCCTATAATAGCTCCTTAGAAGAATACCATATTATTTTTGTCATTAGGAAGATGCCAATAATGAATGAAAAGATTTTCCTGGATACTTGAAGGACTGTTAACCTGTATGGAAAGCTGTGTGGTTCAAAAAAGTCCCTGCATTATTAGGCACAAATTTTACTTCTCTGTTTATAATAAACATTAAGTGATAAAGGTCATTTTTCTTCTGTATGTTGCAAATCCAAATCGTATAAATGATACATGGCCTTCTGCTTTATTGCTAGATGTGCAGTTCAGAAAGAGAACCAAACAAAAGAGAAAATGAAGGAACTAAATGTATCTGTTTTGGAAAGAGAGAAATTAGGAGGTGATCTGCTGATTATTCCAAGAACACTAAGGTCTTTTAGGGGGATAGTGACAATTGTTTCTCCATCTTAAGAAACTGCTAAAAATTAAGCTGTAGATGGACTTGCATATGTGATAGATTTCTTAAAAAAAAAAAAAAAAACCCCAAAAGCATTAAAGCTGCATTTAGGTGGGGTGTTGTGGCACAGGCCTTTAACCCGAGCACTCAGAAGGCAGAGGCAAGAGGATCTCTGTGAGATCTAGGGCAGCCTTGTCTACATAGCAAGTTCCAGGTCAGCTGGGAACACAAGGAGACCCTGTCTCAAAACAAAATAAAACAAGGAGATTTATTAAGGAGAATTACCTTAGCCAACAATTTAAATAAAATTGATTCATAATAAACAAAGGACCATCAATTAGAAGAAATCAAGAGAGGCACTGAACATAAGAAAGCCAACACACACACAATGTAACACACATGTAATATAACTCACACACACAATGTAACCGCACACACATACACTGTAACACATACACATGATGTAACCACACACAGACACAATGTAACACACACACACACACACACACACACACACAAGATGTAACACATACATTGTAACACACACGCACATGATGTAACACACATACACACAGGATATAACCACACATAAAACAGACACTTTAGAAAATAGTAATCAAATCTCAACTAGAAAACACATCTAAAAGAAATGGTAGTGAATTCAAAGAAATTTTCTGTTTCAAGTAGATTGAGACATCTGAGAAATAGTGCCAAACACCTTTCTCCACTCCTGTGTCCTCATTTCAAGCCTCTTTAGCCC